>NC_086332.1:90412818-90725437 GCF_032445375.1 Bacillus rossius redtenbacheri
ATACGAGTGCAAGTTGCCACACATGGGTCCACCATCTTCACAACCTCGGCTCGTAGATTTAGCAGTTTCTGCATGCCTACGCAATGAACTTTCAACCTGTTAAATTTCCGTTGTGTAATGCATTAATTTGATTGCATTTATGGTACCTTCTATAACTTTACGTATATTTATTACGCTTGGCATTATTTAAGAGAATTCTAAATTAAATTTCGGGTTGAGTTTCGTATTATAAATTGTTTGCAACATGAGAAAACATGAATTTTCTCGTTACCGATGATAGATCTTTACACATCATTGACGAGTAGGTACTGAAAGTTTCACTCACATTTTTTTTAATTAACACTTTTTTTTTGCTATTACGTTAACACCAAAAAATACATGCTTGTCATATAAAATGTAAAAACTTAACAGTTGTAGGTTTTAAGCGTGTAACTATTGCAAACCTATTTTTATTTATTTTTGGTAAAATGAAATTTCTGTGATAACGGTAAAATAAATAAAGCTTTCGGCAGGAAATAATGTCGTGAAGTAAAAATGTTATTATTATTATACACCAAACAAGATCGAAATGTTTTTCAAGTCAAGAAATGTTTGGGAATATCTGGGAAGAAGTTACTTAAGCAATTGATTGAAAGTTTTCATTTATTTGGGGTTTAGGTCTTGTTTATAGTGATATCACTAGAGACTGACTTATTCACCTAAAATAATGCAGGTAACTGTCATTAACTATGGCAAGGAACAATCCCAGCATTTTGTTTTTGCTGATTTAGGAAATCATGGTAACTTTAAATCAGATTCTTTTAAAATATATATATTCCCAAGTTAACGACTTTTCTTGCCATTTTGGTATCTTGCTTAATTTTATCGAAAGTGTTGTAACTTCTGATAAGGACTGTCATACAAAGCCATTTAAATTTATCGTTTTCCTATATGACTGAAAATGTTAAGACATGAATTTGTTAACCTTATTTAGTATAATATTTTAACATGTTTTTTTTTCTCTTGGTTTCAGGTAAGTTCATCCTCGAGCAGTAGTTCAGCATTTTGTTTACAGTGAATATTGATTATAGTGGTAAGTGCAAAATTAAACTAGTTTAGAAATCTAGTAAATTAATATTAGGTAGTGGTGAAGCATGGCTGTTTATCATTGGCAAATTACCGTATTATTTATGTCTACTTTATTTTGTACTTTTATTAATTTAAATTATTTTAATATTAAAAGAAATAAGTTTCTTTTTAACTGACTTCAAAAAAAGAAGACGTTCTCAATTCGTCTGTATTTTTTTGTGTTTGTTACCTAAGAACTTTCGACTGGGTGAACCGATTTTAATGATTTATTTTTATTATTTGAAAGCTGGTGCTTCCCGTGTGGTCCCATTTCAATTTGGTCCAGTTCTGACAATGTCATCAATTAGAAAACCATTTAATTCTTAAATTTACATTAAGTATGTGCGCGACAAATGGACGAATAACTCAATATCACGCCAACCGATTTCGATGATTCTTTTTTTATTGAAAAGGATGTACTTCAAGGGTAGTTTTATGAAAGTTAGGTTAGATTCTGATTATGGGATCCATGAAAAAGTAACGGAACTTTTAATTCTTAGGAGCAAATTAACGATACTCGGCCGAATCTTTTATAGGCTATCCGGATATTTTTGTCACCTACCCTAACGTGAATCAAGCTGAGACGGTTTGCACGTTGTTCTGTCTCTTTGGATAGACGATCGAGTATCACGCTGAGTCGGTGGGCACGTTGCTCCTCCGTCTCATTCGATAGACGATCGTTGATCAAGCCGAGACGGTGACTTCCTTTTTTCGATATTTTCCCTGTTCAAAAAGTTTTCATGTAAAGCCGCATTTTCGAAAGTCTATTTTTGCACTCTTCGCAAATCTCTTTTTAAATTGTCCTCGAGGTAGTTTTCCTCTGTTGAGATAGGCGTTTCTCCCTGACTTCGTTTGTTTCATTTAAACAGCGCTGTCTCATATGAGCAGCACGTTTAGTAGGTCTACCCGTATTTAGACAAATTAGTTAGTGTACTTCAGATTCACTAAAAATAAAAAATAAATACAAATTTTAACAAAAAAACTGACTTAAAAAAAACTATTCCAAAACAAATTAATATGCACTAAAAAGTAAAAAAAAATAATTACGTATTCTTCTACAACTTAATAATCAACTTATTTTTTCTACTCATCAATATGTAGGTACGATCTATGTGTTTACCACGCAAGAAGGTAGGTATAATGTAGTTAAAATTATTGTTATTTTTGGAGTACCTATGTCGAATGTAAATAAATGAAAGTAATAATACCGTAAAAAACCACTCGAGTTCTGTCTGGAAACTATAATCTGGTAACTAATAAACAGTTGCGCTGATTAAGTACCATAGATGATACAATAAAGAACATGAATTGCAAATGTGGATTTCGATTTGTAACTAAATTTTAAAAAAAATCACATACTTTATATATTACTAGCTACACGCCCCAGCTTCGCTCAGTTGGATTAATATGTTTAACAGAGAAACAACTATTTTGAATAATCGTAATAAAAAACTTATGCTTAAGTTATTGGTAATTTCCAAACAAATGCAAAATAAATTACGGAAAAGAGTAAGGATAGGTACTCAAGATGTATAAGGTCAGAGACTGATTTATTTTAATTTTTTGTGTACTATTTTTTCTGTACTATTTCTGACCCGTTTCAAATGTATACTTACTCTTCACACTCCATGATCTAGACAGAACAACATACAGTTGTCCATTAAACGATGATTTCCTCAGATAAACTCCAACGTGTTAGTTTGCTTGGCCCTGAGAATTGTTGACTGTGATCGCAAAAAGAAATTTTAACTAGTAATTTTAGTGACTTAAAGTGAAAAGGTAAGTAGGTTGGGATCATGTGAATTTGAGAAATGTGTGCCATTTTCCCCGCTGCTGGTGCTGTAAGGATGATGGTTTCAATTACGAATTTTTTTCCCATGAGTGCTTTAATTTGCAATCCGGTCTCATCGCCCAGGTTTGGAGGGTGTACGTCACATAAAAATAAATGGAAATCAAACACTTATTTTAAGGCAGTGAGATGGGATGTCTGATGGTTTGAAAGATTTTTGAAATTCTACTTAGCGATATGACATTAAATTCCATTCACAATGATAAGGCATCATGACACTGGCCACAATAACGATTGAAATAGGGAGTAGCATACTGCCAACGTTTAAACTGCCAATAAAATTTTCGTTTGGATTATTGTCTACATTTTATAATTACGTCATATCAGCGTAAGCTGGCAGATATCCTGTTATAGTTACAAATATAGTTATATACTACGGAACGATGATTGTTTTTAATATATCTAATGATATATTTCCTACCTCTATAGAAATATTAGTACGAATAAAAAATTAACGAAAATGAGTTTAATACACACCCAATTTATATCCGCACCTCCATATCTCTTTGATGTAACTTTATTTTTCTTGATATGCATGTCTTCAAAATAAACATGTATCTATGGCGTGTTTGATGTTATATTTACGTATTTTATTATTAATGTTTTAAAATAAAAAGGAGCCTATGTTTATCCTAAATAATTTAATGGTAAAATATTTCTTCAAATCAGTCCAATAGTTTTAGACTTTACAAACAAACAATTTTTTCTCTTTATAATATTATCTAGTATAGTTAACTACAATAAAGAAAAAAGTTAATTGTTTGCAGTATATAATATTCCTATTAGTTATTTCGTTTCAATGTACAAACAGACAATATATTTTACTGCAAACGTTATATGATAGCAAAAATTAAACAAATTTGTTTTTGTTTTTTCTGAAATAAATTTTTAGCGATACTAAAATTAATTTTTAACAGCGGAAATATATTAAATACATAAGGTACCAGTATTTTGTATAAACAACCAATATTTTTTTGTATATCTATATTTTGGTATTGTTTGGGAATGTGTTCCGAAACATCGCTTAAGTTTATGTAAATAAAAATGTAAATATTGGTTCGATCTAAATCTTAAATACTCGAAAGTTATTCACCGATTGCTTTGAAATTTTTTTCACAAAGTTGCATTCGAATACGAGCGTGTTTTTATATACCTATGTTACCTGTGATAGGTGAAAAGATAGATAAAAATATAGATAGATGAAAAATTAATTTTAATATTTTCTTATATGTATATGTTAATATGTATATGTAGATATAGGTGTTTAGAAGAGAGAGATATAGAGGGATATATAAATATAGAGATATACATAGAGACAGAGATAAAGAGAGAGAGAGAGCTAGATGTATATGGCTTAGCAGATAGATATATATAGAGATATACATAGAGAGATAGAGAATTAGAGAGAGATAGAGAGATCCTTTGTGTATGTGTACCTACTTCAAACAAATTACAAAAAAATTTCATGGAAGCATTGCAATACATGGTGGGCATTATCTAGTAATAAATAAATATTCAGTACTAAGTATATGAAAAATTATTTTTTTGCAAATGAGTTAAAAATTATGATTTACTAAACATGGTTTATTTTCATATGAATAATTGTTTACGAGCGCGATAAGTTTCCCTGCGTACCTATGTCAAGTCTATCCTAGCTGAGGACGTGGCAACACTGCTGGACCCGGGTGCGCAAAGCCTCGTCGATAGTCGTTTGTTGTCAACGCGCACTGGCCCCCTAAATCATGTTTGCCTAGATAGCCCATTGGCTATATCTCTCTCTGCTGTGTCGTTGGCTGAAATTGAAACCGGGATATCGATCAGTTGTGCAGGGGCAACTCGGTCGTGTTTACCCGCACAATACGTGGCGGCTGACTATGGTTAGTGATATTTTAAGTTTTAAGCAACTATGGAACAAAATATTACCTAATTCGTCTAAATAATGTGTTAATCTACAAAAATAATATCAATTTTTAAGTTTAAATTGCAGGAGAGTTATATTTTCAAATTAATTATCTGGGTTACTGTTTACCGACTACACTGTTTGCCATATATACTACCTAAGCATATTTTCAAAAGATAATACAAATAAACCCTTAGTTTTTGTCAGGACATCATACTAACACACTGAATCGAAAAAAAGTTGGTGCGAGTACTTATTATAATGCGTTAGAAGTTGTACTCATTTTGCGTGGTAAATAGGTACTATCTTAAATATGCATTCAAATAACTAATAGAAAGAAAATTAATAAAATTACTGGAGTGATATAAACACGACTGGTAAAGTATAAATTCATAAAATAAAATAACAGCCATAACTACTCAGTATTTTATATTAATATAAACGCGTATTATCAATTATTTGATTAGTAAAATAATCGTGGAAAAAATTAATAATGAAATTCAATACATATGTAGAATACCTGTTATAATTTATTAATTTTAATTATTTATTAAATAATAATGTCATTATTTATAATACAAATAAATTATACGTACTGGAACATACACTCAAAAATACTACCATGAAAACGGCCAGGAGACTACTAAACCTTCCACAGAATTTCCTTGCCAGTGACAATGAAAGCTTACAAGCAACCTGGCATTGTTATTCATACGATATCATAACCACACTAATGTTAATACACTTGAAAAAAACTTGAACATTTTAAAAACAATATTTTTATGACCAATATTCATAATAAATTTTTGTAATTGTATAGACCAGTATTCAATACACATACATATAAAATAAAGTATATGATTTAAAAGCACATATATAATTTTTATTTGAATGGAGACTTCATTCATCCTGTCAATTTTCGTTGCATGCGGGTATTGTAAGAATTCATTCTCATCATTTTTTTAATAAGGCGCCTAAAGAAGTTTAACTTCCGTTAACATGTCCTCTTAAAAAATGTATTATGAACGCAAAATAGGGGCAGCATTATATTTCGCATAAAACATACTCCGATTTTATATTAATAAAAAATATATCTGTAAAATAAGATTAAGAAGTAATCATGTTTGTGTAGTTTTCACTGCTGTGCGTTCCGAAAGAAACAATTTTCAAATATTTTTACGTAACTGTTTCGTTGCTACTGACAATCAATAATGATTTATTAGGAAAGACATGCGATTTCGTGTTCTCATTAGGTAACAATTAAGACGACAAAAATGAATACGTTAGGATTTTATTTCCTTATTTGCCCCTCTAACACTGTAAGTCAGTAATTACCAATTATCACTAAGGTAAGCGAATCACATACAACCCATTGAGGGCACACATAGAGTGTGCAGAGCTTCAGAAGAAACCGCGTTATTTGAAAACTGCTCCCACTACCAGAGTGAGGTCTGTTACAAAAATCATTAAAGAATACAATGAACACGAATGAGTACTTCTTTTTCCGTTTTTCGTTTAAAAACTGTATTTTTAGGAAAGTTAATAGGGCTCAAATTCGTATTTTTCAGAATAACTTTCAGACGTGAAACTCTCGGTCAGATTTTTGAAAGAACTTAAGACCTTGCATTAAAACTAAATCTGTATACCTCCACCATCTAAAATTATGGTTACCGCTCAAATTGAGTAATTGTCCTTTGCATGACGAGAAGACTGCGTGCCAGTTCAGACCTTACGCTTAGAGGCGACACCGCGCTAGAAGCACAAGAGAGCGTCGCACCTATAATCTCACTAGCACAGATACACTCGTGAATAATTGGGCTCCATAAAACCGAAAATTTTTTCTAAACATTAAATCAAATAATGGTGTATACCAATCGTGGTAAAAGTATACTAATGCTATGAATTTTATAAACATTTCTTATTAAAACTCTTCAGGAAACATTGTAATAAAAATATATGTGCAAGAGTGGCATTATTATTAATTTGGTAATGATTTTGGAAACATATTTTAGAAAGAATAAGTTTTATATCCATTTTCAGACCAGTGCAAAGTATAAAAACAAATCAAGTGTAAATATATTTGAAGTGGCGCGTAACAAATCCGTTATTCCTACCTTGTCTCTGTAACTCTTAGTTACATCCAAGGAAGTGTGAAAAGGTTTTGTGGAAAAGAAATTTTAAACTGTAGCAGTTTTATGTCATATTAAGGACTTTTTAGTGTTCGCCTATTTCTGATGGTTTACATTATTTTACTTACTTCAAGATGAAGATGAAATGGATCCATTGTTTACCTGCAAGAAAGAATAGGTATGATCATGGTTCATCGGCGTGCGATCATCCCGTGTGCCTGCGCCAGTATTAGCGTCTAGCTGCTGGAGCGACATCAGATAACGAAAGTTCAGTGATTGAAAAATATAGAAATCGAATCTCTTTTCAACTTTATAGACAAAGTTCCTGTGAATCAACGATAACTTACCGATAAATCAGGGGAAATTTCAAACAGTGATTTGGGCCATTACGTCGTTAATATGACGTGTCTTCGAAGACCTTCAAGAAATGGGAAACGTTCAACCGTCGGGGGATTGCGAGTTTCGTGAGTTTCGGGGTTGAAAGAGGTTTACCCACGCAAGCCACGGCCAATTAGGAGTTTCTCACGCGGGTGTAGGACAGTGACGTCTGCTCTGCGGAATGACGTGGTTTCAATTCATGGTTGATCTGGGGCGCTGCACGGCGGACTCGATCTCTCGCGCGCGGTGTTTCCAATAAAGCGCGCTCCGCTATCGGACTTGTTTTCACCCGGATCTCTCTCCCCGGATTCCTCCGCCCAATATCTCTCCCCCCACCCCCAACTATCAGGCGCCACCCGAGCCCCGACAGACTTCCGACCCCCTTGAGGAATTCCACGAGGGCGTCGAACCCCCTCCCCCCCCCCCCTTGTCCGGCGCGGAGCTGCCTCTACGGTAACGATGGACCTCCCCCAATCGACCACCCTCCCTCTTGAACATGCTCCCGCGAGGAGATCGATAATTTGTTGGCGGAGCGGAGGAGCGCTGGGAAGCCGAGGCCATTCGCCGAACAAAAGGCGCGATAGTTAGCGAGGGCCCAGGCCCGGCGAAATGGGACGCGCCATGCCCGCTCCACACACACACACACAGCGTGCTTCCCGGCCTTTTCACGGGCTGTATACAGCGTCGTGTCCTTTCCTCGCACAAAGCGAGGGAAGAGAGAGAAAGAAAGCAGGGTTTTCCGTCGGGAACGATTCTGAAGAGGAACTGAATGTCACGAAATAAACTCGGATATTTCGTGAGGAATGAGAAGGGGAGGGGGGGGGGGGGGAAGATAGAAGAGGATGTATTTTTTTTATGGCAAATGACTGACGGAGGGACGTCTCCGTGCCTTTCGCGAAGCGGCCATTATCGGAAAAGGAGGGGGGGGAGCGAGATTATCTGTTATTGTGCTGGTTATTCATTTCCCCGTGCTTGGCCGAGGTTATTGTCTTGGCGGCAGGGACCAGGAGAGCTTGCGGTGTGGGCGGAGAAGGGGGAAGGGTTTGTTCGGGGGTAGAGTGGGGGGAATCCCGGATTATCCCCGAGTCCCCAAGAGGCCGGGCGATTGAACGGGAGGAAATTATTCCCCCGCTGAAGGGGTGGGAGGGCTCGCACGGGGTTGCTGCCGTCCGTGATGCATGTGGGCGAGGGGGCAGGCTGGCTGCGGCCAACGTCGCTCGACGCAAGCCGCGCTCGTAACGGATGGCCGGGGAGCACGTAACGTTATACCTGGGCCCGCCGTGGCACCTGGGGCTTGCCACCAGAATGTCGCTTGACTGATGTGCGCGGCCTTGTTCGTGCCGGGTCCTCGGCCGATGAATGCCCCGAGCGCCGCACACACACGAAGGTCGGCCGGAACTAATAAATAACGCCGTAGTTTCGGCCTCCTTTGTACGCGGTAACGATTCTTTTCTACGTCTCGTCAACATCGTGCAGCCGAGCTGAGAGCTGAAAACTCGACGAATGTCTTCACGCTACATAAAACAGTCGGTGTAAAACGAATAAAATATTGATTTTGGCAGTAAAATCATTTTAAAGTCTTTGAAAGATTTGTGCAATGTGAGTGCATGACTTGATGTAAGCTTTTGGACATACGCCATTGCTAAGCACATGTATGTCTGTAGAAGAAAACTACAATAAACCCAAAAGACAAAAACACAAATTAAGCAAAAAATTGCTGTTGTCAACAGGATATAAACACCACATAATATTCCATAACAGGAATATGGTCAAAAAACAAAGATAAATGGACTAAGAGAATGAAAAACCCCCACAAATGATGGCAGCACAAAAATATTGAACCCAAAAAAATTTAGCACAACAGTTGAAACGAGACAAAAACACGACAAAACGAAAAGATGAAACAAACACAATAGTTTTTCAAAACAGAAACAAGCGACGTTTTGGTTACACACCATACAGTCTCCTAAAACTGGAATGTTATTTTAAAAAAAGCTTATGTAAAGATAATGGGAATAAAATAAACATATTAATACTATAACTTATATAATAATTTTCCTGTTTTCCCGCCCTAATTAAAGTGAAAATGAAGTACATATCTTAATTATATTGTAGAAAATTTACATAACGGAATATACTAACGGTAAACATTTGTTAGTAACAGTGCCTGCTTAAATACATAACATTTTATAGTCAAGCATATATCTGAAAACCTAGTGACAAATGAATTTTTTTTATATGGACAACCAATAGTAGTCAAAATCTGTATTTTGTGTATAACAGCTACTCAACCACAATAATTCAAAAATTTATGTTATAAGAAAACACCTTACCTTGTTCAAGGTATGTCATCGTTCTCAAACTTTCAGATATCCGGCGCCCTCTCTACGTAGTGTGTCTTCTTCATTTTTCGTAATTTTACAGCTTAGTTGGTGAAAAGGGATGTGTTTGATTTTACATGCAATTCATGCCTCCATAACTAATCAAAACGGAATTTCAAATATTGATTATGAAGGCATGGCTAACAAACAAAATAGTTACCTATTCTATTTTTACCATTTTTACTTTTCTGTCCTTAATAAGTTGAAACAGGCGTGCTTTTGGTTTCATACAAACTTAAAATTCAACAGAGTATCTATTAAAAGTATAAAATTATAAGTTTGGCATTGTTAATAAAAATTAAAAATAATTTCAAGTTTATTTTTGAATTTTTGAAATTTAATCCCTGAGATTGTAAAATCTGGATCACTTTTGTATATTAAGTAAAACGGGTATAACTGAATTCACAAGTTGACACTATATTTTTTTTTTAATTAAATTACACCCATGGTGTTAATGAGTTAGGTTTCTGTAGTTTTAAGTTTGGTGCCATTAAATCTAAGCATCGCTATCAATTTACTTAAACATGAGATAGGATATTTTATATCTGTGATATAAATTAAAAATAGAGATGCGAATTTATTTCAGAATTATATTCCAGTTGAGGTAAAAAAATAAATTTAAATATTATAAACTATGATTTATGCCTGCTATAATGACACTGTAAATGTTAAGTGGGCAAAAATGCTTGGACCTTATTCATTATCAAAAATATATATTTATTAAAGCGTGAAAAATAGGTAAATTCAGTTTTACGGGGAATAAAATAACTACGGACACAGTCAAATTGAAATAAACATGCTGATATACATAACCCCTTTTGAAATTCTAACTCAGAATAGTTTTGTAATAAATCAAACATTTTATAGATGACATTTTATAGCGAATAATGCTTTACTAAGGGGTGTTTGGAATGTAACACAGACATACATCGTTACAATTTTTGCGCGAGCAAAGCGATGGGAGGTAAACTAGTATATAAATAAAAACTTAATTTAAAATGTGCTTAGAACCGTACATACAAAAATGTAATGTTATTTATGAAGGTTTTAATATTTAAATTTTACTCCATTATAAAATACTTATATAATGTAACATTAGCATGCAGTTCTTTAAAAAAATTAAAAAAATTATATTTTTGTATGATATATGTAGTTAAAACATTTATTTTAAAACATTTGAAATACCTATTAAAATATTTATAATGCCATTTGCTCAACAACTTTGGAATAAATGCAGTGTCTAGTTCTTGGTATTTATTTTATTATATCGGGCCGTACTTCACAGGAAAAACTTATACTTAGTTTCACCATAATGTTATCTATGTAATATCATGACACAAACAATTAAGAAATACTAAATGTTGTTAGGTAGCAAACAATAATTTGAATATCAAATCATATGCAAAAATTAAGGAAGTAGTTATGGGCCCTTATGTGCATGTCGAAACGCTAAAGTTATGTTAAAACTTCTAAACAGATTTAAAATGAAACTCACAGACCCGACGGCAGTCTACAGGCAGAACGATTAAAGAAACGAGCTGCCCAGCCAAAGGAAGCAGGAAACATTGCGAATGCGCTGAGCATCCGCGCGCGGAACTCGTCTGGCCCCGCGCGCGCACGACGCAGTGTTCGAATTGTTCGCTTCGTCCGGAATAAAACGATCAAGTCAATAAAATACCCACCTCCGTACGTGCGATCGGCAGCTAGGCGCCTGCTCGGACTGCAGCCCGCCTGATTGCGATGCGCGCCGTGTTGCCTGCATGTCTGTCAGCTCGGGGGAGCAGCGAGATTTCTCTTTCCTGCTTTTTCCCCTTCTCACTCTCTCTCTCTCTCTTCCCCCCCCCCCCCCCCCCCCCGCCCTCTTTCAACGTCGTCGCAACCCGACCGCTTGATCCAGAGCTCAGAACTGCTACTGTAAAGTGAAGTGTCTAGTGTTCAGTCCAGATGTGGAGTTCGTCGCCTCATCTCATCCCTCAGTTCGAACGGAAACTGCTCGGAAGCGACGCATCGCTGACTGTCCGCTCTGACGCCTCCCGTCACCTCTGTCCCGCGCTGACCAAATCACCGGCAACTGCTCTGAGCGTATTCAGTCACCATCAGGTGACTCTCGGGCTACGAAAAACCTGGTCGGTGACGCATTCTTTCAACGCGCTGTAATCTCAGAGGTTTCACTCGTCCAAACGTCCCGTTAGTTGCGTTAAGAGAGATGTTTGTTTTGTCAACAAAACATTTATTTGGTTGTACGAGCGGCTGAGCAAACAAACAGATTTTTTTTTTTTACATTTCACAGACCAGATATTCAAGATTACTTGTGATAATAGGCTAACAGGTTGTTGAGCTAACATTTTATTTAGTTACAGTAGCTATACATTTGTTTCACCACGTGCGATAAGTGTTAAGTTGACTTAAAAATAACTTTCTGTCAGTGTAACGATGTTTTAGTGTTTTTTTAAATCCCCGCAATTAAGTGATCACATTATTATTCAGTCACCTGGGAACTACAACCACTGGCCTGAAAGGTCAGAATGCTCGAACAACCAGCAGAAAGTGCTGGTTCAAATCCGAGCCGGAGCCACCCGTGTAAACTGTTATTTGGGGGCTGAAGACAATAGCAAGCGATGCGCAGGACAGTGCCTACAGGACGGGCAGCACAGCACGCATCTCGCGGCGCGGTACGTGACTCGCCCGGCCTGGCAGTTCGGACGCTGGCGCCACCTTAGAGTCGATAGCGTAGTGCTCATGTGGTCACGCACGCTCCCAAGTTCTTCGCAGCCCGCCGTGATCTTGAAGTGATCGTTGAATCTGGCTGGAACTGCTCTGCCGCTCACTTTCGTTTGGAACTGGTTAATAAAGCTAAAGGTGGTGGCCTGTCACAGACATCGCTTTTCGGAGCGCTAGGTTTTGGTTTGTCATCCCTACCAATAATATAAATGCGGACGTGTGTTTCTCTATTTGTCCTTCTTTCACGCAGCAACAGAGCTAGGGATCTACGTGAATTTTGTTTTGCATATAGATAGTTTATGGGCCGGAAAGTGACATAGAATACATATAATTATGAAATTGCATCCCTAGTGGAGTTAAAAATTAATAAATTCTTTTTACAATATGAAATCTTAGGAGGTAGGTCATAGACACACAAACTGTGAGTTTGTGACATTTCTCTATGACCGCCATACAGTTATATAGAAAGGTCTGGCCACTTCCTGTCCTTGGCGAAACTCATTCTCTTAGTGATGCTCACGGCTGGTAGCGAACTAAAGACGTTTACCAGTTTAATTTATAACTTCGTCAGTAAATGTCGTTTTCTTTAATTTGTAGCGCGCTATCGTTTGGTGCGTCTGACACGTCTTGTCTAGGAGTGGCCTACCTTCCCACAACATGAAGCTGAAAATTGGTGTCCCAGTTTTGTTGATGCATAGCCTTGATGCACCGAGACGGGACTTTAAATCAAAATTTCCCGTTTTTCAAGTGTATGTCCTTCAGACTTGAAAATCGGTAGTGATGTTTCTTATACAATGATGTGTTTAGCTCGGGCAACGCCGGGTACTTCAGTTAGTATCTATATAAAATTAATGTTTTGGAGACGACGATGTGAATCGATTTTTTTTCACTGTGGTTTTCAAGTATTAGTATTGTAGGGTGTTTTCCACACACCCCTCCTCCACGGGTTACTTTTTTTTTTCTCCGCGGCGCATAGAGAGAGTTTCAGCGCATCCCTGGATAGATGCAACCCCCTGCACTTACCAGTGCGAGGGCTTTCAGTTCGCCTGTAGGGTAGGCGACCCGCGAAGCTTGAGAGAGGGTTAATAAGAACGTTCCCGTTCATTTTACAGCTACGTGGCACCGGAAGTTCAGCCCGGTGCGTATGCTTTCCGCACAGCTTGAACGAGTATAAGAAACAGTATTCTGGTTTGGTAACGACCGTTGCCCTGGGAAGGGTTTATACAAACCCCAGTTTTCGCAGCAACGATAGAGACCGGCACCGAAGCTCCAAGACACCGCACCGCCACTACGAGGAACACGGCGAAGCTCTGCCCGCCCGCCACGCCGACCGAGGGACAACATCACCATTCGGGTAAGCCCTGTCACCACGGACTACTACGGAGGTGTTGGCTCTGACGTCACCAGCACCGAGGTTTCCGGGTGCGAGTCCAGAGTTGACGAGTGAATCCTCGGTCGATGAGTGGTGATTTAATAAAGTTGAAGAACGAGTAACACCAAGCTAGAGTCCCGGACGAGCGAGCTGAACTCGCTCGGCGAACGTCTGTACGTCGGGTGACTGCCCGATGAGACAGAACCTCTATAACGACATGGCGCGTCTGATTCGAGTCGCCGGACGAGCAATGAAACCCGAAGAGTGCGAGGAAGCAGACCAGCCCGCCAGAGCTCGAAGGTTGTCGGGCTGTACGACGAATAAATTCTGTTTTTTTTTTTATATATATATAAATTCGTAGGATATAGGTCATATACACACAAACAGTGAGTTTGTGACATTCCTCTATGACCACCATACTTTTATATAGAAAGTTCTGGCCACTTCCTGTCCTTTGTTGAAACTCATTCTCTTAACGATGCTCGCGGCTGGTAGCGAACTAAAGACGTTTACCAGTTTAATTTAGAACTTCGTCAGTAAATGGCATTTCCTTGAATTTGTAGCGCGCTATCGTTTGGTGCGTCCGTCACGTCTTGTCTAGGAATGGCATTCCTTCCCACAAAATTAAGCTGAAAATTGGTGTCCCAGCGTCGCTGCGACCAGCGGGTGGCGGGCAAACGACGGTAACGCCGAGGTCCGTGTCCGCGTGCGAGCAGCTGAAGGTGTTCGCCTGGAAGGAAGACTGCGAGTCCCTGTCGAGGCGACGAGACGTGACCGTCAGCGAGCTCGTCTCCTGCCGGCCGGAGCCGAGGCGAGCGGCGATAGCGAGTTCCTCGCCCGTTGCTAAAGCCTGGCATCACGCTAACAGCTGGGGCCGACTAGTCCCGTCTTCGCGGTGGTTACCTTCACACCCAACTTGAAGAATATAGACGCTGCTCATTAATTTAATCACAGCTGATTTTCATAACTTTTCTGAGCTCCAATTTTAATGCACAATTGTTAATCGTAAGTCAAAAATGTTAATACAGAGATCCTCCCCGCTCCCACAATGTTTAACATTAATGTTTTAATTGTCTATGTGAGCACTTTGAAAAAAAAAATATTTTTCTATAGTAATGTGTGAGTTGGAGTAAATACCCAGTAGCATTTTAACGCCCACAGTTTCGTCTGTTCTAAAATTCGTTTACTGTTTGGATTTTATAAATATTTTATATTAATGTCGATGCCCAATATTTTTAAGTTTATAACCTATCAATAATTGAAGCATCACATTGTGAAGTCATCCATCAGAGATTCAACAGGCATGATTATTCTTTGATGTTATCTCAATGTATCCATTTGTATTTGGTGCGCAGTGAGTGTAATTTGTGAGTAAATGTGCACATTTCAACCTACTGTGTTTTGGCACGTACACACCCTCGCATATCCCATACCCCGGTACACTTGGAGAGTGCAACCGTGGTGCAAGAAGAGGGCCATTCATCACAAATTGATAAGCATTGCAAAGTTATAATGTGAACAAGACACCACTTCACGTCACATACAGACAAGCTGTCATCAGAAGAACTACATACTTATGTCTGATCAGAGCCTAGCGTAGAGGCGATTACGCTATCTAATGAGTTAGAAAGTCACCCACAGCGTTCCTGCAGTTAAAGATCTCGAGCACGCGAGCAAAAGATAGCACAGGTTTTATGGCAACATTATCATTACAATGCGCTTAAAACTCTAAAACCCTATTATTTTACTTTTGCTTGCTGTGTCGGAACTGTGCAGGTACTAGCCTAGCGCGAGACGTTATAGATGGTAGTTTTCGGAGTCACCACAGATGGCGCGATGGTGTGTGATATTCTTTCCAGTTTCTTCCTTCTTCCTCTAAAGCAGCACAAATACAGTAAATTTTCGCCCCCCCCCCCCCCCCTTCTCACCCAATCCAGCAGAAGACACGCTCCAAACTCCTCTCTACCACTCCCTCCCACCTCCCCCCTTTTTCACACTCTGAAGCAGAGCTTGCCTCGCTCTAGATAACAAGGCTGTTATTATCACGCTGCTTCAAGATGGCTGTGTGTGGCTGCCGCGCAGCGGGTTAGCGAAACAGCCGAGATAACGGTGCTGCCGTATTTCAAACTGAGTCGCCTGTTGAGGTGTGTGCCGAGCTTTACACACGGAAACGTGTTGTTCAAAATTACGGTTGTATATAAATACATACCAAAGTATAACTGAATAAAATATTTTTCTATAAATTCTGACGAACAGTGAGTACATTTTCAGGTATGATAAATCTGGTATGAAATATTACACACGAATATGTAGTCATGGACAGGGGCACCGGATTCAAAGGCTTAATTGCTGGAGCGTAAGGGCTACGCATACCTGAGTCACCCTGGGTTTTTCGCACTTACAGACGTCCAACACTGAGACACCCGGTGAGGAAGCCGCCACCTGAAACCAGCTTCTTCTTCGGCGTGTGCAGCTGGTCCACGGAGGAGGGGTCTGGGTGCACATATATTTGCATATACACATATACCCATATATACAAATTTAACATATAACCTAATAATTTATCATTTAACGTAAATAAAATGACATACAAATAGACCTACTTATGGGGAGGGAGTGACCTACTGATGGTTAGGGAGAGGGGTAGACCAGGCTCAGGCTTGACAGTTTAGTGGTAAGTTGTTCCGAGATCAAACCAACAAAACCGTGTACCGCGCGTGCGTCTCTGGAATTATTACTCAGAATTTCATCCGATTTTTAACTTGAATAACTATAGGTCTTAGGTAGTACAACAGTAAAGGTAAGTTCAGTTTCTGTTATTTTACAAATAATCTTTCAATTTTTCATTTTAACAATGTAAATAAAATGAAATAACGTGTTTCTTATATTTAACTTTTAACTCTATATAATTCCAAAAAAACACAGCTCTGTAAAAATAAGACGAATAATTAAATACTGGTAAGTTCTCAGTACATGCAATATTTCACTTAAAATTTTGTATTGTACGTACACGAATGGAAACTAAATTATTCCTTGGAAATTCACTCTATTTTTGGGAAATAGAGGTTCTGTATTTACAACATCTGCCCCGGTTGAAGGAAAGCCAAGATCAGTTCCTGCGTGTTGTGTATTTTCCATTTTCCAGAACCCCGCCGCTATGAGAGTAAATTCACCATATAATAAAAACACTTAGCTTTGAAGATAATTTAGTGGTAAATTTATATTTCATATAAAAAAATAAACAAAAACCGCCAAGTATCCTTTGCTCAATAATATGCGCTTTCAATTTTAATGTTGCAGTTTACATTAAATGTAGCATTCATTCTCCGTAAAGTTGAATAAGGTGCATGAGATATTATTGAAGGAAAAGTGGTTAGATACAGTAGGACATTTCAGTCATTTTTAATTGCCGATTGCATTTAAGTATTCAGCTCCGATCTAAGCCGTGGGGCAAAACCTACGTCATATGCAAACGTAGGTTCTAATATTTTAATAAAATGGAAACGTTTTAGTGTGACGCATGGTTTGCAGGATATTTCATAAATTGTAATTTACTACCTGGATAAATTCATATTTTTTACGCTAAAATTTTAAAAGAAAAAAATCCGCAAAATTAAAATCTAGAAGATAAATTTTCTTAGATATGAAAAATTGTCGTATTAGATTAGTCTAAAGGATGAAAACATAAATGGTTCAAACCCTCGATAAATATTTCAACTCGCCGTACATAGGCCTATAGAAACCAGAATTGGCGCAATTTAACTGCTTTCCCTAAATGTTATATCTGTTTTCATTTTCATATTTTTTGTAGGCTCAAGCCAGAATATTCGGTAGCCTACAACTCACGCAGTTTCGGTTCCCTACCACGTTCGTGAAACTTCGGATTTCTTGATGTAAGTTTCTGGACATACGCCATTGCTAATGCATTAGCGTATGTCCAAAAACTTACATCAAGTCATGCACTCCCATTGCACAAATCTTTTAAAGATAACTTCGGATTTCTCTCAAAAATTGAAATTAAAAAAAAATCGAAGTGTTAGGTTAGGTTAGGTCAGTCACAACATGCTTGTTTTCATTGGAAACTTCTGATTTAGCGGCTGAAGTGGTGTTAATACCAAAATCTTCGGAAATTCTTGCAGGGAACCGAAACTACGTGAGTTGTAGGCTTCCCCAGAATATGACTCACGATGCGAAGGCGAAGAAGGTGTTTGCATTAACGCGAACGAACCACTGCCCGCACTCGCAGCGGCTTGAGCTGAGGGTTAGCGCCAGCCGCACTTCCCTCGCGGGACGCGCACCAGGGCACAGCCTGCTCGCTGCTCTCCCAGTCCTGCTGCTGGTCCCGTGTAATTGGTAACGTGTTGTTTTTACACGCCCCGCGCTCTCTCACCCCCCCTCCCCCCCTTCCCCACGACCCCACACCGCAGCGCCGCCGGCATTTGCATAATTGGGCAATCAGCTGGGCTTCTTCTTCTTCCAGCTGGCTTCCTCCTGCTCCCTCGCGCCGCCGGCAGGTCTGCGCGGCCGACAAGTGACGGCTAGGCCCTTTGTGATTGTGTGCTTGTGTGTGGCCCGGGGAGGGGAGGGCCTGCGGCTAGAGGGCCGCTCAAGTCCCAGTAGTCCTTAAACAGTCATTTAACGAAAGTGCTGTTCCACCGTCACGAACTAAGATATCGTACCCGGGGATTCCTTTGGGGCAGAAACGTAAATTTAGTTTTCATAGTGGTATGTACAAGGAATTTGTGGTGGCGAGTAGTGTTCTTACAGTGGTTCTGGCACAGGGTCCAAGGTAAGGTGCAGGGAGCCAGAGCTCCACTATGTTGAATCCCGAGGACATTGTCCTCAAACATGACCTTGAAACATGGATTTAAATTTTATGCCTCAAATAAAATATGACCACCGCGATCTAACATTCTAACATTATGTAATTTAATCTTTGAAAATTATAAAAAAAATTATAAAAATACATAATAAAGTTTTTCCTACATTATCGACTCTCGAGTTGCATTTCCAAGCCCCTGCGGAAGCATTTAATTAAAAACTAATGAATGATAAAAATATTTGACAATTTATTTAATTTCTGGTTTCGATTTCTGATGGGTTGACGTGTAAATAAACGACAACACATATTTAATTAGCAATATTCACCAACATAATAATCCACCAATATTCCTACTACCAAGAAGTATTTCCTCATACCAATGTGATGTCATAGCATCCAAATTAGTCACCATATTGACCCCAGTTTCGGATTCTCTTGCTGTCTGCTAGAGTTTGCTAGTGTTGATCGTCATGTTATCTTCTCTTGTTGTCCGCTAGAGCGCAGTAGTGTCAACCCCCTGACCGCCAGTATCTAACCGGCCACCATCTTGTCGACAATCCTGGACATTATATTTAATTTTTTTTAAATACTTCAAAACTTTGTTAAAACCAAAAACTATTTTTAATTATATTATAATTTTATCTTCTGTGGTTTTTGTTTGTAATCTTGTCAGTGCAAAACAGTTATTAACATTTTTAACTTACTTATTAATATATTTAATTAAATAAATTATATAATTTAAGGAATATCAGATTGAAACACTAGAGTCAAGGTCCAGGGTTTAACTTTGTATTATAGATGCAAATAAATAATACGAGGTAACACTTTAGAATATTATTAATTTAAGTAGCTTGGCTTCTGGGTTGTATCCATCGTGATGATGGTGACTGCAATCTCGACCGAAGCGTCGATGAACTATTCAACTTGGACGCGGCTACAACCCAGAAGCCAAGCTACTTAAAACAATGCCCGCGAAAGCCTGCGATCTTTATTAATTATTAATTAAAGTTTTAGCTATTAATACAAATACATAAAACACAAAGATTAATTATAATTTCATTTCACTTCTAGATATCTTCAGTCTCCCAGGAGTGTAAACCTGGTCCATTCCAAACATTCCCATGTATTTTCAGAGCATATTTCCGTGTCACTTGAATACCACATCTTTCACTCAGCTGAGAGTTCTCCATATCGTTTAAAATACAGACCTATATTTCATAACGATTTGCACTGAACATGTATCTCATTATCCTGATGCATGTGCCACCAGTCCTTTGAAAACCTAACATTTCTTTTCAAATATCCATACTGTGCATAAACTTGTGGACACACATGTTGCACTGGTATTGAAATTACGTATCACACGCCCACAAACCTTCTAGTTGACAGCATTATCACAGCAGACACAGTTGGATGATGTAATACTGCCGGTTGATGCGTCTTTGTCCGTAGAAGTCCCTGCACTGACGCTATAGTATGAAACCGAGGTCGTCTCTGCTGGCTGTACTGTATGACATAAATTCTGTATCAAAAATATAAATATAAATAGTACTGACTACTGATTTATAACATCATAAAAGCCTAAAAGACATTTCCTAAATAATAGCTTACCATGATAACACATTAAAATTTAAGAAACCATTTTTTATTTCACTAATTTTTTTGTGAGACTATATGAAGCAATATTCCCATTATAATATATCACTTTTAAAAGCATAAATTATCTGGCTGAAACAAACTTTAAACAGGTATTTACAAAAAATATTTTGTGCCAGGTATAATGTGTCTACAAATTAACAGGAATGTATTTAATATTTTTGAGCTTAATTTTTAATAAAGTTAGAATTCATGCAAATTACAATTTTTATTTAAAAAATACTGCTTGAAGTAAATTTATTATATGGTGGAATTTATTCAGGTAACTTAGTAGATTACTATGGGAAATAAATGTATAAAGAAACATCCCGAACCAATTTGCCATTCTAAATGTTCCCTGAAAGCACATATTAATATAATTTTTGTTTTGTTTGGAATATTTTTTATGTATAGTACCTTAAGCCGCTTTTTCACGAAGCCAGTTGACATACCATTAGCTGACGTTCAGTTACCTGAAGACAGTATCTGGCCTTTCAAGTTAATGTTTGTGTGTCCACTTGTTACAACAATGCTGGCTTGGCAGTGGGAAAATATAAATGGCACGGTGTTCATTGTCGGTTGTGTCGAAAAGATACAAATGCAAAATATCGAGAACTCATTTTCCAATCATGCATAGTGCTCGTAGAAGAGTTAGAAAATAAGATGGTGTTGATAGGAGAACGGATATTGAGAAGACACTTACAGGTTGCCTCAACATGATTACTTAGCGAATCGCGAGTAGAGGACCCCGACAGATTATAGTGCATGCATACGCCTGTCACTCGAAAGTTTTGAGCTAACTTCGGTGACATCGTACAGACCTCTAAGCAGAAAGTCGTCGTTGAGAAAGGTTTCACTGCGTATTGGAGCCCCGAACTTTACCGTGCGACCAACCTTCGTATATAGGATCCAAGGACTTACTGCCTCGAAGATTTGTACCGTGTGCCTATTCGAAGAGGTTTCTATGTGGAAGAGATTCAGCCAACGATACACCCCAACACATATTTGGTTGAGAAGATACTCAAAAGAAGAAATGGACAATCCTGTGTAAATTTTTGGGGCTTCTCATCTCGCTTTAGTTGGTGGTTAGCAGAGGTGGAAGACCATAAACGAGAATGTGTCAGTACTTCATTGTACCTCTAGTAGAATAGAATTTAAATTAATAAATGTTTGTTAGTACACATTATATTTCAAAAATAGTTTTTATCTCATGTATGATTGATCCCAGGTACTCGGTTTTTTATTGCAACAATCAATAAACGTTAGGTGAGGTTATATTTAATTAAATAAATATAAATAATTATTTTTAAACTAAAATTACTTCTTTTGCACCTAACAATGATAGAACCAAATACAGAAATCAAACGAATAAATCAGTTTATAAAAGATAATTGGCTTCAAATGTTTAGATTTTTTCGATATCTTGCTTGATGATTACAATTTTCAAAATGGCCACCAATATATCCGTCAAGATGGCAGACGCTACGATAGATGACGATCTGAGAATTGGTGTTAATGCACTCGAGTTGATAAAAAGGAAACCAATATGGTGGTAGCGCAGTAAAACATGTGAAGTCACACTGGTTGGAGTAACATATATTCCGTGATAGTAGTAGTGGGAATCATTTTGCTTGTGAACACTAGGGAGGCAGGATTATTAAAGTTGCACTCGTACTTTATTATTGATATTTGTAATTTTTTATAATGTTTTCATATTTTTATGATATTCAAGATAGCAGCTATGATGGTGATCATGTCATCCAAAGTGACGAAACGTTCGAGAATTTAAAATGGTGGTCTGGAATTTAAAAAATGGTAGAATTTTCTAGTCATTTCTTTTCTATCGGAGACGTTACATTATAAAGTTTAACTTTTCGCTCTTTGAATCGAATGATTCGATAGTCGACGTAGCTGCTCCGGCAGCGAATTCTAGCGGCGGGTGCGGAACTACGTGTGATTCGCCTTCAGGAATTTAGTGTTTGATATTAAATACTGTTTCATATAAATGAAAACATTTATTGTGAATATTAGTTATATAAATTGTGTTTATAAACTTTTCAAGTGTATTTATATAAGTGAGTTTGTTCCCGTATTTATAATTTATTTGCATTATAAATCATTACATTATTACTTGATAAATAATATAAATTAATAAATTGGAATTAACATTCAGCATATTTATTGATTTTCATTTTTAATTAAAATTTAAATTAATTATTTTACTAAATGAAATTTTTAATGTTATAAACATTTGTATATTAATATTGAATACTGATCATTTATTTAATTATTTTTGTTATAATATATTTCAAAATAGTTCAATGTCATGAATAAAAAAGTAGTATAATCTCTAATGCGCGTTCCTAACTTTTTTTTTTTTTTGCCGAACCATTCTGCGCACCATCCGGCGGTAATTGTCTTATATGATCGTTGTACATATTCATGGTCACGTATGGTAACTTTATCGTACATTGGCGTCATTATTAATTTTATGTACGCAGAGCGGTTAAATATAAAAGGTTCGTGAATATTACGTACCTACATACATTTTGTAAATACATTTTCTCGATTTTTTCACAAGTATACATATCATGCTCTCAGTTCCGCCAATATTAAGGCTCGTTCTCACGCGCCATTGAGATTTTTTCATTTTTTCGTCATGGCTTTTCTTTTAGGGATATTCCTGTAAATTTAACACGATATATCACTTATATTTATTGTTCTATCACATATATTTTCAAAAGATATTCAACAAGTGTAATGTAATGAGCGTAAAAACTCGCGCAAGTTTTCGTGATTATGATCAACCGCACGAATTTTTACATCTGTTATATTTCACTTAGTGAATATCTGTTGATATATGTGGCGGGAAAACGAATGCAACGGAGGTATTGTGTAGCAATGTACAAAATCAGCCCCAATATAAAATTAATGACGAGAAAATGAAAATAAATAAACTGGGCGTGTGAGTCTAAGCCTTCGGTTGACTAACTGCTAACTTGTTAGACAGTCACAGACAGTGTGGTTGTTTTTTATCAACAAGAGCTATCGATAAGGCCCTTACACACTATCAGTTCGGACTGCTCAGTCAGAACTGTCAGTTTCAATTGAATTGAAGCCCTGTGCACACAACGATTAAGTCCAGGAGCTCAGTTAGGAACTAACAGCCCGGACTTATAATTTGGACTGAACTGAAACCTTCCCTACACACGATCAGTCTTGTAGTTTCATCGTAGAATACGGAAGAAAGTTTGGTTGTTTGAAATTGCAGTTGCACTTTTAGTTAGAAAAAAATAAAAAAAAAAAAGCAAAACAATCAAAAAATTTAAACAAAGATGTTTGACACGTCATTCAGATGATGGAATGATGGACTGATTTTTTTGGACTGAGGAGACGCTGTTCCCACACACAGTCCGAGTTGATGGAAAGCCATCAGTTCGTCAGTCCATCATTTCCGACTGATCGGTCCACC
This sequence comes from Bacillus rossius redtenbacheri, assembly GCF_032445375.1. Lineage (NCBI taxonomy): Eukaryota > Metazoa > Arthropoda > Insecta > Phasmatodea > Bacillidae > Bacillus > Bacillus rossius. The sequence goes on from NC_086332.1 coordinate 90,436,585, forward strand.
GTCCTTGCGCACAAACTAAAGTTCCGACTGGTAAGTCCGAACTGACAGTTTCGACAGATCCGTGTGTGTGGGAGGAGGGGGGAGGTGCTTTAGACCACTAACCACGCTGCGCAGGCATCTCACTGAAAGCGCTGCGTGTCACGAGTCCTCCCCGGCGGGCTACAACGCTGGACACGGTAGGACGCAAGCCAATGAAGCATGCGTCGTTGGTCTGCTACGCCCTCACTGGGAATCACTTCCCTGTCCTATTCTTATTTCTTCGGCCGTGAAGAGCGGCGCATGTGTGAGAGATCCGCTGGCCGACTTGGCGAACTGACAGCTAGCTTGGGCTTGTAAATAAAACCACCAAACTGTGGCCAACTGGAACAAAACTGTAGCATGTAGTTTGCGCAATCCCGTGCCAGCAGGACCATTCACAACTGATTTGTATTTTTCAATATTTGTTTTTTTTTTCTGTTAATCATTATTCCAGTTGGGTTATGATGTCACGTAACCCATACAAAAAAAAGTGATAGTTATCCAAAATTCAATTATAATTTTAATAAAATTTTAATTCAAAACGCACTTATATCACAGAGCTTGGAGTCCTCCGTTCGAACCCGGAGAGGAACAAAAATGGTGACGTGACTTACCATCATGGAGGTTTGCTGAGACTGACCTCCCACCACTTCTACCAAGGGAGATATTAGGCCAATCCGTATGACGTCACGTCGACCATCTTAAATTAGCCATTTTCTTTTCGTCTGCTACAGGTCACTCCTGCCATATTTTTTGTTATTTTTTTTTACTTACTAGAGAGCATTTAACATCTTGTATAATCTTGGTCGCCATTTTTAAAATCTGTAATTATTAACCTATAAATTAAGAAAAATCAAAAATCATCAAAAAATCAATAATATAATGATAGATTCAATCTATTGCAATCCTTGATACGATCCTTTGTCGATGCGAAGAAAAGTAATTTTGGATTTAAAATGTTTTTATTAAATAAAGTTAATTTTAAGTTAGAAATATTTATTCGATTAAATATCTCCGCAATTTATATATATTTACCATAAAAGTGACGGGTTATGAAATATAACAACACATATTTAACAAATAAAATTTATTACAAAATTCTACCCTACTACAAGTACAAACAAGTAAATCACTACAGTCTTTAGCGTTTCTCGATTTCTGTACCAACTACCCAAGAATTAAAGTTAGGTGGGAAGCCCCACCACTTGACATAGGATCGTTCTTTTCTTATTCTAAGAAACTCCTCCGCTAAAAACGTGTCGAGATATATGTTATGCTGAAGCTCTTCGGCATAGAAGGCACGTGGTCCAAATCTTCGAGGTAGTAAGTCCTAGACCACGATTCGCAAATGTGAGTCACACGAAAAGTTCAGGACTCAAATTCGCAGTGAAACCTTTCTCGATGACACATTTCTGCTTGGAGATCCGCACAATATAACCGACGTTAGCTTTACGCTTTCGTGGATCTTTCCTCTTCGTATTGGGAAACTCTGTTAAAAGCAGGTGGATAGTTCTTTACGTCTTTGGACTTCGTTTTCATAGAAGATCGCACAGTATAAAATTGTATTCTGTTAGTAGTTTCTCCAAGATAACCAGTCACTTGTAAGTTCCATTAGCCGTGAACTGACGCCACATCTTGGTGCACAAAGTTCTTTTTAACCTCTCGGCCAAGGATACTTTGGAATTATTAAATGTAAAGTAGTTTTTGATACCATACTTATTCATCTACGCCTTGAAGAATTGTAGAATTCTTTACTAGATCACTTGCATCGCAACAGATGTCTGCCGTGGCCTTGGTAACGTCGGTCGCATTCTTCGATTCCATAAAACTGACCCAAGCGAACTTGCTATACACTTGTAGTTGAAGTCCTTGTTCATTCAATGACATAGTATCATCTCAACAAAGTCCACCTAAAATAAATCATGAAGTACACACACTATAACTTTGCGGCAAAAGTATTTCCGTCTTGCAGGAGCTTGAAGTTCGTGAGCAATTCCTATTCGCCTCATTGTATGTAGCCAGCTTCCGTCAATTCTTCGAGTATGGAAACTAATTCATTGTTGTGCGAATAGTTTCATGCACTATGTAAAACAAGCAGCAGTCACAAACGATAGACCAATTCGTTTGGGTCGTCCCAATACACATAGTCAAAGTTCTGACTACTTTCTAGCTTTTTTAAACCTTTTTAATGTAAGCCAAGTTCACTGAAGATATTAGAGAGAATGTCGATATTTTTCATGATATTCATCTTTATACATGCCACTTCCTGGATAGTTATAGCGGAAATGTGCAAGAGTTAATTCTAACAGATTTTTGTACTCTTGAAAATTCTCTTGGGAGTAGTTATTAAGTTCTCTACGAAACAGCAATTCGTACAGATGTTGTCCGTACTGGTGAAATCGTATTCTATCATATCCTGTCTATCGTATCCCTAATGATGTGATGATCGTTACCTACCATATCCTACGGATTTCAGTGTGCTTTCATATGTTCTTTCTTTTAAATTTTCTTCGAAATGGGCTTCATTTTTTGAATGTGATTCCTTTTTGACGAATGTGTGTCCAGCGTTGCTTTGAAGCGCATAGTCAATTCTGTAGTCATGACATGGTTCGCCTCGTGGTTTGGAGGCGCTTGGCTTACACTTCTGACGTTATTCATGACCTGTTTAAAATATTCGCCGAGTTTCTAAAAAAAAGCTCCTTGGTAGGCGAAGTGATATCGAGTAACATATTAATTCAGCTGGGCAGTTATATTTTATAGAGTCTTTTTCGTAGTAAGGACGATTAATTAAATAAACATTTTCAAGCTTAAATTACTTTTTTAATATACCAAAGATTGAACCAAGAACAGGAATAGATAAAATCAATCACTGCATAAATAAGAGGTTATTTTCATGGTTTTATAATGTTTTCCGAATTTCTAGATTAATAAATACGAATTTCTAAGATGGCGGTATATATATCATATTCGGCTTACTGAAGGCTGGTAGATGAGGAATCTAAGCAGCTTTAGGATTTTTCACCATGTTTTATTAAATAAGTGTTTTTCAACCCAGAATAAACATTTTTGCACTGACCAAGGATCGAACCATGGATATGAATCTATCGAATCAATCAGTAAATTTAAAGGTGATTTTTTTGATGATTTTTGAATGTTTCCGACTTTAAAGCTTAATAATTACTGATGTCGAAGATGGCAGCCAAGATGACCGAAGAGATGGCGGATGCCACAGTAGTAAATACTACTGTATTCTAGCGAATAAAATTAAACTAATATGGCGGCAGCACTCTCTAGCAGACATTGTGTGTACTATGCGACACTAGAGCTCCTTGTATCGAGTACTTAAAAACAAGGTGGTGGCAGCCCCTCTAGCAGACGATTTATTTACTAGTGCTCCTGGCAGGAAGTACTGAAAAATAAAATATGGTAGCATTATCTCCAACAGGTGATGTTATTATTCCTTCAAATTAAAAGAAAAATACAACTCCGATTTTGCATCTTATGTTTATATTTATATATACACCTTAATTAATTCTTGGTCTGGTAAATGTCTCAATGGCCGTGTGGTTAAATGTGTATGTTTTCCAACCCAGGGTGTATGTTTTCCAACCCTCGATGCAAATGTATTTTGTATAAAAAATTAAAATTAAAATGACGGTAAGTGTCATAAAAACACTGTAGGTAATGTAACATCGACCGTATGTACATGGATAGAGCATTGCTGGCGCTCCTTAGGAACAAACAGCAGAAACACTGACAGTGGTATCTAAGATGGCGGTCTGCAGCAGAATAGAAAAAACAAGATGGCGGCGATTATGTCAACCCGGATGGTGGTCTCCATCAGACAAAAACAAGATGGCATACATGATATCATAATCGAAAAAAGTGGCTGTGGTGTCAGATTTAATATAGCAGACATTACATCAGAATTCCAGATGGCGGAAGGTTCTACCGTAACGAAAGGTGCAAAGATCATGAGTGGGGCACTTGATTTCAAAATGGAGGATTCTAAGAGGAGGACTGAGGTGAAAAGTCAATTTCAAAGATCAAGGTCATGGTCAGTGTCTTCCAAGATGGCCGCCGTGACGTCACAATCCAATATTGCGAACTCCATCCACCATCCACAATCGTAAACTAGTCCCCGGGGCCCCATTTATATACTACTTACCTACATTAAAATTCGAAATGAAAAAAAAAACACGTTGTTTGTCAAAACTAAGGACATAAATTTGAAAGACAATAGATAAAAATAGGAAATAAAAAATAACAAAGAAATTAGTGGCACATGTGCTTCTACAAAGTAACAAATTACTGACTCTTAATTGGCACATGACTTATTACTCGATAAAATAAAAATAAAACTTTTCATGTTGTAGAATAAGGATTTAGGATTGAATATAATTTGGCTTGTATTTACAGTTCGTTGACTTAATAACACGTACTACCCTACATGAAAATGCCTAGATGTCTAAATGTAGTTATTTATAACCTACGCGGGTAAAATGGAGCGTTAGAATAGTAATGCATGGCTTTGAAGTTTTTTTGTGGGCTTTAATTTAATTTTGTTTTTAAGTATACTTCAATATGTTTGATTCCATCTTGGTTATTTCCGTGTCTAATTACAGCACGCATAAAGTAATTTTCTAGCATTCTTTCTCACTGGAAACCGCGTTTCATCATGTAATGTACCTTGATAAAAGGACTTATTGATGTAGGCCTAACAGTTTTGCAGGATTCTACAACGTAAGGAAATGCCCTGACGTCACAGCCATAAATCACGAAGCTGTATGTTTTACCAGCGAAACACTTTTTACTCAGGTTTTATTTACGGATAAAAAGGATTGTACCTTGATTCTTATAAATTATCAGGCATATAACAAACTACAGAGAAAAAGCGGTAATTATCCCTTGTGTCTGCTCCCTGGCTTTTACAAACCTGAAGCAATTTTGCACCAAGTTTTACAAAGCCAATAACAGTTACTTTGCATTAATATGAGCGCATTGTCGTTCTACTGTTGTCTCTCTTTGATTCCAGCCCCTGTATGAATCAAAACTTGCATGGAAAAACCAAAACTTCAACCAAATTCTCGCCACATCAACGCCAAATCGTAACTAAAAACACTTTGCGCCAGCCTACGGAGCGTCAAATTAAGACCCTAATGGAAGTATTACTCATCAGGATTTTTTAAATCATGTTATTTCAAAATCTATTGGCAGATTTAACTGTCCAGTAATGGTGAGATTCATTATTTTACGTACTTGCATTATCTCGACACTAAAAACTTTAAATTGTATGTTCTGGCTGATATTGACAAGGATTCTCTTATTTTATAACAGTATGACATGATTCTAGCTCCTAAAATTATAAAAAAAAATATTTTCTAAAGTACATTCTAATATCAGTTTTTATCAGTTTTATGAAGCACCACTTTACCCTTAAGGGTTATCTTTTGAGATAACATTTAGAGCCCCCCTTATCTACTTTAATCGAACGATATCGTTTGCATATATCGCCAGTCTCTTTATTAAGGTAAAACCATTCGCCTACATAACACTTAGACTGTCCATATGCACGAATTATTAATGCATGTGTGCATCATGTTCGCCCTCCGTAGTTATGTGGCCATGTCAAGTTTAGACGTTGATATTGTCATGCTATATGTGACAAATGGTTAAGTATAAGCTAGAAACATTTGTTCGAAATCTCAAGAATGACTTCTAGAGGATGAGATATCTTGATGTCACCAGATCGAACACAAATTTTAGAGACCGACAGTGTCAATTCATAAATTGTGACTATTATTTTCATTAATATGTAAGAATTTATGTCATACGTAAATAATCAGGCTGAACAAATTATATAAGTAAAATAAATTACTATAACCTGAATGCTGAATTTTACGTGACTAAAAAGAGACTAAAAGTGTCATATTTAACCCGTTGAATCTTTTTAAAAACACCGAGCCGGCTAGTTGATGCTTCGGATCCAAATATCTTATTTACGTAACCTCGTAGCATAACATTCTGTATTTTTCATGTAACGTATCTGAAATTTTACAGTTATAAAAGTTAGAGCCAATGGTCTGCTTATCATTTTGCCATTTTTGAAGTGAAACTTCTTTGCTGAGGGGGCTACAAATTCGGTTACGAAAATTCCGAATGCATGAGGGGAATAGGTGGAGGAGGAGAGTGCGTCAGCGGCGACACCACTCCAACGCATGCACCAGGGGTCGAATGGGAAGTTGGCAAGAGGAGGGGGTTATGTACGTAGCGCATCATGCTATATACTAGCTGTAACGGCCGGATGGGTAAGACGGCAGGGAAGAGGTAGAAATGACTCATCAGTGATGCTGCGGAATTCTCGTAACGCTGCTTGTGTTTGTCTACTCCTCAGTTTTCGTAACGGCTAACGATTGATGTTACAATATTTATTTTATTTTATTTTAAGTATCTATAATTTACTTATTCGTTTAGAAAAGAGTTATTGATTTGTCAAATTAACCTAATAAGTATCATTCAATTTTATGTGAATAGTATGATTGAAAATGTAAAAAAGGCGTATAGACTTAAAAGGTTAGGTTTATAACTGTAATTTATTTTTGGTATGTGAACACTGTGATTTGATATGTCAAAAGGACTTATAGAATTTTGAGATAGATTTTATAATTGTAATTTATGTTCGACGGAAGTGGTTATTTTTTTAGTTCTTTCATTTTATTCAACTAGAGAACGTGATTTAAAACCATGACTAATAATAATAAAATGGCAAAAGCAGATAAGAGGTATTATCAAAAACAATGTGGGAATAAATCGCCAAAAAGGTGCTAAAAAGTGCCAGTGAACGGATGCCAGCAAAGGGCGTGGAAAAAAAGGTATTTATTTTTCATTTGAGATCAAAGCAGCATCTCCAGTTCAATAAAAAAAATACCAACTTTTTATCTCTAACTATACATAATAAGCAATAAGTTTCACTTCTGTCGCGCGTAGACTCCGCGCACACGTTTTTTTGTCTATGAACAGCGTCGGTAAATAACTTCACGTGATCATGAACGAAAGTTGTTTTGATGGTGACTATTGGGAAAAGGGTACTACTTTTGATAACCACCAAACTTGAGACTAAGTTACTTGAAGCAGCCTCTATCCCCTTCCTTCTCGCGCTGTCGCCAGCGAGGTACGGTCGCCGCGGCAAGAGGAGCTTCAGGAGCGACAGGTTGGGACCTGCAGAGCGTGTCGGCTCGGACTGTACCGGCCGGGGAGGAATAAGGACACGCCTGTCCTCGTCTCTGCGACTCTTGCTGTTATTTCCCAAGACGCGCGACTCCTGCCTTGTCGTCCCGTCGGGCATCTTGTCGTGCCTCAGCGTCGTGCGGTCCACAACTATGGGACTTTACGGAGCGATACTTAAAGTTTTGTAACAAAGTACAGTGCAGTTACTCACTGTTTTGGTGCTTATTGGTGTATTTTGCACAACGGACGTTTAAAATGAGGAGAATATTACCGCCTACATCTGATTTGGAAACACAAAGAGCAAAATCACTGTCCATATCTTTTTCCACCCCAAAAGCAGAATTGTGGTTTCTTTTGAATGAAATTTTTGCCCAACTGATGAACAAAGCAGAATGAAAATTACTGTCTCCATAAAATCCAGCAAAAATTTTTTATGAGGTAAATAACTGTATTTCTTTCTGTGATAAATGGTAAAAAGTTGAATGTTTATAATGAATAGTCTTGTTCTCTTGACCTTCCTAGATACGATACGTAGTTTTCATATACTTATATGGGACAGATTTGCAGAAATCCGTATTTCAAAAACTGGAAAAGGGCCTTGCTGTTCCAGGCTGTATTCCGTTATCCTCTCACCTCGATCTGTGCGGCTTAGCGGGTTGGCTGTCAACGTCACATTCTTCTGCTCATTCTTCGATCACTTGCAACTGAAGTCATCCATGTGTAGTTAAGGAACATGTGAGTTCAAAAATATGTTATTTTGAGATACCAAGCCACAAAATAAGAATCGTCACAAATTGTTTAATCCTATAGACAGTTTCGATCTTGGATTGCAGTTCACTGCTTATAGCGCGCGCTGTTGCCAAATCTCTCACACTTTACGAATTTCAGAAGATGTCTTTCTTTGGAATTGTGATTGCCCAGAATTATTTTCAGCACTCTTATCGTAATTTAAATTATTTTATACTATCATGCTTATAAATTTGCAATAAATTACCACATTGTTTTTCTCTAACTTACAACAAGAAACCGTTCACACACATCCATTCGTTTGAATTTATACGAAATACTAAGGTGAGATCGTAAAGTGAACTTGATAAAGAAATTAATTAAAATTACCATTTAATCGCTTTCGGTAACGCTGACCAAAGTCGATACCCCTCCCTAATAGTAGCACAGCGCTGACCAGAAGAATGAGGTTGAGTATGATGGAGATGACAGATGAATTTGATGAGGCCAAACTTATCAAAAACCTTTCCTCGTCATTTAGAAGTTAGTCAGCTCTCCACAGCTCTTCTTTCATGTTTTTCACCTTTTATACATAATTTTCCATTTTTTATGTGTTTTCATAAACTTGTGTTATTAAGGTATCCATATCATGTGCCTTGAAAGTTGTGTTATGCATTCCTACGAACGATTTCACTTGGGCCTATTCAGTTTCAATACGGTTGAGCACGCAATGATAGAGGACAAGCGAAGTATAGTTTGTCCTATGCTTTTGGCTATTTATTCAAGTTTGTATTTTTTTTACTTAGATCTTTTCCGACCTACTATATGTAGCAATTACCGCTTAATCATACTGACATAATAAGGAATGCTTTTATCAGTGAGCCACTGTCTTATATCCCTCACAGGTCAACGTTGTACGATCGGTTCGCACATCCTGCTATGGTATGACGCGTTATCTGAAACAATAACAGTTCCCTCAGGAGTGTTTGGCAAAAGTTGTTCGGAAAACCACTTTTAAAATCCATATTCAGTCATTCAATCGCAAACGTCAGCTGTGTTCTTTTGCACAAGAAATTAAGGGTAGCGTTTAAAACAAAATCATCCTCATTACCTGCACGCACTAATGAAAAACACGCGCCACGTTCTATAGGAGGTTTAAGGCCTGAACTAAGGCCTTTTATGGCTGCCTGCCGAGTGCTCTTCACTGTTATGTCTTTCCACGCCTTTTCCACACTGAACCCCACATTTACCCACGACTCATGGCTTTCCTAAATCCCTTAAACTTTTTACTTCTATCAAATAGTTATGTGGCCACCGCATTATGCCGTCACGTTCCATAAATGTAGCCTTGTTTCCCCTTCTTAAATACCCAAACCCAATGTCGTGAAGGAACCTATGCGGGGTGGTTTGAGAGAAATCTGGCAGTGATTCGTCACTTTTCACTGTTACTGGAGTAACTTTTAAATTGGGGGGGTATGTTAGCAAACATAAAAGAGTTAACGGTCCATCGTACCCCACTCTGTACAATGGCATCGTAAGTTTGTTTACGCGAATTTTTCTGTTTGCATTGCCTTTTCGGTTTTACTTCACCAGACGTACTTATGGTACCATACCGCAACATTTCGGTCTTAAGTGCGAAAATGGTTCGTTCGAAACAGCCGGTTGCTTTGGAAGCTTCATTCATTCCATTGTTCACACTTATATATTTTTTTAAATATAGAATGAATAACCTGTCAAACGTGTAACTGTAACGAGTCACCAGACACAACGCTTCTCTTGTGGTCGCGAGACACAGCACTGAGTGGCAGGCTGGTATCCAGAAATGCTTGTCGAAGGAAATAGCTGGACTAAAGAAGCTTTCATTCTTTGATCTCGCTCGCAGTACAGAACCCCTCTTCTCCAAACACATAGCAATGTTTCCCTTTTACGAAGCAGTTTTAGAGCGAGCCTCAATTACAGCGCGATCTTGCACTGATAAGTCACGTCTTCACAGCTATGACCACGAAAACATATTTCACGCTTTCGACCCCCATCTATCTTTAATGGCAAAAAACGTTGTCACATATAACCTTTTTGATGTGACAGTTTTTGAGGTATTATTTTTATGTTTTAAAAAAAATTATATAACTGAAACATGGAGGAATTTAGTCTTGAGATTTATTTTGTTGCACCCTATAACATTAATTTATTTTAAAAATGGAATTTAAAACACCTGTTGGTTAACTCTTTTTTTTATGTGATACATTTTTTTAATACTTAAAAACAATTCCCATTGAGAAAGTTACATTTAAAAAAATGGTTCCTTAAAATGCAATTAAGCATGCATATACATCGCCTGATGAGTATTTTGATGCTTTGCAATATGCAAAAACGCTTCGTCCAAAAAATGCTATTTTAAATTCGTATGATATACGGCAACAGCGCTCGAAGAGACAAGGATAACGCTAACGGCAGTCGGCGTGTGTTGGGAAGAGTAAGAAAGCACCCATTTACTTCCGCACTGCAATCTAATGGTGGGACTCTATAACACTATCTCATTTTCACCTGACCACCACGCAGTCCGAGTCGTCAGGACAACGTTAATGATGTTGATTTTTAGTAATTGGAGGGAAAATATAATATGTTGATTAGCACGTCAACCAAGTAACAAAACAGATTCACGGAATTCGCAGCGAGAAAAGTTTCGCTTATTAATATGACTGTTCTAATTGGAGTGCGCGCAGGAACGCCGCGAGAGCCGCTGACAGCGCAGTCTGGCGGCGAGGGTGCGGGCAATCGATGCTCGACCACAGTTCCTGTCTAGTGTTCGGCCGGCAGTCTCATATTTTATAGATGTCCTATTCTTCTTTGAAGAGTGGGGAAAGCTATCGCTGCTGAATAATGCAGCTAACCGCGCAGTTTGAATGGCCGACGGTAATTTTATTCAATTTCTGGTCCGAGAGATACATTTTCCCCCTTCGACGAATGAAACTTTTATTGAAAATAAACTTCTAGGACAGAATGTTTCTTTCTGCCGCTTCCAATAAATTGAATTTTATGATGCAATAACTTTACAACGCCGGCCCTCATTCGAGTACCGAGTTTTGATTGTTTTTTTTTAAGAGGGGGGGGGGCCGTATGCGACAGGTAAGTGCTTGTTCGACTACAATTTACAGCACACTAGTGTCAAATGCTCCCCCCACCCCCAAAATTGAAAACTGTAGAGATAAAATATAATCGCTATCGAAACTGAATAGCGTCTGCTTTGTATTCGATCATTTAAATTAATTTTTCTTCACGAATGATATATAATAGGGCACTGGAAAACTATATCGGGAAAAATTCCATCAAACTAGTGACAGTTGTATCAGGGAAGGCAAAAGTGTGAAAAGAAATTTGACTAAAATAAGTTTTAAACTGGTGAAGAAAAAATATATAAAAATACAACTATAGAAGTGGAAAAAGCTTTAATGCACGAAAAGTGATACAGATGATTTATGTAATTATGCAGAGATTAAAATTAATCTGTAGGTCAGGATGGATATGAAATTGCATTAAACTAGTTTTCAGACTAATTACAACAAATGAAAATTTCTTTATAATAATTGAAGGAAAACTTAATTAAAATCACGTAATAAACGTAAATTTATTAGAGTTTAAGGAAATTTCAGGTCATTGCAGTGATACGAATTAGAGGATGACATCGATTTTACACTGCCGGTGATCAACCTAATCACTTGACTTATTTAGATCTAGTTCTTTGCTTTAAAACTGTCTGTTATTGGTAATGGTTACCTCAATACTTCCTATTAACTTAATTCAATTGTAAATATCAATGTTATTGGGTAAAAACAGCGGGTGAAATGGACTACAGCGACGTCCGCCATGTTTCCCGCTTGTTAAACACCCGGGATTAAATCCACCATTTGATCACTTTGGTAAGAGGCGAGTATCCGACCACTTAACCACCGTTATTCCCAACCGCATCTCTTATATCCCAATCTAACATATGTATGTGACAATACAATACAAATCCCCGTACCAAAGGTTATATTCAATATTCGCCTCAGCAAGGCCACTCAAATCATTTATCACAGGGAGGCTGGTGTCACACTATGCGTTTCTGGTGCTGTGGCTAAGACTTTCGCAGCGTTTTTTGGCTCAATATTATTGCAACCGATTTTCTTAGAGTGCACAAAGCAGGTCTTTGGAGAATGCACTAAGTAAATTTATCAAATTCAAACATATTAACAATTTATTTATCGAGAAGAAATCACCGAGTATAAACTGGCAACCTCTCCGGTTCGACCACAAAGTGTGATAGCGTCCATAGGTTGCTATGTAAATCTTAATATCTAAACACCGTGAGCGACAGTAATGCCCTGAAATATCATTACTATGGTTAGCTATACTTAACATCGCTTGGAAAGGATGGAAAAAATTTTTTGACGTGAAACGTCTTTAAAATCACACTGAAACATACGGGTACCAGAACATAAATTTGTACCGCAACGAAATGGTGTATATCGTCTTGCCTTAATAATTCCCTAGCTATTAGTCTTAGAGAAGTAAATGCAGTGTCATTATTTAAAGTGTATAGTCTGCTCACTAATACGACCTTGAGTTTGTGTCGCGGGCGGGCGGGTTGGCGGGGAAGGGGACCCTCGCGGATTGGTCACACCCGGCGCTCTCGCTCCTTTCTGCTCAGTGCAGCTCACGACTCAGACGAGACAGCGCGGTGATTCGTGTGTTTGTGTATGGAGTTTATTTAGGTCTTTAGATTTAAGCCAAAAAATAGTGTATTTCATAAAATATTTATATGTAAAATGTAAAGTAAGCCTATAAAAAGTATCAAAATACAGTATGCCAGCCTGAGCCCGTGCAAGAGCCAGCAGGAATATCGTTGGCAAGAGCAGGCTGCGGGCCAGGCACAGTGACCGGCACAGAGACTGTCTCAGGAGCGGCGCAGAGCTGCCAGGCGCTCATTGAACGACACCGACTCCGCGAAAATTAATCGAAATAAATAATGATGCACCATTCATTGTGTGTTTTGTATTAAAAGTTTTAGGACGCAATTAATGTCTCGTTTACATTTCAATCCATTACACTCAGAGCGACTCGCCGACACAGACGTTCCACATTAAACTAACGGCCGTGTGTCCTGACACCGCCCACGCATTTTTTTTTTAAAAAATTAAATGGGTTATGAAATGGTTTTTGAACACGCTGCGGTTGCGGTTCTGTATAACAAACTCAACAACTGCTGCTGCGGCTTGCGTGCCGTGTCGCAGACTGGCAGAAGTTTGGCCGGCGAGTCCTGCGCTTTCCTCTCACGGTCGGCGAAGCGAGCAGCTCCGGTAGCACGGCTTCACCCTTCCAACAAATGGCCAATTATCCTCCAGATCACAAGGTTGCCACCCCTGACAAACTGCGCCACGGGCGCGCATGTGCAGTGCAAGCCTGCGCCCCCCCCCCCCTTCCCCCCTCTCTCTCTCTAACCACGCCACCCTCTTCTTCAACCACCGCGACCACCCCTCGCGCACCGGGCACTGATTTACTGAGAGAACCCTGCAAGTGCTTCACCGCGTCGTGTGGGCGTACAGTCGCTCCACTTCCACGCGACCACGCTTCGAGGGAGCGTCGCTCGTCTCAGTCTGCGGTCTGCGCTTGTAGCAGCGGAACCCATCATTAACGTTGTGTTAAATGAGAGTTCCGTATAAAAGTGTGCATATGTTTAAAAACTCTTGTTTCGTTTTAAACTTCTGTTACAGTTCAGGATTTTTTATTTATTTGTAAAGCTCTGTAGGGTTTAAATGGATAGCTATAACTTGTAACTGTGCCGCAATTGTCAGTTAAAAGTTGGAGCGTTGAGAGTGCGGAACACCAAACAATCTGGAATTCTCCCATGATAAATCATGCATTTAAATCAGTAAGTCTTTATAATCTAAGTAAGATAACAAATCTTAATTTTCCTGGTATTGCAGCTTGCAATTTTTACTTCTAATCGGGTTGTCAGTTAAGTAAAAAAACGAAAAAAAAAAAACTTGACGTTTGTAAGTTGTAATTTTCATTGCAGCCAGGCGCAATGCAAGAGCGAGGCATTCTCTCTCACCACTTCAACTTAACTAACAAATGCGGAAAAATTAGGCATTTACCAAGCCCCAGAAACATCGTCAACTCAAAAGTAAATATATATTTGTACATCTCTTTATAACATTTGTTAAGCGGTTAACTATTTACAAGTTCAGCCATACCATTCAAAGATATTCCATATATATCTACTCAGTGCAAATTGATTCTACAAATGAAGAAAAAAAGGTGGTGATCAGTCTGCGAATTTTTGAAGGTTAAACCTAGGACCTCTTTCATAAACACAACAAACGACAAGTTCATAAGCTGCAATTTAACAAGCTTACCAACTTCAAGTGCAAGATAACTATTTCATAAAAAATATGTTCATAAATGTGAAGGTTGGGGAATTTGTAAAACGTTTTAGATACAATTTGCATTTTTGCACTGTTTGCCATGGAAAATAAATCATAAATTCAAAATAATAAATAAAAAATGAAAAAATAAACCCATAGAAAACAAGTCTAAATCAGCTTATGTCAAACAGGTAAACCCAACGATGAACACAAACAGGTATTACGGACAACACAATGACGACAGTACACACGAACACATTCAAACTTAAATATCAGACAGCACAGGAATACTGCGGAAGAAATTTAGTCGCCGAAAAAATAATAATATCACAGACGAACACAGTGTTCTAACAACGACGAGACAGTTTCAACAATAACAGTAAATGCAGGCAGACAACAAACCCTGGACAACGCAGCAGATATATTGAGATTATATACAGTGTTTACAGTCTGAAGAGAGAGTGAGTTGTGTTTATCTATTATCCACTCTCAGAAATGGTATCCTCTAGATTTTGCAGTATGTAACTATTATCTCTGTACACACACATATATATATATATACTTAAACAACAAAATAACACATAACATTAACAAGAATCATGCACCATGAGTTTTAATACACTATTAACTCGTATAGTATTACAATTATTAAAATAAAATTATATATTCTGGTTATTGAGAAAAACTATAATTTCCACATTAATATAATCAAGAAAATATTTATTTCCTACATAAAAAATACGCTGGTGCTCTGTATTTCAAATCATTATTAAAAATTAATTCATTATTTCATTAAAATAACGTTAGGCCCTTTATATTAGTTCTTAATTCTTTGGTTTACTGCAAAATAATTATGAAATTTTAAATAGCTCAGTCGGTTCGAGACATAGGTCACTTAAACCGCAGTATTTATCTATTTACCATTTAGCTATTATCTATTGCAAACTAAATTGCTGATCAAAGCTTGCTGATTAAATGACTTGGTTTCAAGCAGTCAAAATAGTTATGTAATTTCAATTGGTAAAAACAGTTAAACTCACCCAGAAGATACAAACATGGCTATGGACATTTACCAAATCAACCACTGATTTTTGTATAATCTAATATCTTCGTAGTACACTTCTAACGCACATACTTAATGTCAAAATACTTTCAGGCAATTTTTAATTTAATCTTAAACAGTATTTAACTCATATATAACTGGAATATCCGTTAGGCCAGAAAATGGGCCAAGCCAAAATTTTATTACTCATTCCTCCATAATCAAAGAAGATCCCCTTTTTAAAATTTATACCTTCTTGTTCACTATCACATAATTTTGAAATAAGTTCACCCAATAACAGGAGTTAACATACCATTTGATATGTTAATTATATTCCAAAAGCTCCTTGGTTTTTTACTAAGTTTTAATTAGCTTGACCTTTATGTATGTAAGAATGAAAGGACTATGTAATAAAATATTTTCATTCAATTTTTACCCGCTTTTCAACGTCCGAATATGTTGAAAATTTGCATACATATAAAGATCATCTGACAATACAATATTTAGATAACTTAAGACCTGGTGGTTGTTGGGGGGGGGGGGGGGAGGCGGCAGAGGGTAAAAAAGCTAATTTCGAGCTATGAGTAAAAACCATGCTTTTGTGTATCCATGTGGTCGGGGCATGGTGGGAATTTGCTCTGTAGTCGCCTGTGCCTCTAGGGGGAGGGGGTTTAAGACCCAAAATTTTGAAAATTTTAAAAAATCTATTCTTTTTTAAATTTGGATTTTTTCTGATCCAAAAGATCGGGTCATGGTGGAAAATGTGCCCGGGAAATAAAAGGCCCTCGAAAATTTTAAAAATACATTATTTTCAATTTAGAGTTTTTCCGAGGTTGGGTTATGGTGGAAAATGTGTCCGGGTTTCGACTTTCTCCCCCTCAGAGAAAGACTACACACAAATTAAAAATATATATGTGCTTTAATCATATACCTATTTTAGTTAATGATATTGAATACTGTTCCATATAATTAAAAACATTTATTTATTGTGAATATTAGTGATAGAAATTGTGTTTATAAATTTTTTCATGTATATTTATATCAGCGATGTTATTTTCCCGAAAGTATTATTTATTTGCATTACAAATGAAGAACTATTACATTATTACTTATATTCAGTTCTTTTTATTTTCATTAATAATTCAAATTTATATTGATTATTTAACAAAAATTAATAATTAATTTTATTTACGGATTTATATTAATATTTAATACTGTGTATTAAATTTAATGTTTTAATTGGATTAAATTTAAACTTTACGAAGTGTATTTATATCTCTAGTACTTTTTATTATTTTATTTATATTAATTATTTGCATGCAGAATTAAAGTTAGTTTGTTGTTAGTTTTTATTCGGAGCGTAAAAGCTATGAAGCTTGGAATGGCGTGCCCACAAGAAAGGACAGTGGCGTACCCATGAGGAGGGGCAGGGGTGGACTTAAGTAGCTTAGCAGTCACTCACTGACATCATACACAGTAAATTAAAAAAATCATTCAGAACATTGTTTTTTTTATTATTTAATAAAATTTATCGCGATTATTTTATAAATTAAGTAATTATTTTTACACGTGTTTATATTAATCATATATATATATATAGCTTATATATATCACTCGTCACTGACTCACTGACTCTAATGCTAAATATATGTATACCTTGGAGACAAGCGTATCACGAAACACAAATACAATACTTTATCCATTTAGATATGTATGAAATAGAAAATGGTAGAGTAACAATAGAGTAACATTTTAAATACAGCAACATAAGTATAACACGCCTTAATTATTAAATTAAAGTGACGCTTTACGAATAACTATGATTATAATTACTAAAATGTCTGATATCTCTAAAATTTAAGCTCTAAACGAAAAACGGTGAAAATTTTTCCCTCCTTTCAAATCCAAGTTTGCGACACAAGGAATTTTTCATGATATTTTGAGTTTTGTAGTTATGCCCTTTAAAAAATATTTATTCTATATTTTTAAATATATTTATATCTTTCAACTTCATAATTTTATTAAAAATCCGTCAGTATGTTTGTTATATACAATTTTTTGTCAATTTTTAAAATTGATGTATATATAAGAAATAGTTTCCATTTGCTCAGTATTAAAAGAAATTCAATTTTTAATATACATTTCATGTGTATTAAATTACAGTGTTTATTATATTCATCATATTTCCACGGACGCCTTAGGTGCCTTTCAACTTCCTAGTTAAACATATAAGCTAAAGCTTCAGCAGTTTTTAAATTAAAACATTTTTAAAAACGTGTTTTAGATAGCAACTGGCAACCGGAGCAGGCACGCACTTTAAGGCTCACGAGTTAACGTAAACAATATAACTTTATGAAATGCTTGTTTATTACAAATTTTATGTAGAGATATTTTAACTTAGCGTAGAAAAAAAAATTCATAATTTCTCTATTTTAAAATACGTAATAATAAACATACGATAAATTGGTATCGTAGATGTGTATTTAAAGTTTGTGTACATTTACACCCGTCGCAGCACCTATTTGTAAACTTGGAAGCTCGTAGCTGAAATTTCCTGCAAAACTATAAGCTTTCCTTCCATGTTAAAATAGTTATTTGGCTTTTTTTTAGAAGTCAGGCCTTTTTATATTTATTATCCTTTTTTCCTAATAGAAAAAATGCTTAATAAATCACCATTCTCTCTGTGTATGTACTTATGTGTTTATGTATATGTGTATGCACGTATTCTCCTACTGAACCTATTTCGACGAAACTTGTTTAGTTTTTCTGCTTCTCGATTTGACTTTTGTATATCTTGTCAAAAATGGCTTGCAAACGAGTACTTTTCTTAATGCCTTATATTATTATATTCTGTAACAACTCGCAAAAATTTACATCACATAAACAAACTCATACGACCATAATTAATTTTTATTTTAATTCTATGGATGATTCTCAGTTTTAAGTAAAAAATTTCTATTTAAATTACATAATTTAGTTAACAGATTTCAGATGAAATATTATGTCAAAGTTTTGTGCAAACATGAAAGAGCTAACTTAGGCCAAAAATAAAAAATTCCACAATATCTCGAAAAATGCGTAAATAAATGTTTAAATCACAAAAAAAAATAGTTACTTTCTTAATTTCTACAGAATAATGCTCGAATTTAATAAATAAAGATAACCATTTGTTTCTATTTTAACTAAATATTTTAGTATTTTAGAACGTTTAACAAACCGATTATAATGAATTTTTTTTATTTTATAGTTTATTAACAATATGTGAGTTACCGTTGTTGCTTAGTGGCATGTACCTAACTTTGTCTTATCTGTGTTCAATCATTTATGTTTTTTAGCTATAGAAGTTAACTGGTTACCGTATGTTTTATTTTTTTTTTCATGTGAATATAACATGTGATTTTTCTTCAACTAATACTAAATGGTATTTAACCTTTAGTTGTGTAACTTTTCAAGTTCACAACAAACAGCTTAAAATTCGTTTCATTAACTGTTATTAAAAACAAAGTCATTCAATAAAACGTCAAGAATTTAATCAGTTTGTTTAGCTGCAATCGTTCAAATAATGGAACACAATTTTCTTTTTTTATATATATTTCTAGCTACACTCAGCTGAGTATGTTGCATCCAGCCACTATTTCGTATTTGGCCTACTCGTCTTTTTACATGCTTTATATTAGCTTCACCTGTATGTTTGTCTGTCCGTCTGTAACTCTGTCTGTCCGTCTGTAACTCTTTCGACTAAGAGTGAGTGACTCATCACAGTAAAATGTCCCAACCATTTCATTACGTTCGTTAGCCGAGCGGTCTAAGGCGCGCGACTTCTGTGACATCAGCTTTCGGATTCAAAGATCGTGGGTTCTACTCCCGGCCACGCCGAAAAAAAAAACGTTTTTTTTTTCCCCGGTAAATTCTAATATTATATCCATACATCTAACTGCAAATGATTCGTAGAGACTTTACCATTTCTTTGTGACGTTGCAACTCCAAATAGTTATCTCAGATGGTAATAGTGTCGGTAACTCATTTCCCTATGATAATTATACATAAATATAGTTTAAAAAACTAAAAAAACATGCTTTTAAAGAATATCAAACTAAAAAGTTAAAAATAAATATAGTTTAAAAAACTAACAAACATGCTTTTAAAGAATATCAAACTAAAAAGTTAAAAATAAATATAGTTAAAAAAACTAAAGAAACATGCTTTTAAAGATTATCAAACTAAAAAGTAAAAAATAATTTTAAAATTAAATTTATGACAATAGTATATAAGCAATACTAGTATAAATGAGAAAAAAGCATGGGGCGCTTAATATTCAAAAAATATGGCACAAAGCACCACAAGCTTTTTTCTCATTTATACTAGTATTGCTTATATACTATTGTCATAAATTTAATTTTAAAATTATTTTTTACTTTTTAGTTTGATAATCTTTAAAAGCATGTTTCTTTAGTTTTTTTAACTATATTTATTTTAGGTGAGATGTCTTTCATTTCACCAACGCTATTACGTAATCTTTAAAGCTATTTCATCTTAAAACCATCTTTAGTATCTTGTCTCGATAATCTTTTACCGCAATTTGGAAAGTTATGATAAAAAAATTTTTATTGTTTTTCAAGTGTTTATTTTATTTATTTATTTATTTTTTGTTGCAATTATTGTGTCTCGTTCCCGAGCGGTGTGTCAGACTTCAGGCTACACGGCATCTCCTGTAATTCATCATCACACAAGGCCGCAGCCAGTGTACGTAGGCTGTGGGGGGGGGGGGGGGGGGGAGATGGTCCAGTACAACCATTTTTTTTTTAAATAATATTTCTCTACTAATTGAATTTGAAAAGAAAATATTACTTTCACACTTACATAAAATCTCAGGTAATAGCAAACTTTTAGAACTGCAACCTTTACAAGCACAAATATGAGTAATGATTTTGCTTTGAGGAACTGAACATTACATACTTTGGTTTTTATTTTAATGTTTTTTTTTTAAATGATTGGTTCTTAAGTCAATTATTCTATAACTTCTTTAAAACAAGTCATTAGTAACATGTAATAATTTTATTAAGTACATGAAACATGCATGCAAGATCGAATAGAAGACATGGTTACAGTAACACGTGTGCAAGCCGGAGTTAAATATATACTGGTTGAAAAAAAAAATTCTGCTGCTTCTGTGTTTGATGCATGTCAGACTATAATGGGGGACGAAATGCATTATTTCATCCCACTAGGCATTACAGTAATCATTATAAAAATAATCTATAAGGAGTTAATATACTGTAACTTCCTTATTCTCTCTTCGCTTGTTTATTTTTTAATAATCCTGGAAGGAACTCCACGGACCTCCCCTGCTACGTGCCTGCACACGTCGTCTCGCCCGGCGGCCCGCGGGCAGTTGCAGGCGTGTTTCGCTTGCAACAAGGCGTTATAAAGAATGTCATTCGTAATCCACGTGCCAGAACCCGAGCCTCCTTATAATCTTTTTGGCATCGGATGAATCGAATGGGAAACAAATCATACGACAAAATCCTTTTCGATTTTTATTATATCCATACTAATATTATAAACCTGAAGAGTTTGTTTGTTTGTTTGAACGCGCTAATCTCAGGAACCACTGGTCCGATTGGAAAAATTATTTCAGTGTTGGATAGTACATTTATCTAGGAAGGCTATAGGGTATCTTATATTATCAATAACATTAGGGATCCTTACTAAAAGTCCAATTTAGAATCAAATGCGTTGGAGGGGGTTAGATACAACATGCAGTACACGTACGAAGTGTGTGTTGACAATGCCGCAGGCGCTAGAAGTTTATTTCATATTGCCTATTAACATTGTTGCCATGCACTAGATGCCTTATCATTCTTAATTTTCCCATACAAGTAAAAAACACCCAGTAATATTAACAACGAAGTAATCAGTACCCTCATAAGAGTTCAATTAGTATTTAAATACTTTTTATCACTTTAATTCGCAAACCTAAACTATTGTTTTTTTCCTCTCTCTGTGTTTAATTTGCTTTTTTTCTTTTACTAGAATTATTTTTATTATTTTTAATTAATTTTCATTTTTCGGACCATCAATAATTTTCTTCTCCCTTTACAATTCTGACAAGGACTTGTGCTATATATAATTTCAAAATTCCATCGCTTAGGGAGTTTAAAAGGGTTAAAATCTGTTTTATAATAACACATCATAGAAGGTAAGTCATAGGGTTTGTGTCATTTCTGTATGTCCGCCACACGGTCATATACGTCCTATCCTTCTCCTTGGCTAAACCCATTCGAGTGAATCTCGCGGCTGCTAGTGAACTAAAGGTGCTAATAACAGTTTAGTTTAAAACTTTGTTATAGATGGCGTTTCCTTGAATTTGTAACGCGTTTTGTGCGTCCGTCACGTCTTGCCAAGGGGTTACCTGCCTTCACATAAAACGAAGCTGAAAATTGGTGTCCCGGCTTTGCTGATGCGTAGTTTTGATGCACCGAGATTGTGCAATCAATGGGACTTTAAAATCAACATTTCCAGTTTTTAAAGTGTATGTCATATAAATTTGAAACTCGGTAGTGACGTTCCTTATATTCTGATGTGTTTAGCCCGGGCAACGCCGAGTACTTCAGCTAGTACATATATATGAGTTTACTCTTTTTGTGACAATGTTTTGTCTGTTTTAGTGCAAACAAAATAAAATTTAATAACCTTCAGTTATTCAAGAATAATCACATTTGTTTTTTAATAAAAAGTTTGATAAACACTATGGTACTAAATTGTTTTGATTTTTAGCCTATTATAAAAATATCGACTAGATATTCAAAACCTCAAATGCACTAAAATAAATTACGACAACAATTTTTGAATTATTGGTTTTATGAAAAACAATTATAAGAGATTTATCGAGGAAAAAATTGTAACGTATATTTTCTTTTATGATTTCAAGCATTTCAAATGTTTTGAAGAAATTTTTACATTTAATCAATTTATAATATATTACAATTAAGATAAATTTTAACGAAAATAATTTAACAACTAGAAATTTTCGATAGAAAATATATAAACCTTTAACGCGACAATAATAATCTTATTAAAACACTCGTAGATTTTTTCTTTTATAAATAGCTAAAAATATTAATCAGTGATTTTTTACCATTAATCTTACTTTTATAAGAATTCAGTACTTAACAAATCCACTTAACTCATTTGAAAAAATTGAAAAGTATTTTTACCAATACTGAGGCTATAATTTATAGCAGTTTTTTAATATTTATCACGAAAAGTAATTTTTTATGAGCAAGACTATAGTTAATATCTCTCATAAGAATTAAATAACAAGTTTAGGAAGTATCGATTATCATCTGCGCTATATCGCCAAGAAAAACCCAAATAGATATATTTTGAATCTCTAAAGGTGTTTAAATAATAGTAGTTTTCCAACATTCCACGAAATGCAGATTTTGCCAAATAGAACCCATTATCATTTACCTGTAACGCACCGAGCACTGTCTTCGGTTTATATACATGACCAGGTATCGATGCAATCGGTTTCTGCATATGAGTTTGTGTGCTTGTACGCATAAAAGTCTCCAATCTAAATCGAGTAGTCGAAATGTCCGCAGGTAGTTCCACAGTATGCAAACAAACCTCACCTTTGCAGTTTTTTGCATGTCTTTCAAACTGCCAATGCGAGTAAACTAAACATGACATTTATCGCAATGAAACTTCATACGAGAAGGATTCTTCAAGCAATTGCTCTTCTCGTGTTTTCGAGCATCATGGACCAATACCTACAAGAATGTCTTTATGATGGCAACGAACCTTTCAGTCCAGAAGCAGATGCTGAAGTTGCTGCTATTGCATTGATGCATTGTGTTCTCTAAAGCACTTCGATGCATCGGTGTTGTAGCAAAACCTTTACATTCTGCCGCGCAGCAGGACCTTTTCATGTCTTCAAGACTTTCAGTTTATCAATTTTTGCAAGTGGCTTGCAACCAGGCGGATTCTTAGCACATTTTCTCTTCAGTTCGAGAACACCTTCCACAGTGTCGGCATCGAAGCTCGGAAGAAGTCGCTGCACCTCCGGTGATCACCATTGATGCTAGTGGCACTGCAGCCAACGAAATATCCTTCGTTGACGAAACAGCATTCAACGAGGTTTCCTCTGCGGACGCCACTGCGCATGTTGAAGTCTCTGCTAGTGTTGTCGGTGACGATGGTGCATACATGTTCCATCGGGATCTCCTCGTCCAGTGTCGCTACTGTCGGGATCTGCGCCGTCGGTGGAACAACTACCAGCAAGGTCGGCGTTAATGATGGCGAAGTTGACAAATAATTATTAATAATAACCAGTTGCTGGAATTGTATGTCGGACAAGTCAAACTAGACGATCCTTGCACCACAGTAGCCAGTTACAAAAAGAAAAAAAAGAGCGCTTGTAACTCACTTCACGTGATAGAAGTGAAACCTATCTGGCAGTTCAAACATCGATTAATAGCCTAAGTATAAAGTATTGTAAGTTGTAAAACGGCGAAGAGAGAGAGAAAGAGAGAAAGAAGACAATTTTTCTAAATAAATATTACTAACTGTTGAAATTCTCACACCACAGAGAAAAACTATGCGTGTTATTGTTTTTTTCAAATAAGTTTGCCACACACGCCAAATCTCTGAACGAACTATGAAAATCATAATACAGGTAGCAGTATCTATGCGGGAAATGCAGTGACTGTCTTAACAGCGCTCTCTGCGCTGCTGGTTGAACAAGGAGGAACGCGAGCGTGCTGTAGCAAATATAAAATTCAAGGTACTCACATCTGACTATAGGATACATATATCTATTTTCTGAAACAAGCGCATGCGCACAAACTCAGTCATATTCTTTTTTTGGTGGATGACGAATCGTCGCACAAAGAGGAGAATAAAAACAAGCCTAGCAAAGTATAAAGGTTAGTGCTCTCTTTGTATATATTTTGGCCAAGTGTATATATATTCTGTTTTTCTTCGCGTCAGAAACGTTTCACAAAAATGTTTCACGAAAACTTTGCATTATAATTTGGCCTTGAAATTTTACTCTCGTCGCGCCCAAAGACGTTTCACTTCAAAAAGAGACCAACATTATCGGATCCCCAATTTAATACTCATAGTGGCTGGTATGATAAGCGAGTCAAAACAACAACAATTTTCTTTAATACGCGAGTCAAAACAACACACAACTTAATCCAATTATTTTCCCTCATGGTCCGCGTGGGTACACTTCCAACTCTTGCACTATAGATGACTTTTGCACGCGCTTGATCAGGCGTGAACTCTCATCGTTGCTCTTTTTGCCCAGTGTAGATGGTCGCGGTAACCCAGGCGTGCGCGGCGGCACAGATCTTTGTCTCCAGGACTTGGTTGGATTTATTCCTCGCACATAAATCCAGTGCAGGGCCTGCTACTTAGGCGTTGTGATTTCCCCGCTGATTAATAGCCAGCTTGCAGGAGGGGGCGCTCGAAGAGAAAGGAGACCCAGACACTTAGGAACAAGCCCTTTGCCCTTGGCTGGGTGTCCTAGCTTTGTTAAGTTTACAGAACTCTTGTACGAGATCCTTCTGCTCTCATGTTCGCTAGGATAGAAAATTTATTATTTTTCTCATATATACTCATTTTCTTGAACTATGAACTGGGGTGGCGTTCCCCTTATTGACTAGTAATATATTTCGTTTCATTGTAACAAGTTCGTGGAACCTTTTTACTATCTGTGATTTGTTTCCTTCTTTATGAAAAACACTTAAATACAAAATAAAGTTTGCCAATGAAATATAAAAAACAATATAATACCCAACTATTATCCAGATAAAGTACAGTTGTGTCCATAAAATAATGTCCCAGTTTCAGTGGTATGTTATAACAGTTTAATTAAGACTATTTACAACAAATCATAAATCAAATTGAAGGTATACTAAACTAGTTTTTTTTTACACATTTTCAATATCTGAACCTTTAGTCATACGGCACCCATCCAACCTAAAGTAAAATTCTTCCCACACTTTGGTTAACACGTCTGGAATAATGGAAACAATGGCTTCTTCGATTCTGTGTCTCAACTCTGGCAAATCATGAGGTAGCGGCGGAATGTGACACGATATTTTATAAAGCCCCAAAGGAAAAAAAATCGCATGGCGTTATGTTAGTTGAACGTGGAGGCCAGCTAAAAAGAGCTCTGTCGTCTCGACCATTACGACCAATCTCAACGGTCAGGGATTCGACAGTTAAACTTTAAACGAAAAGCACTTTGGACCGAAATTACACGTTCACTGTTAACAAATGGCAGAAAAGAAAACGCTTTGCTTTTAGGAGTCGCAATTTTGCGTAGGTGGCTCTGTAAACGAGAAAAAAACAAACGGTACTTGCTTATGCGCTTATCTAAAAAAAGTTTGAGTTACTCTATAATTGTGACCTTGAACCAAAACTCTACAACGCTTACAGTTGATATTATTTAAATTTATAGTTGGGGCATTCTGTTATGGACATACTGTATTACGACTGACCAAGTACATAGGGAAAGGTATCGAACATTGGCCTATAGAAAGAAGCCACCAGTGATTTCAGGAGATCTTGGAAAACCAAGATCTTAATTGACGAACGGGATTAAAACCCAAGCCGTTAAGAATGCGACTCAATTGCCTTTCACCAACTTACTCCTTAGCTTCCAGGTGGACTAGGAAACTACTGTTTCTTTCGTCTGCCTGATAATAGCCGTTTCAAGTCAGCACTGAAGATAACGCTTTTGTCTGAATAACTGCAAGATTTTGTCGAGTTGTAAGTAAGTACAGACAAAGTTTCTCCAAAATACGATGATTTTAGGTCTGAAGTTAAAAAATGCTCTTCATTTATAATCTTTACAAACATTTTCCGTTGAATTTGTGTTATATGAAAAAAAACAATTGTATGTATGTTGATAGTCTTGATTCGGTACACGGTTTAAGCAGAACTGATATAATCAAAAGCTTTTTTTTTCCTTTCCTTTCATTAATTTAATATTATTTTTACTTTTGATGTAATTTTTTATGAAGGCCTATGGTATGATCTCAAAGCTAACCATGAAGCTGGCTTGCAATTTCCCAAACTACGAAGTTACAACAAAGAAGTGACACTCCTATAGGCTATGCCATACCTGAGATTTGAACCAACCACGTCAACCTTGTGTTGAGAGGTATTTTAACCAACCATTGTGATCAGCCAGTTGCATGTAATTAAACTGAATGTAAAGACTTGCCATTTTCGTTTAAGATAATTTATGTACTATTTTTTCAATTAATATTTAAATACCTACGTTATTATTTTTGAACATTGACTACACATTTATAAATTTACTACTGTAAGAGTAATACTATTTTAAATTAAAATAATATTATTACATTCCATTTTTATGGTTACAATGAGGGAAATTATATAGGCCTATCCAATGATTTCATGACAACAAATAATTAAAACAGCTGGTTACTCTCACGGTAAATTATTTGTGACAAAGGTGAATTTTTAGTCACGTTAAATAAATATCCGTGATGATGAACGATACCCGATCGTTATGCTGTGTTGATTTATAAATGGAATAAAACTTAAATACTTTTAAAGTTACCGTCCGCTCAAGTTGATAGAAAAGATTGGAAAATAATGTTTCAGGGCCGGTTGCACTCAGTACTTTCCAGCCGACATTATCGGTGATTATTTACCATTCTGTCAGAAGACTGTTAGTGCCAAAGACAAAACTCAGTCTACAGCCACTTGACTATGACTATAAGCAATGTGCTCATTCGTACAAGTCACAAGACCCAGGGAAGTGAAAATTTGATTTTTATTGTAGAGTCATACAAATTTACCAATACAACAGTAAATTTTGAGGTGCTTAAACGAAAACAAAATTGTTTACGGAACAGTCTACACTGTAAAGTACCTATTTCTCCTATAAAGTTCTATAAACGTTTGTAACATTCTAGATACTTCTGGAATCTTTTGAGAACATAAAGTACATAACATTTTATATGCTGTTCAATATTCCAAAAATATCAACTAAATATTTCCTCATTTTCTATACAGTCGATGTTTTAATTCAATTCATCCAGAATTGAAAAACTTAGAACAATATTTAATACTATGCGTAGGCTTGCTAAGTAAGTTACGATTTTATTTGACCTTCAAACACTATATTTTATCCTTTGCACCAATAAGTGGTCGTACAAAAATTTATTTTGGACCAAGGTTTAAGTTAATATTTGGAAAGTTTAAGTAACTTTGAACGAATTTGATAAGGTACATAGAACGAAAGTTTTGAATTTGTGTTATTGCAACATTTTTTTTCAACCCCATAAAAATATTTTTCAGCCAAAAGATAATGTTTAGGATTTTTACATCAAACTGTAACGGATTTAATAGTTTACTTTCTTGAAGCATTATGAATTGGTTTCATTGAACAGTTGTTATTTCCACCCTTTGGACTAATGATTTGACGTATAAAAATGTATTTAGGCCAAAAGTTTTAAAAAATATTTGGAATGTTTAAAACAAATAAGAACGTGTTTGATAGTGAATATGATATGGAAGTTATGAACTTTTGGTTTTGCATTTCAAATCCAGTAATTGTAATAATTACATTAAGGGTTGGTCGTATTAGAAGTTTTCTTCGACAAAAGATTTTGGTATTTCGCCTACAGTGCTTAATAACTTCAAACGGATGCGATATTTTTCACATAAAGGTATTTATAACGATTTTTCTGTTATTTTCAAAAAACCCACATTTTAACCATTTGGTCATATTTCGCCCATTAACGAACACGACAGAAATTTTTCAGCTGTATTTTATGTATCAGTTTGGAAGTGATTTGTGATGAATTATGACAGTTATCGTGTCTATAAAAGTGATGTATATAAATATAAGTATAAACTTTAGATAAAGATGGGTTTGGGGTTTATAAGCCATAAAACTAAAAACTATGTAAAAACAATTTCGGAAGTCGCACCATGGTAACGACTGCAATATGCAGTATTTGTTTACCTAAAAAACATAATAGTCTCTGTTAAGGCTGTGTGATGAAGGCTGTGGATTTAAGCCCAAAATAACAGTGTGATGTTAAATCCTATTCTCATCTTTAATACTATTTATCGCTACATTTATGTACGTCTGTGGCCCCTTTGCTAGCAAATTGGGGCTTCACCAATTGTTGGAATAACCTAATGTAATTTTGACAAAGTTTTAGTTCTCAAACAAACACAATTCTTTGTTTGGAACAACCGTTATGGTTTGCTAACGCAATATAACACAATATTCACCAAATAGTATTATATAAGTAACTTAGTTTTGTCCAAACTTACGTTCATTTGCAGTTATTATTGAAATAGTTACTTTATTTTTTCTTTTCAAAGTTGACTTTTCCTGCATTTCTAATAAAAAATTATCGTGTGATAAAAAAGAATACCTATTTGCCGGTACAAAACAAAATTTTGTAGTTTTATTTGTTTACAAAGATCAATATATTTTTCATACACACACGAAACATTTCTTTAAAATACTTTATAAACTTGTTTATGTAATAATATACTGGTCGAATACCATTTATATTAGTTTAGTTAGCTACAATAGTATTATTGAAATATTGGTTTGGATTTTTTTTTAAGAGAAAACAATTTTTCTGTTGGTTATAAAATTTATTATTTTGTGTGACAAAAACAGTTTAACTGGTTTGAAATACTTGACCTTAAGATTTTACCATACTTTTTTACAAATAACTTTTCCATATTAATACTAAGTTCTTTTACTACCCTAACAAAACCTTTTGAACTAAGAAAAATATAAAATTGTGTTCCTCCTTGTGTATGATTTGAGAAGTGAACCCTAATATGTATTTTTACCCTTTACAACAGCCTACGTTAAAAAGTATAGCTCTGAGTACGTTTTTCAGTGGTTATTATATTAAAATCTCATAACACGCAATTTTTTGTATCTTATTAATAGTATTTTAAATACATAAGAACGCAGATATTTTATTTTGTTCACATTATTTCTGTAATCAATACAGTTGAAGCAGGTACATGCAAGTATGTTGGTTGTGATTCAAGTATCAGATATGCGAAACACGCTCTTGTTAAAAATGATAGGAATATAGGAACTGCAAGGAGAGATATTGACTTGAAAATCTTGTATGGGTTGTTCTCAATCAAACACAATTCTTTGTTTGGAACAACCGAAATGGTTTGCTAACGCAATATAACACAATATTCACCAAATAGTATTATATAAGTAACTTAGTTTTGTCCAAACTTACATTCATTTGCATTTATTATTGAAATAGTTACTTTATTTTTTTTCATTTTAAAGTTGACTTTTTCTGAAGGTCTTTTATCTTAACCTCTTTGTCCACAGAGCATAATAAAGGAAATTTTACAACATTGCAATTATATATATAGTTCGAATAATGTTTCTACAATTTTAGGTACGAGAAAAATGTTGCGAATTCTACAGCATAATCTAAGGAAAAATACAAAGAAAATGCTGTATGCTGTATTTTTTCAAAGGTATGGTTTCAGACGCTGCTATCAGTAACTGTAACAAAGGAACATGATATTCTCCAGTCCACCGCTAGTTTATATCTGTAGCCAATGTTTAGTAATGTCAAAAGGCACAGCAGGGTCGCTCCCATGGCGGAAGCATCTCTCTTGTCGTAGTTCGCATTAGCTGGCTGTACTTTCCTTACATCGAATTATTTCACTGTTTTCCATGGAAATATATAGGCCTACCATAAATTAGTATTTGTTCGGTACCTATATATTTATCATTGTAATCACATTATCCGAGGAGTATTAATTCGCTTGATAACTACACCTATTAACAAGGGGAGGGTCTGAGTCGGGGCTCGCCGATTTGGCTTAAACTACGTGCGAAGCAGGTAGGTGCCCCTTTCAACGTCCTGAAATGTCTCGTCTGAGTGGGCCCTAGGAATCGATAAAAATGGGGTATGGCTGTGTCATGGACACGGTCGTGTGTTGTACGTTAATACGTACCGATATAAAAGCGATTTCATCATCCACTTGCATAATTTCTACCGCCACTGGCAACGTCGTTGGATCCGCTCGGCCGCATTCATACATTTACGTTCCCGGCACTGATTCACTCGGTCATATGGTGTTTTATTGGTATAATTCGATTGCTTTTGGGAAGCCCTTTCCCACCGTATACGATCTCTGTATTTGTATTTGGCTTTCTGACGCGTATAGGCCGGCATTATATATATTTTCTTTTATTTTTATTTTAACACCATATATATATACACTGTAACTATTTTACACTAATGTTTTATATATTCAATCGATATATTTTGATGAGATCTGACGATTGAAACTCAAACGAACGTCTTAGCTTCTCCGTGTCAAAAGTTATACTAAATGGAAATCTTGAAAAGCAGCAAAATGACCTCAAAATAGCCGCGCTTCCCCCTCCACCGCGCGCGATGCGTCACAGATCTCACTTAGCGTAACAAATTCTTTGACCCTTTAGCTATCCAGTGGTTTTATTAAATTTTGGATAGAAATTATAGATATGTAGCTGCAACACCAAACTGTATCCCTCGATTTTGTTATCATTCGTTTTTCTTTTTAATTGCCTCCCACCATGTAAGCAATTTTAAAGACGTATTCACGTCAAAAGCTCTTTAAATATTTTAAAGTAGAGTTTGAGGTATATATATTTCTTTAACAGTTAAGTCAGCGCCGTGGGCAATGGTCAAACGCATTGTCTGGAAACCCGCCGTGCCAGCTAATAAAAAAAATGAAAAATAAAAGGATACTATACCAATGGGTATCAAACACGAGCCGTATGAAACTGATTTGATCAAATTAATCTAAATAAATAAGTATATATGACGTGTAAACCATAAACAATTCCTCAACCTTATCCGAGTTGCTTAATTTTCATAGACTCCACAAATTTCTTAGTTAAGGGCCCCGCCTACCCGGGCACACACACGGTGCGCAAAGCTTCAGGAATAACAACGCGATTACAAAACTACTCAAGATATCGTAGTGGGGTCTGCTTACGAAAAGCATTTAAGAGTTCGCTGAGGGCCAAAAAGTACTTTTGATTTCGGATTAATTTTTTAAACCATATTTTTAGAAGAGTTAAAATGGCTAAAACGCTTCTTTTCAGAGTAATTTTTAGGCGTAAAACAACCAGTACAGAGTCTTGAAAGTACTTAAGTTCATTACACCCTTATCTTCATTTTTCGGTAATATAACGTTACGGTCACCGCTCAAATTTCACAGTTATCCTGTGACGACGAGAAGACTGCGCGCCAGTTCAGAGCCTTGCGCTTAGAGGCTATACCGCGCTAGAAATACCATCCAGCGTTGCGCTTATCATCCCGCGTCACTAACACACATATACCCCTGACGAGGCGGGCCCCTTATCAAACTATTTATACGAAATCTCATCTCCCCCTTTAATTTCAGACCAAATTAAATTTCTATCAACACAGTTGCGTGGTTGGGAGTGCAGATACTCCACAGGAAACTTACTTCTTCGCTACAACTAACCACAGTTCGAAGAGAATCTAACTTGGTAGAAATGTGACACCACACGTATGAACACGCTGGATTCGATACAAAACATTCCCTACAAACTCTCAGAACATCTCTAAACATATATTTTTTACAAATATTATTTATTTAGGTAGGGAAAATCTTGGAACGGGATTTTTTCACTGAAGCTTACTCTTTTTTTTACTTCGGAAAATCTATATTATGTATAAAATCTTAATTTGTTTAATTTTGTCTTGTTTTAAAAGGTTGAGTTAAGATTTTGTGGAAAATGGTTTTAATATATTTTCACGTGAAGTAATATTTTTTTAAGAAAACATAATATCTATCCCTGATAGTTAAATATTAAAATAAATTTCTAGTATCCGCACCAAGAAATAAGTTTCTTAAATTCATAATATATCTTCTTGTTTAATGTGATACTAGTGAAACAGATATTTACTTTCTGCAATAAAATAATTTCAATATTTTTGTCAAACTTAATAATAAATGAATTTAATTTCAAAATGTATTTAAGTTGAAAAAAAAAAAAATTTGTCAACAAATGTTTTTGTACTTTAAAATATTTGCTTGATCAACACTATTTATTTCGTCAGATACAAATAAATATTTAGTTTGAGCCATCAAATCACTGTCGCAGTACATGGAATAGTCTCCATATTCCATTAAGGAAAGAATATAAATGATAATTTTAATTATTTTTTATATCTGTTTTATGGACACTCGCCATTGCTGGTTTGCATTGTAAGTCACTGACATGCATTTACATTTTGACATCAGCTGTTAGTGACTGGTTCTTTGTGCATTCAAATATACTTATATTTGTAGTCCATTCTTAAAGATTTGTCTAACAGACAGTGAAATCCAACAATGGCGTGTGTCCATAAACTTTCTTAAATAAATATTTGCCATAGAATCATTCATTTTATATTTTTTTTATAAATAATGGCTGTATTTTTACTGGCTGTAATTTTTTATAGAATTGATTTTTAATTCCGCCCTCATTTTTGTTAATTTTTCTACCGAGATAAATCTAAAGCATACAAGAATATGAAATTTATGACTAACACAAATTTTGTACATCATTAAATTGATTTTTTTCGGGTTAACAGTCTTCTTGAAAACTATTTTTTCTGCTCATTTTCGTTAACTAATATGTGTTGGTTCGATTATTAATTCTTTTCCCCATGGCAAAGCTTATCAACTTACTTAAATACAGACAAGTTAGATGTTAATTCTTAGGAAATAAAATTATATTTCTGTAAGTATAATTGTATTGTTTTACAAACATTATTTTCGGAATTTTATTTTATTCTAAATTAATTACGAAACCTACAGTTAAGTGTAAGAAGTAAATAAATACATTTGACGAGAAGTCTATTGGAAGTAATAATCATCAAATTTGAAGCTACAGACAGATAAGTGATGTATACCTTCAAACTATAAGAAATAAAAAAAATTAAGTGTCTTCAGTAATTTTTATTTAAACAGTAAAGAACATTTATACAATTAATTTTACTGTATTTTTTTTTCTGTTTACAAACAAAATCCATGTTTTAGTTTTGAAAATATTAGGTAAAATTCATAGCACAATATTTTTCATTTAACAATAGATGTGACCGTAAAAAAGTGCTTGAAGGAATGCCAACGCTAAAATATTTGTGCAGTTATTTTGAATATATAAAAGAATTATAAAAATCTACTACATCCTACAAGCCTAAAAGTAAAAGAACTGTAGCCCCACAGGACACTTGCAGTCTCGCAACCTGTCAGGCTAGAAATAATACAGGCAACGAGGCCAACAGTAGATCAAAGATTGCATAGTATATCTATTTATAAGAAGGTTGGATCTGTTCTGAACCTCAAAACCAAGTATGCTGTGCCAGAAGATACATGAAGCAGTTTAAATTTTCCATTCCTAGCAATAAAAAATAAAAATTTTACAAACTTGTGTATGCTTGTGAACTTCTCCTTTGTTCAGTAAGAATAGAGTTCTAGCAAAAACCAGAAATATTTTGTAATTTTTAATTCTATTTATTTTTTAAAAATAATTTTTGTGATTCACTGATATTTATTCAGCAAAACATACGTTTGTTTACTCCGTGTGCTCCTGATTATTCCTGTAAATATTTTGTTGGTGTTTTTTAGTACTTCTGTTCATTACTGTCAATATTCTGTTGGTTTTGTCCGTATGGTTCTGGTTATTCCTGGTGAGACGTCTGCTGCTATTCTCCGAGTGTTTGGTTATTGCTGAGAAAGCAATCTCAGCATGATTTTCTTTTTACTGAGATAAAATTTTTATTCATAATTTTGTTTGGTTAGTGAATTTCTGTTACAAAATCAGCACTTACAATATTTTTACCAGATGGATTTCAGATAAATAAAAAGATTAATTTTTCAGGCAATTGCTATGCCTTGAGACATCTGAGAAACATTGTCATGCAAGACGATTTTCCTTTTCCTTGCTGTCTTCCGAAGCCCTCCTTCTCTTGCGATCCTGAAAGAGCATCTTGCATCCCACATTAAAATAAATAATATTTATTTCAACACAAAACTTGGCAAAATCGGCCGGCAGGAATAGGAACTACTTTCAGAAAATATTTTTTGCATGAGATATCTTAATTGTCGCTGCTGAATGGAGCTATTATTTCCAGTTGAAGCCTCGCATCCTCGTAGCCTCATAGTAACGTAGGTTGGTAGATTTTTAGCTTCGTAGTTTTGTAGCCTCCTAGTACTTCACTTCGTAGTCTCGTAGCCTCGTTGTCTTGTAGCTTCGTAGTCTTTTCCTGTAGCATTGTAGTCTTGTAGTCCTGTAGTCTCGTAGCCTCGTATTCTTGTAGTCATCTTGTAGTCATAGTCTCGTATTCTTGTAGTCTTGTAGCCTCGTAGACTTGTAGCCATGTAGCCTCGTAGCCTTTTAGTCTTGTAAACAAATGTCATTGAAGCAGTTGGAGCATACTGTATATTGGCGATCTTATCCTACTGAGTTAATAAATTGTTCGTGTAAATGAACGCCATTTTCGTTAAATGAACGTAGCCAAGTCAGTAGTATCGTACCCTACTGATGAGATCTAACCCTCTTATGAAATCTTGTTCGTGTGATGAGGTCGTATTTCAACAAGTTGAATTTTCGTCCAAATGTCCATCCTTTTCGTTAGATGTGCTTCTTTTTGACGAATGTGCATCGACAAGACAGGACATGATTGGCCTCGTGTTTGAGAGATGCCTGGTCATTAAGCCTGACATTGACCATGATCTATTTAAAATGTTCACCGTGTATTGACGAAAAATACCTCTTGGTTCGGAGAAACTTGGCCTAAATGTCTGACATTGTACATGATTTGCTTGAAAGGTATCTCAAGCATCGAAATATTTCACCTCTTGGCTACTGACTGTATGTGCCTGACCACCAAATGGACATTCCTGTCCAAACTATCTTACGTGCCTGGCCACAGAATGGAGGTGTCCGGCCAACAACTGGACTTGTTATACTGACCACAGTCTGAAAGTACTTAACCACCTACTGGACGTGCCTTACTTCCTACTGGAGGTGCCTGACCACTAAATTTACATGCCTGGCTACCAACTGGACATACCTTGCCACCAACTTGACGTGTTAGCTTGACCAACACACTGATGTTTCTGTTTAACCTATCTGACGTTCCTAGACAACCAACAGGATGTGATTGGCTACCGACTGGATGTGCCTGGTCACTGATTGGAGTGCCTGGTTAATCGACTGTCGTATATATCTGTCCTGAAAACACGTGCAAAGGACTCGCTTTGCCTTCTAAAAAGATTAAAGAAATCTAGAAAGGCTAGTAATTAGCTTGTTTTTTTGTTCTTGAGGGAATTATTTTTTTATTTTTTATTTTGTTGTTTTATTTATTGAACCTGTCACATTAATTTGGTAATTATAATTAATTGTTTTTGCATTAGTCAAGGATTGAACCGAGGAGATCGAATCAATCATTATTATAACTAATCATTTAATTATGAATATTAGTAGTATATAATAGGGCATACTGGCACAGGCGCTGGCGCGTGGTGCCGGTGCCGGTGTCCGCCATATTGGATTGTGACGTCACGGCGGCCATCTTGGATGGTTGTGACCTTGACCTTTGACCTTGACCTTGAATTTGATCCTCAAAATGTGTCAAAATCCGCCAAAATTGGGCAAAATTTGCCCAAAATTCCTCAAAATTCGCCAAAATTTCCATTTCTGTGAAAAAAAATTCCGCCAAAAAATCTCAAAAAATTCCACAATTCAAAAATTCTCGTTTTCGAGAGAAAAATTCCCGTTTCGAGGTAAAATTTCCCGTTTTTAGTCCTTAAAAATCCCAGCGGCTAGAAATGTCCATATGTAGGCTTAAGCATCCATGTCTACAGCCTACGATAAGCCTCTGACGTCATCATGGATTATGACGTCACCGTTGCAATTTTCGTTACGGCCGCCATCTTTAACTTTTTTATTTATTATCCGATTTTAATGAAATTTTTTTTAAAAAATTAATAAAAAATTTACTTAATAAAATTTTAATAAAATACTTATAAAAAACAAACATTTACGACACGGAGTT
Organism: Bacillus rossius redtenbacheri; assembly: GCF_032445375.1. Lineage (NCBI taxonomy): Eukaryota > Metazoa > Arthropoda > Insecta > Phasmatodea > Bacillidae > Bacillus > Bacillus rossius. The sequence goes on from NC_086332.1 coordinate 90,473,133, forward strand.
CGAAGTCCTCGGTTCGAACCCGACGAGTGCAAAAAAAAATTAAAAATGGCGACCGATCCTTCCCCCGTGGTGGGTGCTAGCAGACTGACTCCCACCACTTTTTTTTCAAAGCATATATATCGTCACCTAGTATGACGTCATGTCCGCCATCTTGTCTTCGATGCTGGAAGCCATCATCAATGTATCGTCGGCTAGAGTGCGCCGATAACATGTTAGTTTAATTCGTATCCGCTAGAGTGCAGTAATCATTTATTACTGTGACACCCGCCATCTTTTCATTTGGCCGCCATCTTGAAAATCCGTAATTATTTAGCTAGAAATTCGGGAAAAGTTCCAAAATTCATTAAATAAATCACTCATTAATTTACATATTGATTCGATCGATTCCTGTTCTCGGTTCGATACCCGATCGATGCAAATAATCTTAATTTTTATGTAAAAATACCTAAAAAATGACAGGTTCGAAAATAAAAACACTGCAAGTTCTTTTACAAACATAATATTTATTACATAATTTCTATTTTACTACAGGATCACCTGCGAAGGTTAGCAATCTTACAAACATTTAGGTCCGCATAGGCGTGAAATGACTAATTCTTAGCTCCAATCGGTTTATACAAGACAGAGTCCAGCCAGATCCTTTACAGACATAGTCCTCCTCTTCTTGACAGAGTTTCTGGATACCTTGTTTAACAGTTTGCTCGATATCGTTAGAACTGTAAATTACTGCAGCCGATGTCTTGAATGCACACTTCTTCACTTTGTCATCGAACGGATAAGGCTTTCCATATATACAGTCCAACCACAAGTTATATTTCAAAGGTCCGTTTGTTGCTACGTCATCAGTAAGCTGATTGATTATGTCCTGTCTGATATCATCAAGAAAATTACAAATGTCCTTTGACTCACTTAACGTACTTGGATAATAGTAGTCTTTCAATGTTCCACGAAATGCAGACTGCGCCAAGTAGAAGCCATTATCGTTCACTTGTAATGCTCCGATCACAGTCTTATGTTTATTTTCATGTTCAGATGCCACAGCAATCGGCTGCTGCACATCAGTTTTTTTACTTGTACGCTCACGAGTCACCGATCTAAACTCAGGAGTCGTAATTGCTGCAGGTAGTTCAGCAGTAGGCGCACGGACTTCACCTTTACAGTTTATCGAATGTTGGCGCAAATTATCAATTCGAGTAAACCATTTATGACACTCGTCACAGCGAAACTTCATGCGAGAAGGACTCTTCGTACATTTACTCCTCTCATGTCTCCGTACATCATGTGCAAATGCAAACGTCATGTCGCAGTAGCCACAAGGATGCCTAGTTGAAGACAAACCCGAACCAGATGTCGCTGTTACTGCAACTGAATCATTTCCAGGCATACTCTTATACACATCAATGCATCGTTGTTGTATAGAAACCTTTACTTTCTGCCGCACTGCAGGTCCTTTACATGTCTCCAAGTGATGCTTCAAATTAGCATTTCTTGTAAATTGCTTGCGACACTTAATACAACCAAACATTTTACGATAAGGGTTCTTGGCACATTCTCTCTTCTCGTGACGACGAGCATTGCTGATGTTTGAGAAAATCTTGTCACAGTAACGACATCGATGTTCGTTAGTTGACGATTCGCCATCCATTGAAGTCTCCATCGAGGGCGAAACAGCGTTCGTCGAGGTTTCCTGTACAGTCAGCACTACCGGCATTAAAGTCTCTTCTGCTGGTGGTATCACATCTGTTGAAATCCCCTCCAATGTTGACGTCATCGTTACCAACGGGATCTGCTCCTTCTCCGTCGTAGCTGTCGATAAGGTTCCCGTAGTCGATGGTACAACCTCCGAGTTCAACGTTAAAGACGGTAAAGATACCATCGAGTTCGCAAGAATAGGTAATTACGCGATTTATGCACCAGATTAAACAATATAGGTGATCCTTACACCGCCGTCGTCAGAAACAAACTGAGCGTCCTGCTGTCTAGGACTCGCTTATATACATGCACCGGATGGAATAATACGCTAGTCAAATCAAGAACAATTTATTATAATACTAGAGTCAAAACAACATTAAAAAAATAGAAGCACCATCAAAAAAAAAAGGAAGCACACTTGGAAGCACCGACAACGAAAAGGCAGCACATTTGGAAGCACCGGCAACGAAAAAGGCAGCACCATCATCGAAAAGACCGCACATTTGTCATTGGCTCCAATATTCATTGGCTCCAATATTCATTGGTTCCATCAGTCTATTGATTCTATCAGTCTAGTGACTCCAACAGTCATTGACACCAACGGCCTTTTTCTTCATCAGCTCCAATGATATTTGGCTAGAATGCTACGAGTCTAAGAGACCATGAGGCTACAATTCTACGAGTGTACAAGACTCCTCCAACTACCTTCAAGTGTATAAAGCTCCAAATGCTCCAACAGCTCCAACACGCAATGTACGCACAATACGTGTAATTTACACACAATAAATGTAATGATTACACAGTACACACACACAGGAAACGGAACGTACACACAGTACACACAGGAAACGGAACGTACACACAGTACACACAGGAAACGGAACGTACACACAGTACACACAGGAAACGGAACGTACACACAGTACACACAGGAAACGGAACGTACACACAGTACACACAGGAAACGGAACGTACACACAGTACACACAGGAAACGGAACGTACACACAGCACACACACAGGGAACGGAACGTACACACAGTACACACAGGAAACGGAACGTACACACAGTACACACAGGGAACGGAACGTACACACAGTACACACAGGAAACGGAACGTACACACAGTACACACAGGAAACGGAACGTACACACAGTACACACAGGAAACGGAACGAACACGTAATATTCACGCAATTGACACACAGTACACGCAGAGTACACGCAATTTACGCAAAGTACACCCAATGTACGCAATGTACGCAATATATATGTAATGTACACACAATGACTACGCTTTGTTCGCGCAGGACAAGCATTTAATGAAAACTAAGCACGTTTGGACGGAAATTCTATAAAACGAAAGCTCATTTAACGAAAAGGAGGCGCATTCTCTCGTTCATTCAACTTGGTAGGATACGATCTTCAATGATAAGTTAGGATATAATCTCTCCATCAGTCTATGAATCCAACAGTTTATATTTCCATTAGCCATCGACTCCAACAGTCATTGACTCCAACAGTCATTGGCTCCAACAGTCATTGCCTCCAACAGTCATTGTCTCCAACGTCCTTTTGGTTCATCAGCTCGAATGATATTTGGTTAGAATGCTACGACTCTAAGAGACTATGAGACTACAATTCTACGAGTGTACAAGACTCCTCCAACTACCTTCAAGCGTACAAAGCTCCAACTACTTCAGCAGTATTATGTTATAATAGTACAAGGCTACTTGACTACGAAGCTACACATCTACAAGGCTCCAATTATCACATCTGTCTTCGTCAGCATTTTCTCTTTTGCTCCCACTGCTCCAACAGCATTATGTTATATGATTCCATGGATACTTTGTTACGTAGCTACAGGTCTACGAGGTTCCAATGCATCATGTTTACGAAGCTTCCAGAACACAGGGTTACGAGACTGCGAGGCTACAGGACTACGAAGCTTCCAGGACACGAGGCTACATGGGTACGAGACTACATGACTCTAACTGATTACAATAGCACCACTCAGTGGTGAGAGTTAGGTTATCTCATGCAAAAGTACTTTATGCATGTAGTTCTGCTTTTCAACAACAGATGTCGCCACATGTTGCTTGCAGGTAAATAATATTTAGTTCTTTTATGCGGGATGCGGGATGCTCACTAACGATCGCAAAAGAAGGATGGCTTCGCTAGACTCCAAGGAAAAGGAAGTTCGTCTTGCATGTTGGTGCTCCACAGATGTCTCATGGCGTAATATTAATTTGACTGAGTAATGATATTTGTCAATTCCACCTGATAAAAATATTGCAAGTTTTGATTTAGTAGCAGAAATTATCGAATTAAATGTAACTCCAATTAAAATGACATGTCTCAATAGAAAAAAAAATCCATGCAGAAAGTGGTTCCTCAGAATAGTCAGAAACACTTGAAGAAACCACAGGAATGATTGCAAGAACACGGGAAAAACCATCAAATTATTGTAATTAATAATCAGGAGCACACGGAGAAAACTATCATAATATTGGCAAGAATAATCAGGAGCACACGGAGAAAACCATCATAATATTGACCAGATTAATCAGAAGTACTCGGAGAAAACCACCACATGTTTTCCTTGATATCATAAAATTACAGGAAAAAAATATTTAAAAACAAAAATAAATTAATAAAAAAATAAAAAAATTAAAATTGCATAAATTTCTGGCTTGTACAAGAACTCTATCTTTGCTCAACAATGATAAGTTTACAAGCTAGCAGAAACTGTTTATGCAATTTTTTTATTTTTTTATTTTTTTATTAATTTATTTTTGTTTTTAAATATTTTTTTCCTGTAATTTTATGATATCAAGGAAAACATGTGGTGGTTTTCTCCGAGTACTTCTGATTAATCTGGTCAATATTATGATGGTTTTCTCCGTGTGCTCCTGATTATTCTTGCCAATATTATGATGGTTTTCTCCGTGTGCTCCTGATTATTAATGTCAATAATTTGATGGTTTTTCCCGTGTTCTTGCAATCATTCCTGTGGTTTCTTCAAGTGTTTCTGACTATTCTGAGGAACCACTTTCTGCATGGATTTTTTTTTCTATTGAGACATGTCATTTTAATTGGAGTTACATTTAATTCGATAATTTCTGCTACTAAATCAAAACTTGCAATATTTTTATCAGGTGGAATTGACAAATATCATTACTCAGTCAAATTAATATTACGCCATGAGACATCTGTGGAGCACCAACATGCAAGACGAACTTCCTTTTCCTTGGAGTCTAGCGAAGCCATCCTTCTTTTGCGATCGTTAGTGAGCATCCCGCATCCCGCATAAAAGAACAAAATATTATTTACCTGCAAGCAACATGTGGCGACATCTGTTGTTGAAAAGCAGAACTACATGCATAAAGTACTTTTGCATGAGATAACCTAACTCTCACCACTGAGTGGTGCTATTGTAATCAGTTAGAGTCATGTAGTCTCGTACCCATGTAGCCTCGTGTCCTGGAAGCTTCGTAGTCCTGTAGCCTCGCAGTCTCGTAACCCTGTGTTCTGGAAGCTTCGTAAACATGATGCATTGGAACCTCGTAGACCTGTAGCTACGTAACAAAGTATCCATGGAATCATATAACATAATGCTGTTGGAGCAGTGGGAGCAAAAGAGAAAATGCTGACGAAGACAGATGTGATAATTGGAGCCTTGTAGATGTGTAGCTTCGTAGTCAAGTAGCCTTGTACTATTATAACATAATGCTGCTGTAGCAGTTGGAGCCAAAGAGAAAATTCAGCCGAAGACAGATGCCGTAATTGGAGGCATGTAGACTTGTAGCTTCGTAGTCAAGTAGCCTTGTACTATTATAACATAATCAAGGTGCAGATCAAAGAGATGCTGGCGGGCGGAGTTGGAGTCAAAGAGAAAATTCAGACGAAGACAGATGCCGCAATTGGAGCCATGTAATCTTGTAGCTTCGTAGTCAAGTAGCCTTGTACTATTATAACATAATGCTGCTGAAGTAGTTGGAGCTTTGTACGCTTGAAGGTAGTTGGAGGAGTCTTGTACACTCGTAGAATTGTAGTCTCATAGTCTCTTAGAGTCGTAGCATTCTAACCAAATATCATTGGAGCTGATGAACCAAAAGGACGTTGGAGACAATGACTGTTGGAAGCAATGACTGTTGGAGCCAATGACTGTTGGAGTCAATGACTGTTGGAGTCGATGGCTAATGGAAATATAAACTGTTGGATTCATAGACTGATGGAGAGATTATATCCTAACTTATCATTGAAGATCGTATCCTACCAAGTTGAATGAACGAGAGAATGCGCCTCCTTTTCGTTAAATGAGCTTTCGTTTTATAGAATTTCCGTCCAAACGTGCTTCGTTTTCATTAAATGCTTGTCCTGCGCGAACAAAGCGTAGTCATTGTGTGTACATTACATATATATTGCGTACATTGCGTACATTGGGTGTACTTTGCGTAAATTGCGTGTACTCTGCGTGTACTGTGTGTCAATTGCGTGAATATTACGTGTTCGTTCCGTTTCCTGTGTGTACTGTGTGTACGTTCCGTTTCCTGTGTGTACTGTGTGTACGTTCCGTTTCCTGTGTGTACTGTGTGTACGTTCCGTTCCCTGTGTGTACTGTGTGTACGTTCCGTTTCCTGTGTGTACTGTTTGTACGTTCCGTTCCCTGTGTGTGTGCTGTGTGTACGTTCCGTTTCCTGTGTGTACTGTGTGTACGTTCCGTTTCCTGTGTGTACTGTGTGTACGTTCCGTTTCCTGTGTGTACTGTGTGTACGTTCCGTTTCCTGTGTGTACTGTGTGTACGTTCCGTTTCCTGTGTGTACTGTGTGTACGTTCCGTTTCCTGTGTGTGTGTACTGTGTAATCATTACATTTATTGTGTGTAAATTACACGTATTGTGCGTACATTGCGTGTTGGAGCTGTTGGAGCATTTGGAGCTTTATACACTTGAAGGTAGTTGGAAGAGTCTTGTACACTCGTAGAATTGTAGCCTCATGGTCTCTTAGACTCGTAGCATTCTAGCCAAATATCATTGGAGCTGATGAAGAAAAAGGCCGTTGGTGTCAATGACTGTTGGAGTCACTAGACTGATAGAATCAATAGACTGATGGAACCAATGAATATTGGAGCCAATGAATATTGGAGCCAATGACAAATGTGCGGTCTTTTCGATGATGGTGCTGCCTTTTTCGTTGCCGGTGCTTCCAAATGTGCTGCCTTTTCGTTGTCGGTGCTTCCAAGTGTGCTTCATTTTTTTTTTGATGGTGCTTCTATTTTTTTAATGTTGTTTTGACTCTAGTATTATAATAAATTGTTCTTGATTTGACTAGCGTATTATTCCATCCGGTGCATGTATATAAGCGAGTCCTAGACAGCAGGACGCTCAGTTTGTTTCTGACGACGGCGGTGTAAGAATCACCTATATTGTTTAATCTGGTGCATAAATCGCGTAATTACCTGTTCTTGCGAACTCGATGGTATCTTTACCGTCTTTAACGTTGAACTCGGAGGTTGTACCATCGACTACGGGAACCTTATCGACAGCTACGACGGAGAAGGAGCAGATCCCGTTGGTAACGATGACGTCAACATTGGAGGGGATTTCAACAGATGTGATACCACCAGCAGAAGAGACTTTAATGCCGGTAGTGCTGACTGTACAGGAAACCTCGACGAACGCTGTTTCGCCCTCGATGGAGACTTCAATGGATGGCGAATCGTCAACTAACGAACATCGATGTCGTTACTGTGACAAGATTTTCTCAAACATCAGCAATGCTCGTCGTCACGAGAAGAGAGAATGTGCCAAGAACCCTTATCGTAAAATGTTTGGTTGTATTAAGTGTCGCAAGCAATTTACAAGAAATGCTAATTTGAAGCATCACTTGGAGACATGTAAAGGACCTGCAGTGCGGCAGAAAGTAAAGGTTTCTATACAACAACGATGCATTGATGTGTATAAGAGTATGCCTGGAAATGATTCAGTTGCAGTAACAGCGACATCTGGTTCGGGTTTGTCTTCAACTAGGCATCCTTGTGACTACTGCGACATGACGTTTGCATTTGCACATGATGTACGGAGACATGAGAGGAGTAAATGTACGAAGAGTCCTTCTCGCATGAAGTTTCGCTGTGACGAGTGTCATAAATGGTTTACTCGAATTGATAATTTGCGCCAACATTCGATAAACTGTAAAGGTGAAGTCCGTGCGCCTACTGCTGAACTACCTGCAGCAATTACGACTCCTGAGTTTAGATTGGTGACTCGTGAGCGTACAAGTAAAAAAACTGATGTGCAGCAGCCGATTGCTGTGGCATCTGAACATGAAAATAAACATAAGACTGTGATCGGAGCATTACAAGTGAACGATAATGGCTTCTACTTGGCGCAGTCTGCATTTCGTGGAACATTGAAAGACTACTATTATCCAAGTACGTTAAGTGAGTCAAAGGACATTTGTAATTTTCTTGATGATATCAGACAGGACATAATCAATCAGCTTACTGATGACGTAGCAACAAACGGACCTTTGAAATATAACTTGTGGTTGGACTGTATATATGGAAAGCCTTATCCGTTCGATGACAAAGTGAAGAAGTGTGCATTCAAGACATCGGCTGCAGTAATTTACAGTTCTAACGATATCGAGCAAACTGTTAAACAAGGTATCCAGAAACTCTGTCAAGAAGAGGAGGACTATGTCTGTAAAGGATCTGGCTGGACTCTGTCTTGTATAAACCGATTGGAGCTAAGAATTAGTCATTTCACGCCTATGCGGACCTAAATGTTTGTAAGATTGCTAACCTTCGCAGGTGATCCTGTAGTAAAATAGAAATTATGTAATAAATATTATGTTTGTAAAAGAACTTGCAGTGTTTTTATTTTCTAACCTGTCATTTTTTAGGTATTTTTACATAAAAATTAAGATTATTTGCATCGATCGGGTATCGAACCGAGGACAGGAATCGATCGAATCAATATGTAAATTAATGAGTGATTTATTTAATGAATTTTGGAACTTTTCCCGAATTTCTAGCTAAATAATTACGGATTTTCAAGATGGCGGCCAAATGACAAGATGGCGGGTGTCACAGTAATAAATGATTACTGCACTCTAGCGGATACGAATTAAACTAACATGTTATCGGCGCACTCTAGCCGACGATACATTGATGATGGCTTCCAGCATCGAAGACAAGATGGCGGACATGACGTCATACTAGGTGACGATATATATGCTTTGAAAAAAAAGTGGTGGGAGTCAGTCTGCTAGCACCCACCACGGGGGAAGGATCGGTCGCCATTTTTAATTTTTTTTGCACTCGTCGGGTTCGAACCGAGGACTTCGAACTCCGTGTCGTAAATGTTTGTTTTTTATAAGTATTTTATTAAAATTTTATTAAGTAAATTTTTTATTAATTTTTAAAAAAAAAATTCATTAAAATCGGATAATAAATAAAAAAGTTAAAGATGGCGGCCGTAACGAAAATTGCAACGGTGACGTCATAATCCATGATGACGTCAGAGGCTTATCGTAGGCTGTAGACATGGATGCTTAAGCCTACATATGGACATTTCTAGCCGCTGGGATTTTTAAGGACTAAAAACGGGAAATTTTCCCTCGAAACGGGAATTTTTCTCTCGAAAACGAGAATTTTTGAATTGTGGAATTTTTTGAGATTTTTTGGCGGAATTTTTTTTCACAGAAATGGAAATTTTGGCGAATTTTGAGGAATTTTGGGCAAATTTTGCCCAATTTTGGCGGATTTTGACACATTTTGAGGATCAAATTCAAGGTCAAGGTCAAAGGTCAAGGTCACAACCATCCAAGATGGCCGCCGTGACGTCACAATCCAATATGGCGGACACCGGCACCGGCACCACGCGCCAGCGCCAGTGCCAGTATGCCCTATTATATACTACTATATTTTTGGAATTTTTTCCGAATTTTTAGCTTTATAATTACAGAGTTTCAAAATGGCAGCCAAGACAGCTGACAAGATGGCGGATGCCACGGCAGTCTGGTGACTGGCACTCTATCGAGTAACGTGGAGGCATACTCTAGCAGATGTCATATGTGCTATGCTACACTAGCGCTTCTGGTATAGAGTACTGAAAATACGTTGGCGGCACTGCACTCTTGCACACGACGTGTGTACTACGTGAAAAAAATGTTCCAGGTAGCAAGTACTTAAAATAAATATAGCAGCCTCCAGCAGACGAGAACAAGATGGCGGACGTGAAGCCATACTAGCTGGTGATATATCTACCTTGGCATTCGTGGTGGGTGGTCAGTCTGCGGGTGGCTTGTGGGGAGGAAGCATATGTTGCCATTTTTATTCGAATTACCTCACCGGATTTTATCCGAGGACTACGTGTGCGTAACATTTTTAATTAAAGTTTATTAATTACATTTTTTAATTTTTAAATATATCTTATTAAAATCAGATGATTATTACGGATTTTCAAGATGGTGGACAATTTTTAAAATGTTGGAATCCAAGATGGCGGGTGTAAAAATTTCATTATATTTCTAATTCTACTTCAATAGTAATTAGGAATTTTTCAAATAAAATTATTAATTAATTACTTGTGTACTCTCGCCGGGAATTGAAACGAGGACCGAAATGGATTAAGTAACTAAACATTTAAAGTAAGCAATTTTATTTTATTTATTTTTTATTTTTTCGTAATTTGTGGCCAAACATTACATAATTTCAAGTTTAAATACATGGTCATGAACTCGGCTGTATAGGGCGGCTTGCTTTTAGGAGTCTGAAGCCGCTTTTAGGTTTTTTTAGTTTTTTATAAAGCAAATATAATTTAAGCATTTCTAATGTGAATTTTTGAATTTTTTTAGAGTTAAAACGGGAAATTTTCTCTCAAAACAGGGACAAAAATAGGGACATTTTCAAGTATTTTGAGGTATTTTGAGTCATTTTAAAGAATTTTGAGAAAATTTGACAGTAAGATGGCCGCCGTAACGTCAGAGGTGGTCGGACATTGACCCCACCTCACACCGCACACTTGAACCCTGTGGCCGGATGTCCTTTTATATACTACCGTAAATGTTTGAAGGAATTGGTAGTGATTAGCTTCAGATACAATTTAAATTGGCATTTGTATGATATAACTATATTCCTCTTGTAAAAGGACGGAACATTGAATAAATAGTTTTTTAATATTAGTAGGCCTACATTTCGCTGTGAAAATTGCACTTTCGAATCAAGCAGTGAAAAATTTATTCCTTAACGAATCATTGCGGTATTAAATAAAATTATGAAAAACAAATATCAGGACAGTTATTGAAATCTTTATGTGGCTCATGTGTTAAATACTCTTACAATTATTTTTTTTCTTATTGCTTCCTACATAGGATTTACAAAATATCGATAGGCATACAGAATAAATGTTTTAAACAAAGCTTTCTCAAAATACTAGCTCTCCTTGAATTCACACTGAGTATTCTGATTCAACTAATGGAAATAGCCTACAACTTACGAAGACATGTTCCAACAAGCAGGAAAAGCTATTAGCTTATACCTTTTAGGTAGATTTCAAATAAATACTACCTATTGTAGCCGTTTCCATCGTTTGACTTTTGGAAAATGATTTATATAGTTTTTCATTTCATGGCCCATAGACCCCAAAACCATCGTCAACTATAAACTTTATATATATATATATATATATATATATATATATATATATATATCACAATTTTTTTGGACACGATAAATGCCGCAATTTTTCACAAATCACTTCCAAACTCATACATAAAATCTAGTAGTGTAAAAACTCAGTCGATTTTTTTAGTGAACAGTATCCGACCAAAGGGGTAGAAATGGGAAAGGTTTTTTGAAGAAGAGAAAAATCTTAAAATGGTAACTATTACATTGGTTGAACGTATTATCACTGGTAGGAGTAAAACCAAAATCTTTTGGCTGAATAAGTTTTCATACTACAACTATAACTGCAATGGATTGAAAACACAAGGGTTGGAGGACAATATAAATTATAACTCTCTTTGTAGGCACATCATCTAATTCGTAAAATTATATATTAATCTTGTAATTTTTATCTACAGCTTTTGCCTAAAACAATTTTTGATAAAACGAAACATTATTTCATGGGGTTGAAATCATGATGGATAGAATTTAAAAAAAAAAACCTTAATAACTCCCCTATTCGGTACACTATGAAATATGTTTGAATTGTTTGTAAATATTTTAATTTTTATATAAAACTTTTGTATGAAAGAATTTTCGATCAAACGAACCATTGTTCCAGAGGGTTGAAAAAATAAATGGGTAGAATTTAAAAATATTCTTATTTTACGTAACATGTACACTTTTAAATTCGTTTTGTTTTATTGTAAAAGCTTAAATTATTATCTACAACTTTCGTCTGAAACAATTTTTTATACGACCATACATTAGATTATATTACAATATAATAAACAAGGTTAGAGGGGGGAAAATAATTCCCGTCGTAGGCAAAACATCAAATTCGTTTGGCTATTTTGTAAACCTCAAATTGTTATGTAAACATTTTGTTTGAAACGATTTTTGATTAGACGAACCATTGCTGCAAGGAGTTGATGAAATTAGGGGTAGATTAAAAAAAAAATAACTCAATTAGCAGGTACACTATCAAATCCATTCAAATTGCTTGTAAATTTTATCATTTGTACCTAAAACGTTTGTCTGAAACAATTTTTGGTAATACAAACCATTACTGCAAGGGTTGAAAATAAAACGGGTTGAAAGACAAAATATTATTACTTTTTTTGATAGATGTACTAAAAAAATCCATTATAACTTATTTTAAAACGCCTAAACTTTATCTAAAACCTTTGGCTGAAACTATTTTTCATGAAACGAACTATTGCCGTAAAAACAGGGATTAAAATTAAAAAAAAAACAACAATTAAACTTTCTTAGCAACAAATTCATCGGAATTTATTATTAATAATCTTAATGTTACCTTAAACCTTTGTCCAATAAAAATTTGTAGCATCACGTATTAGTACAAGCGATGAAAACTAGTGTTTACATGAAATTCGTTAAGATATTAAATGCTGGATGTATCAAGTTAAAAAGATTCAAATTATTTTCGCTGCATAGAATATGAGAAAATGTTAAATCGATATTTTTTATAAATATTGGCGAGCATATATGATGTTCTGTAGGCTACATTAAGTTCTTAAAATGTTCCAGGAGTTAATAGAAGTTTTAAAAATATTTCCAGAAGAAAAAGGTACTTCGAAATCTACCTACGCCTGTAGGCTGTACCTAAATGGATTTTTTTTTAATTTTTTACATTTTATTTTTTTAATAAATAATGACTTGCCAGAGTACTTAGTGTATATACAATATAATTCTGAAATTATAATTCATTTGTTAAGTATGCTGGAATATTTATTTTACAAATCGATAATACTCTTTTCGAAGAAACTTACTGGCAAACTGTATATTTTTCATAGCTGAATTTCACCTTTGGTATTATGTGTTATGTAGCTTATATTTATATGTCAATAAATTTTGTGAAAATAAGTTCAATATTATGGTGTACCACGTATAAGACGGCCCTGGTTAGGTTCGTTCGTTTCAGTTTAAATTTACCCGCCCACATGCTTGGTTTTAGGAGCAACAGTATATGGTTAAGCTATGTTAAACTATTACTAATTCATTTTTATATTATAGGATAGCTGTTGTACTGTTTGTTACACATAAAATAATTTTAACACGGCTTTAAAGATATCATTTTTGTCCTGTGACGCCAATGAAATCGGCAAGCAAGTGAAAGATGGCGGTAATGAAGGTCCCTGCGAAGTGTTCTCGCATTGCCGCCTTTAGGCCCTAAACAATTCAACCAGCATTTCTGCACACATTTTCTTACAAAATTCGGTGGAACTATGAGAGAAGATGTTTCTATTTAATTTTTTTGTAAGTGCGAATCAACGCGCGTTCACAGCATTCGTCCATTTCTATGTGCGAATTTGTTTATGCCCATGCGAAGTGAACTACAGGCACCCTATTATTATAATTCACAAATCGTGTTCAAAGTACGCCGATAACACGGTAAGTTATAGCAACGTGAAATCACGGGCCATGTTGTTTATTGAACGAATTAGTGTATTTTATTGAAATGATTTTTAATGACTGGGTTGTAACGCGTGGAACATAGTGCTAAATCCCTGCATATTTTTTATCATACAAAAGCCAGCGAGGATTTTCCCACGGACCGAGGTTCTCATAGGTTGTTACTCATCACGCGTATAGAAGGGGAATCGAGCCAGCTAAGTACCTCGCCTGTAGAGGCGACGAGGCGCGTGATGCGCGAGTCAGTGTCGCCCTTAAGGCGCGATTTCGCAGGTAGGGTAAACGGTATAGCAACTCGGGCAAGCAAGAAAAGTGGAGCTACTATCCTCGTTTGGACATTTGGACAAGTACTTGGGAGAGTACTAAAGCTAGTTGGAAGAGTCGAGTGGAACTGTACATGTGGATAGCTTACCTACTCTGCTTCCCCCACTACTGCATTTACCACTGCACGGCTCACCAGCCCACATACTTCACCCGTGTGAACCGGCGTAGTCTGCTTGGAGAGCTTTATGAACACGTGTGCTCAGTTTATTCAAGAAGATGTGGTCACAAGCATGTGTGGAACATTAACAATGCAAAATATAGAAACAGGGACATGTGACAGGCAGCATATAAGGATGTTATTTTCTCCCTTCTATGTTCTTTCAAATATACCCGTACCTCTTCAACAATGCTTTTGTTATTTCTTAGAGAATGACTGCGAAGACGATTACGCAATGATAGCAAATGCATATATAAATGTGTATATGGATATATATGTGTAAATGCATAAGTATTTGTATATATGTATATATGTGTATATATTAGTGTATGTATATATGCATATATGAATATACATGTGTGTATATGCATATATTAGTGTAAGTTAGTACATATGTGTGTATCTGAATGCACTCCTATGGATACCTATATATGCACAAATATGTGAATATGTATATATGTGTATACGCGTAAATGTGTTATATACATATATATTTGTATATCTGTATAACACCTATATGTATAAATGGATGTGTGTATATGTGTGTATATGGTGGTATAGTAGCGAGGAGAGCGCGGCGCGGGTTGCCTCTGGCGCCCAAGCCACGTGCAGAGGTCGCGCCGGGCTGACGGCACTTGTAGCGCGCGGCATTATTCCGCGCACACAATGCATCCTGAGGGATGCTGCGGCTCTCGTCTCATCGCATCAGCTCCAGATTAGCTGTACACGTCTCCGGTACCGGCGCTCCCGAGGCGCGCTCAGACAATGCGAGAACACTTCGCTGGGACCTTCATCACCGCCGTCTTTCACTTGCTTGCCGATTTCATTGGCGTCACAGCACATAGATGATATCTTGAAAGCCATGTTCAAATTATGATTGATAGTGTCTGGCATTGCGTGTGACTTTCGGCGGAAATTGTTTGTTTTCAACGTGAATATCATTGTGTTAGGTCACAAATGTTTACTTAAAAAGTTTTTACAGCTGGGCCTGTGGTTTGTCTACTAATTAATATATGTAAATATATGTGCAGCAAATTGTGCCTTGTATTATTTAATCCTTATCTATCATTTTTTTCAAATACAATAAACTATTTACTTGCGTAGTTTTAACTTCAGTTAGCTTAAAATATATATCAGACAGCTAGAATTTACTATCCGCTAGCTTATTTAATGAATTATACTTTCAATATATAAATATGTGCTAATAATCAAACTATTAGAGGTAAAATGTATGTGCATTGGATAAAATTATTAAAAAACAATGGAAACGGCTGTAAATATTACTTATAACTTAAACATATTTATTCTTAAATGTTTATTTTTTGTCTATTTGTCTGTTTGTCTGTTCGTTTCTGCTACAACTTGACGGAAAGTACTCGAAGAAAATTACTTGACGGATTTTGATAAGACCTTTTTGTGGGTAAGGTCTGTAAGTAACTTAAACATTTAGCTATAGGTAGTGAATTACAAAATTTCACCCTTAAAGGGTTGAGAAAAAAGTATAGATATATATATATATTAATAATTAATAATATCTCCAAAGTTAATCATCAGAAAATATATTGAGTATCAATTATAAGCTTACTGAAACTCTTTCATTTTACGAATTCCACCATTAACTGGTGTAAAAGGGGTAAGTTTGGTTTTATAAAAAAATTCATACTTCCAAAGCTATTATAACTAAATCAAATAATGAAGAACATGTACATAGAGGTACTTTTTTTCCTTCATTTTTCTGAATTCGTACGTTAAGAGGGTGTAAAACGTTTTATCTCCGAAACTAATACAGCAGGACGTAAAATATTGGATAAAAATAATGAATATAATAAAACTACTGATTATTTTTACCTTCTTTTCGAAATTCCACTCTAAAATGTCATATCAATAACATCATAAACTTGTGCGAGCGAAGCCGCGGGTAAAAAGATAGTTCCATATAAACTCAAAGTATTGTGTCTAGTTATGAGTTTCTGTTATTATTATTATTATTAGTAGTAGTAGTAGTAGTAGTAGTAGTAGTAGTAGTAGTAGTAGTAGTAGTAGACGCGGTCAGTCTGTTAGTTCAGCCACAAGTTAAATGTAGTTTTCCAATGTATAATTGGTTAATTAATGCGTGGAAGCTAATTCCTACAGTTTATATTACATTTTTATTTCGGGAATAGGTTTTGGCTAAAGCTACATTAGAATCTTTAATACTTAACTGGCGCGGGAAATTATACTTTCTTGGAGCTTTAAAATTGGTGGAATATAAGAAAATATTAAATGCAACAAATTTTACACTTAAGTTATATTTTGTGTACGCAACAAGCGTCGTGTTGACATGACACAAACACGTTCTCTGAATGTTTCGTGCAATGGGGAAGAATGATTCAAAACATTATTTTGGACAAAATAAATTATTATTTTACACGCATTTCACTGTTGTGTCCAAGGAAGCAAATTTTGTTTATCTGTGTTGTTGCCGATGTGTTGCCAGAAAAGTTTGTTTAGTTTCATGGTTGGGCTCACATGTACGTCATGGTGTTGTCCAACAAGGTTGTTGCTTGTCTGTATAAACTGTTCTTGTCGCAACTGTCTCATCGTTGTCAACCCACTGGGTTCGTCTGTGCTGTGACATTGTTCTGACTACCTCGAAATTCTCAGTATTCATCTTTGTTTGTCCTTTATTAAGGTTTTCTCTGTGGCATGCAGTGCTTTGCCATATGTACGAAATAATGTGTTATATCATAACAGAAATACATGTATTCTCTTTACTTAAGTCATGCTTCATTCAATTGTTTGTTCGCACATAACTAAGACGCTGAGTTCCAGATTATGATTATGATGATTATGATGATGATGATGATGATGATGATGATGATGATGATGATGTGTTGATCGGCTCGGAGATATCCATGGTTCTTCAATCCGTTGTCCTCCTCATTATAGAGGTGAAGGGACAATACCCAGTCCTATGCCCAGAAAGAAAATTTTCAATTTTAGAAATCCTGAATGGATAATAATTTGGGAACGAATGTTTATTCTGACTCAGTGATGTGCTGTTTTAAATAACTAAACACTTTGTCACACACTCTTCCATCGTCAACGCGTTTCAGATAAACTGCAGGCTCGCGCATAAACACGTGCCTGTGTGTTGAGACGTGTAAGAAGAGGCACAGTCTGTGGTCTGTGCCGGTAGTAGCAGCGAGAGGCGTGCGACGTGAAAGGCTGCGGGAGATGGCGCGCAGAGACACTCGTGTAAGCAGCACTCCGCACACCATACTCGTTTACTAACGTGCCAGTCACCAAGGTGATGGTTACCAGCCTCCGACTCGCTCGAGGGCATTGCCTTGTAACAACACGAGCACGCGTTCCTGAAATACTACCAACTGTGCGGACCCTCGTGGTGAGGGTGGTAACAAATACACGCCGGACAACTCTTAAGATTCTTGGGCGAAAACTTGGCGGTGTTTTCACGTCAGTCCGACAGATGGCAGATGGCATGCCCAGTATGAACAATGTAGCTGTTTGATACACATAGCACCAACATTATAACAACGTAAATAACTTTTTTATCTCTCAGGAAACATATTTTTAAATAATACAAATTTATAGAAGGAAATAAACCTCAAATTCTTCAAATTTCTTACAAAGAAGTTAACATTTTCTAACATTTTTTGGAGTCACATCTCTTGCCGCTCGGTTATATTTCATTCTCTCGTCTCTGTTTTTAGTATAGAGTTGTCCGGTATTAGTCTCTGGTGTATTTTGTGGTAAGGACCGAGGGCGACAATTTGGTGCGTCCGAGGTTTGAATTCCAATTGGATTTAATATAATTGTGTGTTTGCCATATCTAAGATGGTTATAAATAGTCTCAATGAAGCGGCATAAAACTGAAATATTGGACTCGCGTTCTGAAAGGAGCAGGTTCATCATTTTTAATCCGTACTGGTTTTCATTTTCCATGTATAAATTTACGACATGTTAGAGAGTTTTTTCACGAAATTTAATATTTATTTCCATTGTAGAATGTTTCAGTCCGTAATTTTTCAGGATGATCTTTTTGAAACGTTCTGTGTATTTTATTGATATGCAAAATACATATTTAACCACTGCTACTTTACCTATTGTTATGTTACATTGTCATGATACATTCATATTTGTTACTGTTTAAAAATGTTTGCCTCTGATGTTTCTGACAATTCTATTTTATGTATTTGGACTGTTGGTGTTTTGAGACTCTCTAAAGTTCTAAATGTTTTCTGTCCTGCTCTAATATTTTCGTCTCCACATAACCGATGGGTCTTACACATGTTTTAATCTACTGCACATAGTGTAACATTTGTTATTCTTTATCTATCACGGATGCTTTAAAGTATATCAATCATCATATATCTTTTTTTTGTCAAAAACAGCCATAAACACATACCTATGCGATTGCCTACATGCTTTTGTACGTTTTTTTATGTTACTATATATATTCAGGGATTATCAGAGTTCTGCTGTAACGTAACACTCAGTCATTTTAAATTTTGGAACATAATATTATTGTTATAACTGGAATTTCCTTACAGCCGGTAAATAAGTCTAGACGATGACGTCATAAAAGAGTAAAGAAACAAAATGAAACCTTCGGAGCGTCACGGCAAGTACAACGATCAGGAAGGGAGCCGTGTGACTGCCATGTTAAATTCGTTCCGCTAGCACTTCTATGGCGGCACCGGGCATTTGGGAGTGGCGAAGCCATTTTGACGGCGGATTCGGGAATCGCACATCGCACACATTGTTCTAAAGCCTTTTAAACTTCTATAAATATAATTTTTAGATTTAAATAAATTTTAAACCACATAACGTACACGTGAGCTGTAAATATATTGCACTTATTTAAACCCTAAAATCCCTCGAACCACGAATTATTCGTGAATCACATTTAGCTATCAAGAACACAGATGGCAGAAGCAGTGCTGCTAGTGAGCTGACGTGGAACTACAACCAGTCTGTGAAGTTTCTCTTCTAACAGTTTTTTTTTTTTTTGCAAAATTTTGAATTTATACTTCATTAGGCGCTTTATGAATATATAATGTGAGTGAATTTTTACGATGCGTGCGCACCATTCACACGTTGAAAAAAAAAGCTACATACAAAAATATTTTATATGTGTGTGTGTGTGTGCTTTTAAATCAAATACTTAGTTAATAATATAGAATACTAGTCTTTCTAAGGAAAAATATATATGTTTATTATCAATATTAATAATTTAAATTGTTTGAATTTTCGAGTGTATTTATATAATTGAGATTATGTCCCCGTATGTATTATTTATTTGAATTATAAATTGATTAATTATTTTATAAAGAATAAAATTTATGTACTATAATAAATTTTTCAATAAATATATTTATTTTCATTGTTAATTAAAATTTATCAAGATTATTTTACCATCTTAAATACTTAATTTTAGAGATGTGTTTATTTTAATATTGAATACTAAGTATTTGTTAAAAAAATAGTTTTATTGGATTTTTACTTTGCAACTATATTTAAAATATCACTCCAGTCATTCTTTAATTGTATTTTATTAATTATTTGCATGCAAGATTAAAGTTAGCTTTTTGTCATGCCAAGTAAGTATAACTTCTAATGGACGTTTATGGAATATTTTTGGAAACCTGATCATACAATGTAATGTCAAACGTTTAGTGAAAGGCGGAAATCTCACACCATACGGTTATGAGAAGACAGGCTAAATACCACTTAGCGTCCGAGATATTTGGTTCATATCTTAGTATAACCACCACTCGAGCGTAAAGCCTAGTTAGTCTACGTTCGCGATAGCATGCAACCAGAATATAAATAGTAGGGTTTGCGGAACCGGAACCGATTTTCAGAACCGGGAATTTCGGTACTAGTCTTTAAAGGAACAGAGAATTTCCAATACTTTCGCTACTAGGTAGTTTTTTTTATTAATGGTGGAGCAGTCGGTAAATGAAGTAGTGATAGTTTTGAACTATTAAACAAGTTTTAGTGACCAAAAGTAAAAAGTTAAACATTTGCGTTAAATTTTTTTATTGAAAAACGTACAAGTGAACAAAACACTTAATTCTCAGTCACTCTCGAACTCTGACTTTGGAAGAAGAAATAACATTTAAACAAATAATCGTTTTAACGCATAGAAGATCACAGAATTAATAATTTAAAATATGTATTATTTTCATAACAAAACTTAAATGTGTAATTTATCGTTATTTAAAGAATATTGCCATTTTAGTATAAATCTATTTAAAAAAACACAAATTGTCAAAATTAAAATTGGGTCGGCTTAATTAACTAAAACTTTCATTCAATTATGAATAAATACTTAGATATGAAGAGCCATCCAGTAAACAAGTCATGTATATGTCGAACTCGGAAATACTGAAATAACCGGGATTCAATAAAAATTCCTGGTTCTTTTACTATAGCAAAAGTACCGGTAATTCTCGGTACTTTCGGGACCGGGATTTCCCAGTTCTGAACCCTAACAAATAGCACAATTTCACATGCGCAGCACAGATGTCGGAACTACATTCTCACACAACACAGCAGTAAAAAGCATTACAAATAATTTTTACCTCATTCACTTATGTCGAAATTTTCGCTTTAAAATGTTTGAACTTACAGAAGCAGTTCTGTACCTAAATCGAAGCATTTTATTTCGCAGTTATGTTTTAAACTTTAATGGATATATTAATAAACTACAAAGAATTTCCTTGTAAATAAATCCATATTCGAATTAATTCATATCTTTATCTTAGAAATGCGCGTATCAAATCCAGTCAGTTATTCTGTGCAGCTGACGTAGTGTACGCTGGTTGGCTGCCAACAGTAGTCGGCGCGCAGCTCGGAGAAAAATTAAATTTTTTGAAACTTTTCTTGCGCCGTGCTCATGCTGTTTTGACGTGCGTGTGCTATTGTCTAATGTGGCAGCTGCTGTCTGTCTGTGCGCATACAACTTCGGTGCACCTGTGCTGTGCGCGTGCTGTAGTGTATATCCCAGCCTTAAAACCTCCAAGATCACGGTTACTGAGAACACAGTTTTCACTTGCACGCATGTGCTTTCCTAGTATTCATGTGTCCATTGAGCCAGGGTGAAGGTGCGTGGGAAATACAAGCGAAGACAGACTAAGATAATTACAGCAACTTAGCTGCATAAGGTTACAGAGAGTTTTATTTGGAAGGATAATTGTAATATAGGGTAGTATAGTGTAATATAGTGTATATTGTTAAAGCGGATTACAATAAATGCATTTCCACCCACATCTAGCACAACATGCCTCATACACACAAGCATTAGGAGTTGTGCTTGCAAAAAGTCTGTTATTTAATGCCGGTTGTCACACGTGTTAGATGTAAGCATTTCTTTCAAACAAACGTGACATGTGTGTTACATGTATTAAATAACATTATTGTGCCCTCAAGATTTTATTTTGACAATTTTCTCATAGAACTTAATTAAAAAGAAAACTTATAAAAAAAATATTTCAACGATACTGGACCCCCTCCTTCACAAGATCCCGGCTCTGGCTGTGTAACCAGTGAGGTACCGCGTTGAGTGACTCCGCGCGTGACGTCAGAGCCTGGTGGTCTGCTGAGTGACAGCTGCGCGGTAATTAAGTGATCCGGCCGCTCGCCAGGCGCCTGCCAGAAGGTCCGGCGCAGCTGTGACGTGCTGAGTCGGGGGCCAAGATGGCCGCTGTCTGGAGCGAGGGCAGCGGACACCGCACCGGGTTCATGGACAGAGACTCAAGTTTGTACCTTCTGGTAGACAGCATCGCCGCGGGTCTGACTCAGTGCAGACAGAATACACGCAGTTGAGCTTCGTTCTCCAGCCCCTTTTTCCCAATACCAACTACTCATCGCTCCCAAAGCCATTCCACGCGTTCCTGCTATGTGCAAATCACGTGGCAAGTGTGTTCGCTGGCATGTGTTTATTTTTAACTTAAAGCATTGGAGAATGAAGGATAAAATAATGTTATTAACGCCAATTTAATTAATAGACATTCTCAATTGACAAATTTTATGTAAGTTTATAGTCAAAATAAATTAATTTTTAATATTTTAAATCATTTTGGGTTGTTTAGTCTTTATATTTTTAATGATTATTTATAAAAAAATTAGATGCATAACTTCCACTAAAGAAAAATACTGTACTTCGGCCGCTACCAACCACCAATTCTATTGGTTCGCTGTTGTAGAAAACTAACTTTGTAGTCTCAAAAAAAAAACTATTTATTAGTGACCACATTTTGCTTACACTGACAATCTATTTCTTGGAGGACACTACAATATGATTTCATTGTCTCCACGAAATATAATTTGGAGTCTTTATTGACAAAATATTTTGTGACGGCCAATAAACAATTTCATCAGTGTGAAGCAAACTTTTGATAAGTATTTCATGCCCACTTAGGTGTAAGTAGGCAACAGGTTTTATTTCGAGTTAGTTAAATGTTAGTTTTTTTTACAGTGGTAATTGTTGAAACAGGTATTTGCACTATCTTTTCCACGAATTAAAGCTTTTACTCAATACTCAAAGTGTACTGTTTTCTTTACTACTTCGTCAATAAAATAGCAACAGTCCCCTGTCGAAACCCTGTTGAGGCGCCTTGTAGACAAAGAACAAGGCGCCACTTAGTCTGGCTAAGAATAAAATTTAATGCATTTTTTTGTTCATTTGATCTTTATATGTGGATTTTTTTTGGCTTTCCAATGTGCATATTTATGGAGTAGAAAAGACAAAAAAAAATTAGTAAGTATATTAAAAACTGGTACAGAATCTTAAAGTTGATTGTTGATAGCTTCCATCCATCATATGGTGTCATGGAGCGCTGTTTGTGACGAGCTAGTGCCAGCCTTGAAACTCCCGCATGGCACTAAGAAGCAATCAAGCCGCTTGAAAGTATTCATTAATCATGCTACGGTTCAAGATTTATTGGCGTGATGAACAGAAATTTGGCCTTTTCTCCAATTATAATTCACGGAAATATAGCCACATTGCACAGAGAGCTTACGCGTACTATAAGTATGAGCATCGTTTGTAGTTGACGATAAATAGTTTCTCGGAAGAAGGAAGTAAATACAGTGAACAGCCTGAGGACATCGGTACCTGCGAGAACATACCGAGTGCTGCTGCGACCACTTGTTACACGGTTGGTGCCAGGGTGCGAGGTACTGCCGCTCGCAGCACGGGTCCAGCAGATGGATGCTTGGTGCGCGAGGCCTGAGGTCATCTTCCAGTCTCTCTCTGTGTGTGTGTCTCCCAGATGACTTTGCTTCCGCTCAACTGATTCTGACCAACAATCGTATTTTAAAGATAACTAACAGACATATTTTTTTAAAATTTTCCTTAGAAGTGGTTTACAAACAACTCTTTACTTGACGCGTCTATGACAACACCCGCAAAAAATTTGCATTTTCATTAAAAACATTTGAAATTTTTTAAAATTCGGTTTTGATCACAATTAACTTTTAAAGTTTAACGGCTATTTGAATTATTTAAAATATGTTATTTATAAATTGAATTTGCCTGATTTTGCTAAATTTCTTACTAAAGTTTGTAAGTTCCAAATGTTTCCAAAAATATGAGTAAATTCCTTAGGTCTCAAATGACTAGTTTCGCAATAAATAAAAATATAAGTTTCTCATCACTCAATAATTATCGTGAATTAATCAATTTTTATTTATGAAAGATAAATTTCTAAATATTCCAGTCAATCGAATAAATGAATTTTCATATCTAGGTGTTTCTCAGCTTCAAGATATTAATTTTTTTTTCTTTTTACATGGGCCCTAAATAATCAATTTCGCAATAACTCGTTAACTATGCACTACATCAAGAAAATCAAACCAAAATTTGTTTTTTTATTGCTTTTTAGATTATCTTTGAGTGATTATGAAGGGTTTTAAATATTTATACGCTTATAATAATGGTGTTTACTTTACTAAGCTATACTAAAACCTGACTTTAAAAAATTATAATTTATATTGTGATAATTTAAGGGGTTAAGACAAAATTTTATTAACACAAGCAGGCACTTTTTTTTTTAAATTTCCGAATAAAGATAATATTTGTGTTCCTCATTATAAAAACCAAAGTAATTAATGTAGGTTTTGAAATATTTCCTTGGTTTTGTACAAAAATAGCATTTTAACACTCTTGTCTTCCTGCTTTCATTTAAATTTTGAAGTTAAACTTTTTAATTGTTCAAATGAATCGTTATTTGAGTGAATATTTGGTATCAAATACTATTCCACTTAACGATGTGTATCATGATTATCTGTTGCTTACCTTACAAATAAATTAACCGTTTACCGTCAATTTTTTAATGAACGTGTCTAACATTTTTTTACTTTAATTCCAATAAAATTTGACACGTATTTTCAATATATTTTCAATAAAAACGATATTTTCTGTAAAAATGTTTACCACTACTATGAATTTAATCTTAGATACACTCTGATGTAAACTTCTCATAAAAAGCCACAGATCAAACTATCTATGACGTTATTCATTTATTATAATAATTTTATTTACGTATCAAGATTTTGAAACGATCCTACTATCCTACTTCGACATTTTCTATTGAATTTAATACCTTTATAATGTTCTTTTATTTAAATGCTTAGTGTTGGTTTATAAAAACTGGTATTTTAATCAACTGTAGAATGTGATATATTTAAAATTTTTGTTGTAATACTAACAACCCATGGACAGAAAAAAAATGAATATTTATAACAAAATTGTTATTTATGTTGACTTTTAAATCACATGAATTTTGTTCAGAATGAAAAAATAATGGGAAAATAGTCTTATTAGTTTAAAAAAAATGCTTAATTTTTAACATTTAGCTAAAGTAATCGGAATCAGCACACATTGAAACGTTTAGAAAACTAAGTGATTCAATTGGCGAAAAAAAATTACATAAACAAGGTTGTGATAGACTGGCGAAGGAAAAAGGGGGTTTTGACCCAAATTTTCCACCCGTTTAAGGTATATTTCATTTAAGGTGTATTTCAAAGAAATACTACCTATTGTAGCCGTTACCATGGTGAGACTTTCAGAAATTTTTTTTGTAGATTTTTCTTTTCATGGTTTATAGACTCCAAAACCATCGTCAACTCAAAAGTCAATTACATCACAATGTTGTGGTCAAGATAACGATAACAGTCGCAATTTTTCACAAATCACTTTCAAACTGATACATAAAATCTAGTAATGGAAAATATAGGTCGAGTTCGTTAATGGGCAATATCCGACCAACGGGGTAGAAATGAGGAAGGTTTGTGAAGAACAGAAAAATCGCTGTAAACCCACAATATGGATAATATCACATTTGTTTGAACGTATTGTAATTCGTAGGTGTAATATCTAAATATTTTGTCTGAATACGTTTTTGATACGACCAACCATAACTGCAAGGGGTTGAAAAAACTCGGGTTGGCGGACAAAAAAAATCATAACTCCCTTTGTAATTATAAAGTTCGGATATTTTGTGAATTTTATAATTTTTATCCAAAACTTTTGTCTGAAACAATTTTTTGATTAGACGAACCATTGCTGTAAGGAGATGGAAAATTTAGAATTAAAAAAAAAATCACATCTTCTTTAGTAGGTACACTATGAAATGCGTTCAAATTGTTTGTAAATCTTATAATTTTTATCCAAAACTTTTGTTTTAAACGATTTTTGATAAGACAAACCATTACTGCAAGGTGTTTTAAAAAAGGGTTGTATATTTTAAAAAATTATAAATTCGTACATTTTACACTATTAAAACCATTTCATTTTATTGTAAAACCTAAAAATATTATCTACAACTTAGGTCCGAATTTTTTTTATATAGCCAACTATTACTGCAAGGGGTCGAAAATAATATCTGGAGTAGTTTTCAAATATTGTTTTTTTTTTCTTTTTTTTTTCTGAATTTGTGCACACCATACGTGTACCCTTAAGGGCCCCGTCTACCGGCTCATGATATCCGAGTGGGGTCTGTTTACGAAAAGCATTTAATAATTCACCGAAGGCCGGTAAGTAGTTTTGCTTTCGAATTAAGTTTTCAAATTGTATTTTTAGAAGTGTTAAAATGGCAAACAGGTGTGTTTTCAGAGTAAATTTCAGGCATAAAGCAACCGGTACAGATTCTTGAAACCACTTAAGGCCCTTGAATAACACATTAATCTTAATATCTCTGTCATATAATGTTACGATCACCGTTCAAATTTCACGGTTGGCCTATGCACTGCGAGAGGACTGCGCGCCATTTCAGAGCCACGTGCTTAGAAGCTGTGTCGCACTTATCATCCCGCCTCACCAACACAGATGCACCCCTGACGAGGCGGGCCCCTTAAACTGCGCGACAAAAACCACTTAACGCTGTTTTGTAATAAAACAGCACGTTTCATATGAATTAGTTGGTGATGTAAAATTTTCTGGTATGCCACACCACAAAATATTTGGCTACCAAAATGCAGTGAATTTAATATTCACTGGTTTGTTTGCCTGATATTAGCTTATGCATTACTTCTATAAATCACTATAGCTGTGTTTAGTAACACATTATGAAAGCTGCTGTCTAGCGGGCGGACCAGAAACTACTTGGAGAAACTAGCCCTGTCCAGCCACGTATTCACCGGCTCGGCGCGAGATGACCTCGCCACTGCCGCCCGCCGCGCGCGGTGTTTGCCCAAGTAATGAGGCGGCAACGGGCTCGCGCCTGTTTGTTTTCCACTTTCGCCGCTCGTCGCCGGCGGCGCCACCTGCGTCGCTCGCCACCACGTGCGTCGCTGCCCGCGACAGCAACACTCGCCTCCCAGCACGCCGCACAGAACTTCTTTTGTTCAGTGGCACGCTTCTACTGGGCACCGCGCCTGGTTCGGAATGCATTTGCGTCAGTTGTTTATTT
Organism: Bacillus rossius redtenbacheri; assembly: GCF_032445375.1. Lineage (NCBI taxonomy): Eukaryota > Metazoa > Arthropoda > Insecta > Phasmatodea > Bacillidae > Bacillus > Bacillus rossius. The sequence continues at coordinate 90,500,334 of NC_086332.1, forward strand.
ATCCGACTGAACTACTGCACCGACCATTTTTTTTGACGCTAGGCAAATCACGGGGTGGTTTATGCAAGCTTAACAGCTCCTGAACTTCAAATTTAAATTTACCTCACACATCGAAACCTAACCCGACCTGTTTAAAATAGGTATAACGAATTACGTGTGTCACTTTTCGGTGCATGTAATGCATTTAGACCTAATGCAAGGCTCTGATCTTTTTTTTTTATTTCGGTCTTCAACTATGAGGCTTTTATAGTTCAGTGCAAGGACTTATTCTAGTTTTTACTGACTTTTTGATGTGTGAACAAGACGGTATTTTCAATATCGTATGTCGAAAAATTGTTATTGCAATCAAACTAAAATTGTCATAACAATTATTCGACGTTAAATTTTCCTTTTATCGTATGCTTTGGAATATGATATTAAAACATTAACTAGCAAAGTTTGGTTTTGAATAACATTCTTTGCTTGCATTGTCTACACATTGAATAGGATATTTGCAAAAAATATAAAGCAATGAGCTGACAGTATCAACATCTTTAGTTGCGAAGAGTAATGTCACTGATGCACATCGTTCAGGGTAAAGAAATTTTACTGAGCAACGTAAGTACATGCCTGGCGTGGCCAGTAGGATAGTCTGACAGTAACAGATTTTCAGAACCGGGAATTTCGGTACTAGTCTTTAACGGAACCTAGAATTTCAAGTACTTTCAGCACTAAGTAGTGTTTGTTTTATTAATGGTGCAGCAGTCGGTGATTGAAGTAGTAGTTTTGAACGATTAAAAATTTTTAGTGAGCAAAAGGTAAAAAGATAAACATGTGTTACAATTTTTTATTGCAAAAAGTATCTACTAACAAGAACAAATCACTTTATTCTCAATCTTACTTTCAATATTTAATTTTGGAAAGAAAACATTTAAAAAAATAATCGTTTTAACTCATGCAAAACTTAAAACAACATATATTATTTTCATAACAAACTTAAATTTTTGAATATCGTTACTTAAAGAATATTGGCAACGGCAAACACAGTTTCGTATCCGTCTATTTGAGAGAAAACACAAATAGTCAAAATTAAAATTTGGTCAGCTTAATGAACTAGACCTTTCAGTAAATTCTGAATAAAAAAATACAATTGAGGTGCCATCCAGTAAACAATTCATGTCGATGTCAAGTCCCGAAAATACCAAAATAACCGGGAATAGAGTTTAAATTCTCGGTTCTTTTACTATATCGAAGGTACCGGGAATTCCCGGTTCTAAACCCCATTGCCAGTGTCTCCATCCAAACACATCCGGTGCTCCAGTTGGGAACATGCCTGGACTAGCCAATGGTAATGGCGGAAAGTGTTCTTGTTCGCCCTCGCTGCCTTGCCTCGGGCACTCGAGTTTACTCAGGAATGTTGGGGGTAGTACAACCCTGGACGCCTCCCTATTCCCCGGAGGGAATAACAGGCTTCGTGGAGGACTCTTCGTGTTGCAATTACGTATGGAAATTATAGCATGTGCCTGCAAACACTTACCCTTAGCCTGTGCCTTACTGAAATAGGATGGCACGTGGGACAGTACCTGTTGTTTAATTTCATTTTAAGATCAATAACGGTGTATCTATACAAATAATAAAAATTGTTCGAGGTATAAGGTCTGTACATTGGATGAAACGTGGAAAAAACCACTAGAAAGGACTATTTACGTTATTGAGCACTCGAAAATATAGTTGTTTTTTTTTTTAAGTTTTTTCTGTTTGTGTCTATTTTCCTGTTCATCTGTTTGTTATAGCAACAACTAATTGTCGGGTTTTGATGATATTTTTTTTATTATAAAGGTCTCTGGTTAACTTAAAAAAAGGGCTATATATAATTAAAGAATTCAAAAACTTCACCTAAGAGGGTGAAGAAGGTGTAAATACCGTTTTAAAATAATTAATTATATCTCTGAAACTAATAAAGCATAATAAATGTTATTGTGTACCAATATTAAACATACGAATACTACCAACGAAAATTTTACGTTTTTTGCGAAATTCAACCCCTAAGGGTTGAAAAAAGGGTATATTCGGTTTTAAAATAAATAATTATAACAACGAATATAATCAAGCATAAAAAATATGGGTACCAATATTAACAAACTAAAACTACCAGCAATAATTTTAACACTAAGCATAATTCAACTTCTAAGGGGTGAAAATGGGGTTAATAGTTTTAAGATAAATAATTATTTCTTCGAATATGTCAATAATAATAAAATATAATGGGTAACAATAATAAACATACGAAAACTACCTACCACAATTTTACCATTTTGTAAAATTTAATCCCTAAGATGTGAAAAAGGGTGGTATATGGCTTTAGGATTAATAATATATCTTCGCATTAAATTAATCACAATAAAAGGTACCAAAATAGGTAAACATAAGAAATCTACAAACTACAATTTTACCTTCTAAGGAGGGAAAATGGGTTTTTTAAACGAAAAATTAACACTTCCGATTCAAATATAACTAGAAGTAAAAAAATAATAATAAACAACTTGCATCAATAGTTACGTATTGCATATTATTTTAATTTATTAAGCTTCATATTTTAAGGCGATAAAAGGGGGTTAGTTACGATTAATTAAAAACATTCGTATCTCTAAAACTAATTAAGTAAGGCGTAAATTTTGATACAAAATTAAATAATAAATTACAAATTATTTGTTTACCACTTCTCAAGATTCTGTCCCTAAGAAGTGTAAAAGGTTTAGGTTTGGATTTTTTTAAAAAAATGCATATTTCTTAATCTACGAGATCTAAGGGTTATAAATTAAGAATAAACAAGCATTTTTTCTTCTTCATTTTTCTGGATCTACAAATTTAAGGTGTTCAAAAGGAGGTAAAATGTAATTTCATGATAAAAAAAAATTAAATTTACATAGCAAATAAAGCTGGATGTAAGAAACCTTTAATGAAATACCCAAACATTTAATTATTACGTTGGGTGCTTTTACCAATATCGAAATTAGACCCCAAAGGAAATGAAACGGGGGCACGTTAGTTTGGATAGTAATATATCATACATCCAAGGAAATAAAGATGTAACTAAGAAACTGAGCAAGTTTAACTTACATTATTATGATTTAATAGCATGTTTTTTACCTTTACCATTTTCCAATATTCGACCGAAAAATGGGTGAAAAGGCGGTAATTTGTTTTTATTATAAAAGTTGAATCCGTGAAGCTAATTAAGCGGAATGTACGTTATATATTATGATTTATAAACTAGCGAAATGTACTAACTCTTTTTTACTACGAGCTGAAGTAATACTTCTTAAGGGGTGAAATATCGTAAATATGTTTATAACATTAAAAAATATTATATTCCGATCAAAATAAACTTAATTTAATATAGTGGCAATTATTAATAAACATACCTTAAGATACTTTATGTTATTTGACGTTCTCCGACATATCACACATTAAGTTGTAACAGGGCTTGATATTAAAAATAATAATATAATAAAAGTTATCGAATCCACTAAAATCAGTATTGGCAAAATAAATTTATATTCAATATAAATGTAAGTTTATTATAATTATTTTGGCGGTAACTTCTGCGGTAAAAAAAAACGGAATGAGTTTGGTTGTATTTGGTTAACGTATATTGTCATATTTACATCGTTCTAAATTTTTACATAGACATCTCTGTGGGAAAAGAAGATAGGGATAAAAATGTTAAGAATTTATATTAAGTAATACTAAGCATAACTAAGAAATAACTAATACGTTGGATAGTAAATTTGATATCTCTACTCTACATTTAAAGTAAAACTGCGATAGTATCAAATATCTTAAAATAATGAAGGTTACTGTAATAAGGTGAAATTAATTCATTATTCTAAGCATAGTTTGAACCATGGTAAATTAACTGTTAGTGTAAACGATGGCATAAACTTAATTGAAAGAAATAGGCGCGTGTTTAACAAAGGTTTAAAGTTTCTACCTCATGAAATGAACAGGAGGTAAGTTTAATTTCATCAAGGTGAAATATATCCTTGAACACACTATACAGTTGTTATAAGATCAGATACTTAATTTTTACAAAAAATTCAAAAGCTTACACATAGCCCATTGAAAAAATATAATTTCTAAACGGTTTTGTAATGAATTATATCTTTTATGCACTTGAGAATATATTGTGCCTATTTCTTTAGTAAAAATGTTTGGAATAAAACACATACTTATCTTTCTATGGTATGATATCGCCTGTATTAATCTGCAATATCCTGAAACTGCGCGAAAAACCACGGGCTATTAGCTAGTACCTAATATCTATTCGCACAGCCCGCTTGTTTACGGAACAATGCGCCTTAATTTCATCTCCACTACATTTTTTTTCTCGAGCGTTCTTTTAAAAAATAAATTAATGTGTGACTCCTTGCGTCTAAATATTTGTATGCTGTCCGGATGACTCATATATGTGTTAGTAATTGCTATACTCCTTCTCAACCAAAAATTACACGTTTTTCGATTCAAGATTTTTATTAGCGTCTCTGTAATAGTTATTTCAGTTATCTGTTGTAAAGACGTCTTAGCGCAGATTGAGTGAACGATAACACAGTTAAGTCACTGTCGATTCTTCAACAACCTGTTAGCGTGTATTTTAACTGATATAACCAAGGGCATGCATATTTTAAACATAGGTTCATTTTAATTTCAAGGAATGTTTAAACTCAACTAGTATTTGATTAATAATTAAAATGTGTGAAATGATATTTATGTTCTCCAAACGGTAACGTAAGATCAACTTAAAAATTAAAAAAGGGGGTTGTCTGTAAAGTCGGTTTACGGACGATAATTGTACATGATAATGTCACATCAAATTTTTTAAATTGCTGCTTTTAAAAAGCCCGCCTTAACCTGTTTGATATTATAGAAGATTTTTCTCTCACGGTGGTTGGCCGGTTCTTGCACGCTCGGCTCAGACGGAACGTGACAATGAGTCATGCTTTTTCTTGCGCGCAGCCGGCGTTCATCGATTTATAAGACGTTATCACGTCAAAAATAATAATTCAAAATAGAGCCTTAATGGCATTTACCGGAATCCATTTATTGTCTACTAGTTGTTTGAACTTTTTAAACAAAAAAATCTCAGAATTAACACTTCACTCTTAAATCAGCTATTTAAATGTATTTTAAAACACACATCGACCACTGCACTATTAAAATTGCCTAATTAAATGGCAGCGACCACAATTGACGCTATTTTGTCATTTATCATCTTAGTGTCTCGTCAATTCACTATTATTATAATTATCAAAAGTTCAAAAAAAATATTAATCAATATTCAAACCTTTCAAATCCTAAACATGTAGCTACGTGGCAATAAACGCTCTTAATCAAAAACGATTTTTTTAAATACACAATGTAAAATTACCAAAAAATTACAAATTAATTTTACAGCTCTTAAGTTATGATTTTTAAAATATTCAAATCAAAATAATGTTCAAGTCCTTGCAATAAGCTTTACAGTAGTAAGACATGGAGCAAAATTTCGAAGGGAACATGTATTACTATCACACGTGGAATGCAGAAAAATATATAAATGCATTTTTAAATACACTGAAAAAAATTAAAAAGAGCATCATTTACCTTGATTACAACATAAGAAAACACGGGTGGTTTGGAGAAACAGTATTTATCCGTTGTCTAGACCTCGTACGAATTTACTTATGTGGGGATATACGATTGTATTGGTTTACATGACTATATGGTTTTCACAAAAAATAATATCAAACTATCTATTTGTGGAGTGGAAAACCCATTTAAACTTGTTTTCGTTAACTTAATTCATTTGATGAATTCTATCCCCGTTTTTGTCGTTTCTTTGTCATAATGAACACAATATGTTGGAGAAAAATGTTAGGGGTATTACAGCTTTTAATTTTTTAAGATAGGAGAGAAAATAGTTTGAAATCCTGAAAAATCCAAATAAAAAAAGGCATCAACATAAAAAAAAGTAAAGCAGCAGAAAATAATTTGCGAGTAATTATGTAATCTTAATTCATTCAGTTTTTCATAGCAGCAGACTGTCTGTACTCTAAATTTGCATGCAAATAATTAATAGAAAAAAATAATAAAATTGCTAGAATGATATTATAAAAACGGTTAGTTATTTTTAATTAAATCCAATTTAAAAAAAAAAATATTTAATTCTTAGTATTCAATGTTAAGGTTAACACACGTATAATATTAATTATTTAAGTTAGTATAATCATCGAGATAAATTTTAAATAACAACGGAAATAAAAAATTATGGTTGTTTTTTTAACTCATTATTATAATTATTTATTAAACAACAATGTAATAATTTAAAATACCCATAAATTATACATACGGGAACATATCCTCACTTTCATAAATGCACTTGAAAAAGTTTATAAACACAATTAATATCACTGTTATTCACAATAGATAAAAAGTTTTAATTATATGTACTAGTACAATATCAATCACTTAAGTAGGTACATGAATTAAAAGGAAATATTTTTTTATTTGGATTATACTTTTTGTATGTAGCCATTTTATCCGGTGAAAAATTCGTTGATTAGTGCGCCGGATCGTAAAAATTCAATCTCATTTTTTCATAACGCTCCTAAAGAAATATAAATTTAAAAAAAAATACTAAACGTTAATTAGCTGCCACCGCAGCACTTTAAGGCAGAAAAAAGAGAGGGAATGATTGTAATTTGTGTTGAGATAATAACGATAGTAATAACCGTTACGCGGGCTGCGAAGGGGCTAATTTCCATTTAAAGTTGGCCGTTTGGCACCGGGAGGGGCGGTCTCACCTCGGCGGGCTAGGGGCGCCGCTGCAGGGGGGCTTATCGCCGGACGCGCGCCCTGGGAGCCTTGTTTGCTCTGGACCCGCTGGTCAGTCATATCCGCGAACCGTTCTCCCGCTGTCCCGCTGTCCCGCTGTGCCGCTGTCTCACTGTCCCACTATCCCTCTGTGCCACTCTCCCACTGTCTCTCTGTGCCACTGACCCACTGTCCCGCTGTCACGCTGTCCCTATGTCTCGCGGTCCCACTGTCTCTTTGTCTCGCTGTGCCGCTGTCCGACTGTCCCACTGTCCCGCTGTCCCGCTGTGCCGCTGTCCCGCTGTCATGCTGTCCCGCTGTCCCACTGTCCCGCTGTCACGCTGTCCCACTGTCCCGCTGTCACGCTGTCCCGCAGTCCCGCTGTGCCGTTGTCCGACTTTCCCGCTGTCTCGTGCCGCTGTGCCGTCGCGCTGATCCGCTGTCCCACTCACCACCGCCATGCTGGGGCATTGCGAGGCATTAATACTACTCGGCGGGTGTTGCCTTGTGGAAATTGAGCTGTACCTTATGAACGCATTTGCAGCCTAACTCAAAGACCAAACTTCGCCTTCAATATAAAATTTATAAACCGTATTTATCTAATTATTAAAAGATACTAGAACACTATTTACCACTCGTTAGTTGTAAGACGCCAACTTGAGATACGTATTAATAATTCGATTAATTTTAATATTGTGCAAATGAAAATATTTGCTGGTATATATTTATGAAATGATAAAAAAATATTAGACGAAGTGACTTGTTTTTATGGAGGTCCTCTTGAAAAACTACATTGCGTGTTAATTATATCTAGTCATTCAATAATTTTCCTTACGACATACAGTTGGCCGTATGAAAATACTGGGGTATACAAATTCATGCCAACATGATCACATGAACAATAAAATATGTATTTCATATAAAAGGTAATCTCAAGCAATGCTTCTCATTTCATGTACGCTAGAAGCGGGTTTAAAATAGTAGTTTTGGTCCATTTCTTTCCTTTATCCACCTTATTTTCCCTTCCGACAGTGTTACAAAGTCAGTGAGTGAGTCAGTGATGAGCGTAATTATATTGTGTATTTCAAGCGTAGTGTTTCATGCTGCGAAGTTCTTCATACTATTAGCAAAATTTAATAATGCTTTCTCCTCGTTTTACTGAGATGCATAACCTAATGAACTTTAACGTTCCACTTGTTGCAAACTGCCAATGGTACAGCGCCTGGAAGTTGGCAACACTCCGTACTTGCAGAGGCAAACAAGGATTTACAGCGGAGCGGACAGACAGATTGTCGTCAGGAACAATAAAACAGAGCATAAATCCTGTTAGAAATTACAGTAACTAAACGAAGAGTTGTATGTTATTTCCGATAACTAGATCTTAGTAGAAATTTATCCGTATTCTGACTTCCAAGTTACGTGTTTCATTTTAAACAAGGTAAACACACATGTGAAAGAAAGAAGAGAGATTTTTTTGGGCTTAAAATGTTTTGGGATGGTTATGTTACTATACCGAGATTGTTCTTGTGGATTCGTGGTCAAAGTAAGTGAACTCTATACACGTATGTTTACGAAGATACCTGGGTAATTTGTAACCAGTTTCCTTCGTAAGTTTAAGGTGGCGATTTCAAACAGTGTGTAGGTGGTTTATTAATTTGCACGAGCAATGACGCGGTATTGCTGTTAAGGCCCCCACACATGATCAGTCTGACATGTCAGTTCGGACTTTTCAGTCGGAACTGCCGTGGGGCCCGTGCTGACCAGATTTAAGCGTTTGTGACTTATTCCTGCGGGGTTACCTCAAGGCTAAGGTTTTCAAACATCTTATTCACACCGTGGAAGAAATGAAGATGCGAATTCGAAAGGAAATCTCGAAATCTGCCGAAAAGTGGTCGAAGAGCTCCGAAATAGCCTTCATCAATGCAATGCTGCTGATGGCCATCATCTTCCTGATGTGATTTTCAGAACTTAAAAATAAATTGAGATGTATACTGATTCCAATAAATTAAACCTAATTTCTGTAAAATTCTCAGGTTTTTTTTTTTAATGGCTCTTCAAAACCGGTACACGCTATTTTCCCCACCCGTTACTATGAAACGACACATCCAGCAGCAACAGCGATCACAAGACTGGTCGTGTGTGGGGAAGGCTTCAGTCCGGTCCGGACAGGCAGTTCGGACTGCTCGGTCCGTGCTGAGCTGCTGGCCTGGGTGTGTGGGGGCGGGGCGAGCCGCGAGGGAGCAACACGCGCTGCTCGTGAGGACCTCGCCTGCAGGTCGCGTGCCGCTGACCGAGCGCAGCACCGCCCGCCTCCAGCACTGTGATTAGCCGCGCCTCCAGTCGCCGCTGCTGCCCAGCCGTCTCCCTGCCCAGACCGAGACCTGGCCCGCCCGCTAGACACCACCTTTAATAATATATTACTATTGACTGTGAGAAGCAATCTGGCAAACTCTCTTAGTTCCCCTATGCGCGCCAGTACACGGCCTTGCTTCCAGAGGCGATACCGCGCTAGAAGCACCAACGAGCGTCGCACTTATCAACCAATGGCCAGTTGAACCATCAGAGTTCAGACTTTATCTCGAGTCATAGGCTGGTTTGACCATCGTTCGAACGCATTTCCCGTTGCACCATTGAGTTGTGAACGCTGAAGGAAGATCATCGTGACCCTTCGATGTGAACCGACTCTCGGATCGCCACCGCGCCTGCAGATATGGCCGGCTTTTTCACGGAATTTCTGCACGTTAATTTAATAAACGAATATATTAGAGTATTATTTACAAAATTTCAGATCTATATAGTATAAGTAACGAAAGTTTATTCTAGTGTTACAAATTCGTCTCACGAGAAATAACATATTTTAAATGTTTGAAACAATTGTTATTTTAGTATAAAGTTTTAATATTGTTACAAATTATTAAATACAATAATAATCGTCGAGAAAAACAAATACTGGGTTAGTAAAGCATAACGCAATTAAAGACTTTACTACACAATTTTTATTGATTGCCAATATTTACATCACTAACAAATAATCTTCTAAAAATGCCTAATAATCAATTACACTTAAAAATGTTTATTTTCCAGTCACTCGGTTTTTCCACACCGCACACCTCGCTGGGCCGCACCTCTGGCGCAACTCTCGCCGCAGCACCCCTCTGGGTACTCCATCGCGGGACTCCGTCGTCGCACTCCGCCGCCGCCGTCGCACTTGCCTTAGCTGAGGGTCCACTCGACGCTTCGCTTGGAACTTCGCTCTGAACTCTCGCCGCACCTGCGGCACTCTCGCCACCCAACTATCGCCGAGGAACTCCCCGCACCCGCGACACTATCACTCAGACTCTCTCGTCCCGGAACTCTCGCTGAGACACTCGCCCCGGAACTCCGCCGCACCCGCGGGAAATCTCTCTCGGAGGCCGGCGTCCTGGGCTTATATAGGCCCAGGCGCCACTTCTAGAATTCGTGAGCGCGGCTGGGGCGAGTCGCGTCATCCCGCGCCGACCTGACGCCAGAAATATCGAGACAGGCGTCGGCGACCCTCGGAACGCCCCAGCTGCCAGGTGTCAGGTAAACGCCGCCGAGACAGAGCGTCGCGCGGGGAGTGTAGGGCAGGAGGGAGGGGAAGCGGCGACCCTTGTAATCCACCAGGCGCGCGCGGCACGTCTCATGTTGCGGCGGCAACGTGACGTCAGTGGCCGTGCTCGGCCGCCAGCCAGCTCTGAACCTGCTCACATTCGTAACAATATTTTATTTCGTCATGAGTACTTTCCATATTAAATAGAAGCCTTTTTTTATAAGTCAAACCCTATTCTTATTTCCGAATGCTTCGTTTTGTACTAACATTCAAATACAAGAATGCATTTTCAGTTGTTCTTAAAATTCAAAAGATGAGGCAGCGACATCAACATCAACATCAACCATTTGTTCGCCGTGTTATAATCGATTGTAGCGACTTCATTTCATTCCATCCCTCCAATAGAAATGCACCTAACATTTCTTCGACACTGCTGCTGTCTATTGTCGCATATTTGAAACGAATGAACTATAGTTCACGTGAACAAAGCTCGTGTAGTCACACTACGTGTCGGTGCAACGCTAAGATCACTGGATCGCGGATCGAAGAGCGGAATGGTGCAACTGGCGCTGACTAGGCGGGGATCCAGGTGTGTTGAGTATTTGCACTCGGTCTCAGAAAGCAATTATTCACGTGATTAACCTGCAAAGTTTTTGGTGCGATATATCACAAAGCTGACACCTGAAAGCGCCCCCCAAGAGTTATAAGCCTCGTAACGCGGCATGACGTGTAACGCGGCGCGGTGCTCCAGCCCGTCAGGACGCAGTTGAATCAAGTGTCCGACGTGCGTTGCCCCATTAGATCCCGCCGCATTAGCATCGCCCACAAAGCGGAACAATGGTTGGCGCCCGTGCGGCCGCGCGCCTAACCCCCTCGCATCAGCTGGTAATTAATTACCACCTGGCCGAGAAGGCGGCGCCCCTCGCTGCTTCGCTTCTGTTCGCGACACCTCGCTCCCGGCGCCGGGGCAATGCCTCGTGGCGCGCCCAGCTCGGCGTGCCTCCCCAGTGTTGCCGCTCCGCTGTTTGCGGGGTATTGATTTATTATTGTTGTTCAATCACACTAGATTGTATTCAAACTTACATGCCATGTAAATTTTAGTGTGTTAAATTCAACTTGATTTTTTTGAAGTTATACTTATTTAGGCGCATTATGGAAAAATGACGAGAGTGAATTTTTATGATGCGCGCGTACAATGCAACGAATTTTTTCACAGGATAAAAAAGGCTACATACAAAAAAAATTCTACATAAAAATTAGATATGTGCTTTCAAATATTTAACTTTAGACTTTAGTATTGATCCATATAATTAGAAACATTTATTTATTTTAAATATTAGTCATATAAATAGTGTTTATAAACTTTACCAAGTGTGTTTATATAATTATGGTCATTTTTACTAATGTATAATTTATTTGAATCATAAATTTTAAACTATTACATTATTTTTTAATAAATAACTACAATTAATAAGTAAGAATAAATATTTAGCATATTTATTGATTTTCATTATTAGATAAAATGTATCTCGATCTTTACTAAATAAAATAATAAATTTTACACACATGTTTATATAAATATTGAATACTGAGTATTTATTTAAAAAATTTAATTTGATTGAATTTATACTTTACGAACCGTATTTATAATATCATTCCAGTACTTATTTTCTATTAGTATTTTCATGCAAAGTTAAAGTTAGTTTTTTTATTACGCTAAGTAAGTTTAACTTCTAACGCGCGTACATAATACACGCACCCATTATTTTTAAATTATTTACGGTAGGCAGTAAAACTTTGTCACTGAAATAGCCTTCAGTATTGCCTGAAAGATGTCACAATGGCGGGACGCATACCCAGCGGTTGCCTATAATCATTTTGGCCTTGTGAATTTCTCAGCAATGACAGTCGACCTTGAATTAAGGGCCCCGCTTGCCCGGGCACACACACGGTGCGCAGAGCTTTAGGAAAAACAACGCGATTTGAAAACTACTCAAGATATCCGAATGGGGTCTGCTTACGAAAAGCATTTAAAAGTTCGCTGAGGGCCGAAAAGTATTTTTGATTTTGGATTAAGTTTTTAAACTGTACTTTTAGAAGAGTTAATATGTCTAAAACGCGTGTTTTCAGAGTAATTTTTAATTGTGAAACAACGGGTACAGATTCTTGAAAGGACTTAAGGGCCTTGCATTACACTTTTTCTTAATTTCTCCGCCATATAATACTACGATCACGGCTCAAATTTCACAGTTATCCTGTGACGACGAGAAGACTGCGCACCAGTTCAGAGCCTTGCGCTTAGAGGCGTTACCACGCTAGAAATACCAGCGAGCGTCACACTTATCGTCCCGTCTCACTAACACAGACACACCCCTGACGAGGCGGGCCCCTTAACACCCATAGTCACACTGGGTACGAAATTCTACATCTCAGCTGGATTGATTTTTCTAAGGCCACAGTCCACTACTGTAATTCTGAGAGATAGCATCAGTTAACAGCTGCAAATAAGGGTCACCACATAGGCTTAGCGGGCTTTCGAAAATTCTTCCTCACTCACGAGCTCGCAACACACCCTGCAGATATCGAAAAATTCTAGAACAGAGTTTGGTTCATTACCTTCGAGGTTAGGCAACGTCTTCAAATTGGCAAAAAAAAAACTTTAAGTTGAAAGTGGTATTGGAGGGACTGGGGACCGCTGTGGCTGGACCTCTTCCGACAACTCCCAAGCGCCTTTTATATCTCGGACTAGCTTCGCCCGCAAGTCAGCTACTGTATTGGACTATCCGAATTGAACCTTATTCTTCATCAGGTACTCCAGCAATTCTTGTCTACGAAGCTTGCAGATCCAGGCTGTACCCGGAGTCCCCACATGTAACAGCAAAGGAAACACACAACAAAACCCACTCTGACAGCAGATTAGTGCAAATGTTGAAATGTCCCTGTATCGGAAAAAGTGCAAGGAGCTTTCAAATTGCGTGTCACAAAATAATAATTATAATCAAAACAAACAGCTCTGTTCTGGCACAGAGACAGAGCGGGCAGGTAGTGATTGGGTTACCTAATTGTGAAAAATAAATAAGTTTTAAGAGGAAATGAATTAATCGTAAGACAACATTCTAAAGCAGACGTCGGAACATTTATTAATAAACACCAATCAGAAAATTTGTTTAAACTTTCAAGTGACATGACTATTACAATAACTCATGTGTCCGATGTTAAGTTACACAATTCTAATGGGGAAGGTTTTGAAATATACCCATCAGTATTAATTTAAAAACAATTGGCAATGAATAAAAACATACACATACAGTAGAGAAAACCCCAAATTTACGCTAAGGCAACGCCGCGGGCTAGCGTGACTAATTACAACTTAAGTATATAGCGGTACGGCACATGTAATACATATTCATTTGTAAGTAAACAGGGCTTTACAAACCAAAAGACAAATATTAAAATTTCCAGTAGATCGGGGTAAATCTCCACCTATAATCTTTAAGATTTCAACATCAACATAATACCCAGGCTTACCTTGGCCGCAAGACATTTCCACAATAAATGAATCATTAATATCAATATGGGACTTATATAGGGGAAGGTCGGGCAGTACCGGACACCTTAGGTTTTCTTTTAATAAAAATATAACTTACTGCAAAAAATGAAATGTACATATGTCTCTGGAATTGTACTTTAATTATTTATAATGCCTAATAAAGAAAATGGGCCAAAACATTTAGAAATATTAGTATTTTACATTTGAACAAACAGTGGTATTTGGAAGTTTCAGTAAACTGGAGGGTTATATCGGACAGTCATTTCCCCTTCAGATTTTTACAAAATACCGCCTGTAAATAACATTTAGGTTTTCTTACAAACATCACACTTATAAAATACAGCATCCCCTTCAAGGTCAGCACAGTTTTCATGTGCCCATCCTTTACATATGGTACATTGTATCCAATCCTCACTGAAATTTTCACCGCAAATGATACAGTCAGTAGTCTCTTCGTTTGTTGCACATGGAACTTTTGGTTGGGGTGTTCTATGCATTGATGTTTTTCTGAGATGTTTCCCTTTTAGTTTCTTAGTGGTTTGCGACTTTTGATTCACATTCAACTTGCATCTTTTTGCTTCAAGCTCATTTTTGTATGGGCTAGATGTTAGAACTTCACTTCTGTCTCCCCGTCGTTTTCGTGAGGCCAACTTGGCAACTGCACTGCTAGGAAGTGGAGAAATTTGTTCTACTACATTGAAGGCTGAAGTGTGCAGTACAGTGCTTTCAGAACCTTCCATTCTGGAGCATGATGGAGTTGACATTTGCTGTGTTGTTAGACCTACTGCTTGATCTGAAGTTGAAGGCTCTGGTGAACTCTGTCTTCGAACACACGGTGGAGATTCTTCTTGAACAGTGATTGGTAAGTCATTCAAACTAGTATGGAAATCCAAGTCTGTGAATATGCTACGGTTGAGTGGGTAAATTCCAGTGCACATGAATGCTGATTGAGCGAGTTCCATTCTGCAGACTTTTGCTAATGCATAGTTAACCAGTCCAGCTATGTCCTTGAGAGCAATTTTCAGCTTTGGATATTTTCGCATCCACAAAGAACATGCTTCATTGAAAGCATTCTTAAATGGCTTCATAACTACTCTGTCCAGTGGTTGCATTTTGTGAGTTGTATGAGGTGGTAAACTCAGGATATGGACGTGGTGGGAACGAGCAAACAGAATCACTTCTAAGTCCTTGTGACTTGAATGACCATCAACAATTAACAGTGTAGGGTTCTTTTCACTTGGCACAACTCGTTCAACAAATAATTTGAACCATTTTAGGAATCCATCTTTGGTTATCCAACCACTTTGTTGTCCGTCAAACACACTTCCAACAGGAGCATCTTTAGTGAGATCCTTATCGATGCGAACTCTGGGGAAAACAAAGAGTGGGGGAACAAACATGTCTCCAGAAGCATTGATGCATAAGAGAACAGTTACATTTCTTCCTCTTTCGCCTGATGTTAATTTCCCCACTTGTTTCTTTCCCTTTATTGTCATGACTTTCAGTTGATTGTTGTGAACACAGGATACCCCAGTTTCATCTGCATTAAAGATCCGCGATGGACTAAATGAATATTTGTCCATTAATTCAGTCAGCTTTTCATAAAACCGATCAACTTGTTCTTTATTAAACCCTGCAGCTCGCTGCAAACTTGTGGATTCTGCAGACCTTAGGCTCAAATCGGGGTGCCTCTTCATGAACTCATAATAGAAGTCTTTCCCAGCCCTCTCTTTTTGCTTATTGAAGCGATGATCAATATTTAGGTGTTCTGCCAAGTCAAAAGATAATTTAAGAAATTCATCTCGAGTTAATGGCATGAGTTGTCTATCTAAAGCTTTAACATGGTTGTATAACTGCTCCTCGTGTGCATCACTGAATGTATTACTGAAAGTACCCATGTGTGGTTTCATAATTGCCTCATTTCCCGAACCAAGTTTAATGAGTCGATCACCTAGTGTACTCTTCGGAACACAAAATTGTTCACTTGCTTCTCTAATGCTCATTTCTTTATTTATAACATGCTCTACTGCTAATTTCATATCTTCTTCTTTCCACCTTCCCCTTCTTTTCTCCATTTTCTGCAAATAGAAAGAATACTTGAATCAGAATAGACGGGAAATTACTCTACCATTGTGTCCGATACCACCCGCAACCGTCCGATATAACCCTCCAGCAGGTTGTCCGATATTACCCGACGGACATGCCATCGAAATTACGTCATAAAATATTTAGTATTTGTTGCACACAGATGTTACACTGTATGGTAATATATAAATGGTTAGTACACAAGTTACTATACTTAAACTTATAAATATCTTACTTGTTATGTTGTAACAACCCGGCAAAGTTATCTTCGTGCAGAAGATCTTGGCCTAAAATCAATAAAACGTAGCACTACTCAACAAGCAGACAACGCACGAACTCATAATGGCGACACTGCGTGTCCTTCACAGAGACCTACGAGACAAACGACCGACTGGTGCTGCCCCTAGCGCGCACCTCTGGAAACTGGTACTGTCCGGTATCACCCGCTGTCCGGTATTACCCGACCTTCCCCTAATGACTAGCACCAAGTAGCATAAAGGTGCATTAAAAAAAAAGAACTATGCGTGTTCCAAAATTATACACTAACAATTTTTTTTGTAATGACTGGAATTATTAATGTACATAAAATGCATAGGTTCTCAGAGTATATATAACATAACACGACTCAAGGTACATTTTCAATTTCACTCGAACTAAAGAAAACCTACAAACATACGATTTTTTAAACTATCCTTATACAGATATCAAAATGATATTCGGCTTCGCATATTAAAAACCTAGAGGAAAATATCTTTAATGATAAATTCAATATATACACTCTAAGTTAACCCAAAGGAAGCATACCTTTATGTTAATCCAAACACAGGGTCAAGGTAGACAAGCGCTTTCGTATCTCAGAACATTACAAGTTGTAAGAAAATAATTAGGGCATGATTCTACAAACGAAATCATCATGCACATAACCCAAGCAAACAGGAAAGAAAATCCTAGCTGGTTCTGTAATATATATATATATATATATATATATATATATATATCTTTTTGAGGCAAGAACTAGCACACATAAAACGTAACGACTACACATGGCTATCAGAGAAACATTAAAATACTAACAAGCAAACACACTAGAAGCCAAAAACTAACTTAAAGTGATGGCAGCCGAGCATAAATATAGAAAACTTTTAAATTAAGCCGAAAAAAATACATTTAAGCACAGGGCCACCTCCTATCGGGGTATCGTATACAAACCAACACTTACACTGGTTAGTGTGTCCCTTCCAAAGGTATTTCAGCAGTGCCCAAGAGCTCGATGTAGCACCCAAGAGCTCGATGTAGCGCCCAAGAGCTCGATTTAGCACCAAGAGCTCGATGTAGCGCCCAAGAGCTCTATGTAGCACCCAGGAGCTCGATGTAGCACCTGAGTCCTCTATGTAGTGCCCAAGAGCTCGATGTAGCATCAATAGCTTGATGTAGCACCAAGAGCTCGATGTAGCGCCCAAGAGCTCGATGTAGCGCCCAAGAGCTCGATGTAGCGCCCAAGAGCTCGATCTAGCGCATAAGAGCTCGATGTAGCACCAAGAGCTCGATGTAGCGCCCAAGAGCTCGATGTAGCGCCCAAGAGCTCTATGTAGCACCCAGGAGCTCGATGTAGCACCTGAGTGCTCTATGTAGTGCCCAAGAGCTCGATGTAGCACCCAAGAGCTCGATCTAGCGCCTAAGAGCTCGATGTAGCACCAAGAGTTCGATGTAGCGCCCAAGAGCTCGATGTAGCACCCAAGAGCTCTATGTAGCACCCAGGAGCTCGATGTAGCACCTGAGTGCTCTATGTAGTGCCCAAGTGCTCGATGTAGCGCCCAAGAGCTCGATGTAGTGCCCAAGAGCTCGATGTAGCACCAAGAGCTCTATGTAGCGCCCAAGAGCTCGATCTAGCACCCAAGAGCTCGATCTAGCGCCCAAGAGCTCGATGTAGCACCAAGAGCTCGATGTAGCACCAAGAGCTCGATGTAGCACCCAAGAGCTCGATCTAGCACCCAAGAGCTCGATGTAGCACCAAGAGCTCGATGTAGCACCCAAGAGCTCGATGTAGCGCCCAAGAGCTCGATGTAGCGCCCAAGAGCTCTATGTAACGCCCAAGAGCTCGATCTAGCGCCCAAGAGCTCGATGTAGCACCAAGAGCTCGATGTAGCACCCAAGAGCTCGATGTAGCACCCAAGAGCTCGATGTAGCACCCAACAGCTCGATGTAGCACCAAGAGCTCGATGTAGCACCAAGAGCTCGATCTAGCGCCCAAGAGCTCGATGTAGCACCAAGAGCTCGATGTAGCACCAAGAGCTCGATCTAGCGCCCAAGAGCTCGATCTAGCGCCCAAAAGCTCGATCTAGCACCCAAGATCTCGATGTAGCACCAAGAGCTCGATGTAGCACCCAAGAGCTCGATCTAGCAACCAAGAGCTTGATGTAGCACCAAGAGCTCGATGTAGCGCCCAAGAGCTCGATCTAGCACCCAAGAGCTCGATGTAGCACCAAGAGCTCGATCTAGCACCCAAGAGCTCGATCTAGCGCCCAAGAGCTCGATGTAGCGCCCAAGAGCTCGATCTAGCACCCAAGAGCTCGATGTAGCACTAAGAGCTCGATGTAGCACCCAAGAGCTCGATCTAGCACCCAAGAGCTCGATGTAGCACCAAGAGCTCGATGTAGCACCAAGTGCTCTATGTAGCACCAAGAGCTCGATGTAGCGCCCAAGAGCTCGATGTAGCACCAAGAGCTCGATGTAGCACCAAGAGCTCGATGTAGCACCAAGAGCTCGATGTAGCGCCCAAGAGCTCTATGTAGCACCCAGGCTCTCGATGTAGCACCTGAGTGCTCTATATAGTGCCCAAGTGCTCGATGTAGCGCCCAAGAGCTCGATTTAGTGCCCAAGAGCTCGATGTAGTGCCCAAGAGTTCGATGTAGCACCAAGAGCTCTATGTAGCGCCCAAGAGCTCGATCTAGCGCCCAAGAGCTCGATCTAGCGCCCAAGAGCTCGATGTAGCACCAAGAGCTCGATGTAGCACCAAGAGCTCGATGTAGCACCCAAAAGCTCGATCCAGCACCCAAGAGCTCGAGCTAGCACCCAAGAGCTCGATGTAGCACCAAGAGCTCGATGTAGCACCCAAGAGCTCGATGTAGCGCCCAAGAGCTCGATGTAGCGCCCAAGAGCTCTATGTAACGCCCAAGAGCTCGATCTAGCGCCCAAGAGCTCGATGTAGCACCAAGAGCTCGATGTAGCACCCAAGAGCTCGATGTAGCACCCAAGAGCTCGATGTAGCACCCAAGAGCTCGATGTAGCACCAATAGCTCGATGAAGCACCCAAGAGCTCGATCTAGCGCCCAAGAGCTCGATGTAGCACCCAAGAGCTCGATCTAGCACCCAAGAGCTCGATGTAGCACCCAAGAGCTCGATGTAGCACCAAGAGCTCGATGTAGTGCCCAAGAGCTCGATCTAGCACCCAAGAGCTCGATGTAGCACCAAGAGCTCGATGTAGCACCAAGAGCTCGATGTAGCACCCAAGAGCTCGATGTAGCACCAAGAGCTCGATGTAGTGCCCAAGACCTCGATCTAGCGCCCAAGAGCTCGATGTAGCGCCCAAGAGCTGGATGTAGTGCCCAAGAGCTCGATGTAGTGCCCAAGAGCTCGATGTAGCACCCAAGAGCTCGATCTAGCACCCAAGAGCTCGATGTAGCACCAAGAGCTCGATGTAGCACCCAAGAGCTCGATGTAGCACCCAAGAGCTCGATGTAGCACCCAAGAGCTCGATGTAGCACCAATAGCTCGATGAAGCACCCAAGAGCTCGATCTAGCGCCCAAGAGCTCGATGTAGCACCCAAGAGCTCGATCTAGCACCCAAGAGCTCGATGTAGCACCCAAGAGCTCGATGTAGCACCAAGAGCTCGATGTAGTGCCCAAGAGCTCGATCTAGCACCCAAGAGCTCGATGTAGCACCAAGAGCTCGATGTAGCACCAAGAGCTCGATGTAGCACCCAAGAGCTCGATGTAGCACCCAAGAGCTCGATGTAGCACCCAAGAGCTCGATGTAGCACCAATAGCTCGATGAAGCACCCAAGAGCTCGATCTAGCGCCCAAGAGCTCGATGTAGCACCCAAGAGCTCGATCTAGCACCCAAGAGCTCGATGTAGCACCCAAGAGCTCGATGTAGCACCAAGAGCTCGATCTAGCGCCCAAGAGCTCGATGTAGCACCAAGAGCTCGATGTAGCGCCCAAGAGCTCGATCTAGCGCCCAAGAGCTCGATGTAGCACCCAAGAGCTCGATCTAGCACCCAAGAGCTCGATGTAGCACCAAGACCTCGATGTAGCGCCCAAGAGCTCGATCTAGCGCCCAAGAGCTCGATGTAGCACCAAGAGCTCGATGTAGTGCCCAAGACCTCGATCTAGCGCCCAAGAGCTCGATGTAGCGCCCAAGAGCTGGATGTAGTGCCCAAGAGCTCGATGTAGCGCCCAAGAGCTCGATCTAGCGCCCAAGAGCTCGATGTAGCACCAAGAGCTCGATGTAGCGCCAAAGAGCTCGATCTAGCGCCCAAGAGCTCGATGTAGCACCAAGAGTTCAATCTAGCGCCTAAGAGCTCGATGTAGCGCCGAGAGAGCTCGATGTAGTGCCTAAGAGCTTGATGTAGCGGTCTGCCCCGGCCGGGCATGTGGCAAGGCGGAGCCGCCACGGAACATTTGTTTGAATGTGTTTCACGAGCAACTGCAGGGTCCTGACTGCGCCGCGGCTCCCACAGAACCAATAATCGCGGCGGCCTCAATGGCGGCATTGTCCTGGCGGCGACTGGTCTTGGGGGAAATCACCTCCCGCCAACCGGCGAGGTCTAAAGTGCTTTCATTCCTCGTGACACACGCTGTGCCGCGCCTGTACAGTGTGTCCATAAAATAATATCCCAGTTTCACTGATTCATGATAAAAGTTTAATTAAGACTATTGACTTGAAGTCATGCATTAAATTTAAGGTAAACTAACATAGTTTTTTTTCTTACAAATGTTCAATATGTGCACTTTTAGTTATACTGCACACGTCCAACCTAAATTCCAATTCTTTCCACACTTTGGTTAACACGCCTGGTGTAATGGAAGAAATCGCCTTTTCAATTCTGTGTCTCAACTCTGACTAACCATTATATAGCGGCGGAAAGTAGACACAATCTTTTATAAAGCCCCAAAGGAAAAAAAATTATCGCTTGTCGTTATGTCAGGTGACCGTGGAAGCCTGCGAAAAAAAAAAAAGAGATCTGTGGTCGCGACCATTTCGACCAATCCAACGGTCAGGAACTTCAACAGTTAAACTTAAACGAATCGCACGCTGAACTGAAATTACAGAACACTAAACGCTTTACGCTCAGGAGTCGCCATTTTGCGTAGGTGGCGCTGCAAGCGAGAAAACAACAAAGCAGTGCTCGCGCATACGCTTATCTAAAACTGTTTTGAGTTACTCTTTAATCGTGATCTTGATGCAAAACCATACAGCTCATACAGTTGGTACTATTAACGTTTATAAATGGGAAATTCTTTTCTGGACACGCTGTGCTAGCCCGCGAGCGCGGCCGAGCTGGCGGCAGAATAAATTCCCGGGCCTCCAGAGGAATGTCCTTGTTTGCGCGGGGAGGTCCTGCGACTCAGTCCCTCTTTGTTTCCTGCGGCGGAAGCGAGGGAGGTGCGCGTGTGTGTTTTTCGGCAGCAGGTTCCCGAGTACACAGTGCACAGCGCTTTGCGAAGTACAGTCTGTTCGAACCCACAGGTGCGGCCGTGATAGGCGACGTGACGAAGCCGTTTGGTCAGGCACTGTCCGAGGGAGAAAGGAACGCTGGAGTTATTATTTTTTATATATTTATTGTGTTTTTTTTTTTGCTTACAACTGATCCTAAAACACCGATACTTGAGTCAGTACTCGAACCCAAAAATTTCGTTATTATCAGTATAACGAAGGTCTGCCAAGAACGAGGGTTGTGGAAGTGAAGACAAGTGGTAAGATTAAGTTACGGGAAAGTATTTTTTTTTGTTTGTAGTGTTTGACGTCACTACTGCGTACAATAAACACTATGAAAGTTCTTAGAGTATTGGGGACTCGGTTTGATGCAAGGAAGCAAAGAAGAGAGAAAAAGGGGAAAACCCTGTGCTTCTAGACTGAGTCTTGGCGATAGCAGAGTCGCCATATTGCATCCAATGTTCTTCTGTCTTTGCATTTCATAATTCAGCTTACACTATGAACATTGTTTAGTTTTTTTTTCTGCTTATGTATATGGTCGCCAATGTATAAATAGTCATCCTACTTAATTGAAAAATTTATTACACTCGTAACCTTATTATAGTTCGGATTTTGCCAAGCTAAATTTTTTCGTTGTTTATCTTTTGTTCTTTATTTTTGATGTTTAAACGAGATAATTTCTCTCATATTTACTCGGGAGAAAACTTTGATAAACAAAATAGCCGAGATTTCATAAAAGTGTCTTCATACGAAAAAGTATTTTTTTTACTAACTTTATAATGGTCCCAGCTTATGTTAAAACCTTAATTTTCAGACACAGGACATTCACATTTGATAACCATATGATGCCACGGGGCGGGCGAGTGCTGGACAGAGGCGCGAGCGACCTCAGACTCATGGTCCAGCCTGGACCGGACAGATGCAGTGCTCTTCGCGGTGGGGAAAGAGGCGGCGCGTGTTCTACGGTCGAATCATTGATACGTGTTTCATCTTAACCTTATGAATCTTCAATACATATATATACTTATAACTTGTGGATGATTAAACATCTTAGCTCCTGGTATACGGCATTTCGTAGCAGTAATTTCGTGAATATGCAACCGAAATGCATAACCACGGAAAGATGGCGGACAGGCGTGTTTCATTCGTGTGGTCACCCATCCACGCTCGATGGTGCTTAACTTTGATAACAGTCCAAACTAAAGCATGCTCCTTCACCCGCTCGGCCACCGTGACATCATTAAATACAATAGTATAAATACATATATGAAATAAGAATATATCAGAAAAATGTTTTACGAGTACTTCAACTTTACTTTTTGTTCTTTTAAGCCACCCTGCCTACACCCGCGCACGAAGTGCATCATACCTTTCCGAAACTACCCGAAGCTCATCAAATGCACCAACTTTGAGAAAAGTTGTAGGAAATTTAAAAAAAATTAGCCTAACCTAACTTGGGTTGTGTTCGTTTAGGTTATTGCCATCTTGTTAAACAAAAGTATAGTTAGGTTTATAAAGGGGGGGGGGGGATTTAAATTTATTTTCCCCTTAAATGAATACTTTTCTTATATTTTTCACCCTCGGCATTATTTGAAAGAATTTTACGTTAAAATTCATGCCTGAGTTTTATAATATAAGTTTATTTGTTACACGAGAACACACAAATTTGTTTTGTTACTGAGATTAGATGTTTACAGTACTGAAAGACTCGCTTACATTTTTATTATACGATTCATACTTGTGGAGATATTGCATGTTATGTCATTTAGGCCATAAGTAAAGTGCCTGTGCGTGACAGCCAATGTTCATTAATATTATTTTATATTGTAAACACATTAAAAACTGCATTATAAATTTTATCTAAATAATCCACACAAAAGCGTTGAAAATTCTTTATTTAATTTTAATGTGTGTGTGGTTCAAATAATATGCCCACTTATAATAAAATATACATTTTAACCGTAATTGTATAGTTTGGTATATTTCGGTATTTGGTAATTTTAAAATAGGTTCAAAATGAAAACCACATTCAGTTATATTTGGTATGCAAAAACTATGACTTTACTCAAGAATACTATCCATCATAACAGCAGTAAAATTCAAAATAATTTTATAGAGATACGCCACTAATAGTATACACTGGCTATCACGGAAGAAACCTCGAGCATGGACAGCAAATATGAATACACAAACACACGGAGCACAAGCCAATATCAGCTGACGTCAAATGTCACATGCCTGGATAAAAACAGATAGTTCCGTGGAAGGAATTCGAACCAATTTGTCATTTTGACGTGTATACGTCATGTGAACCGTAATGTCGTGTCAGTTTTAAAAATTCGGAAGCCAGTGAACATCGGAAAGATATTTAAAAAAAAAAAAAAAAAATGTTGTGAAATACAAACCGCGCGCATCGCAGTCGAGATTCGTAAGCGATTGCACATCCGTCAAATACACAGTTTAATTCAGTAAACCCGTTGTTATGAACAGTGTGTAATTTATTAATGATTTTAAAACTTACGTTGGAAGATATTATTAATATAAATATAGTTTGTTGTTTTTAAAAAAAAATGATTACTGAAAAGGAATTTGAGTATTCTTTAGCAAGTTTAGTAACTTTTTTTTTAACATTTGCTGTGTGCTGCCGATGCTGGCTCTAGTCCGTCAACTCTAGTTTTTGCTTGGAGAAACGTCGTCGGCCTTGGACGCACCCACTGCGCGGCAAACACACACGTGACACCAGTTTCTTTCTTTTTTTCTTTTAAAGCAGTAGAAAGTCAGGCAGAGAGATAATAACTGAACATCTCTCAGAAAGCTTTGGAGATTTATTCTAGTATAAGTGTAACTAAATCGTGTAAATTAGCAATTGACCAAACAAAGCGATGTTGTTAAGAGCTGCGGAGACTTGCGAGTGTGCTCCACGCTCCACCGCAACACTCACGCTTACCGTCACTACGAACCGACATGCGGTGTGCGTTTCCTCATGGCCCGCGGGACTTGTGGGCCACGGTAGAAATCAGTGACGTCAAAAGAGTGAGCAAACACTAAATAATTCACTGCGCTTAAAATAAACAATTTTGTCTGTGAAATATGAAAAATTTGTTTCAATAATAAATTAAATATCCTTTTTTTTATATTATATATATGTATATATTATTTATTTCGGGCATTTAAAACTACCGGTGAAAAGTTCGATAGTTATTTAACTTAAAGATGGCGTAAAAAACATTGTGTCGTCAGTGTTAAAAAGCCTGTCTATTTCCTTAGCAATCATGAGCATGGATAAAAAAAAATACTGTAGTAACAATTCCTAAACCTCCAATATTATTTACGTTAAACTTCATTCTGAATAAGTTTGTCTCCTTAACACACCCGGCCACGATAAAACTAACACCGTGCCATTAGATTTTTTTACAATGCTTGATACTTATTTATAGTTAAAAAATTACATCGCTAACCTCTTATTCGTTTCACACCGCTAACATGATACACACGTGGTACGTAACGTAGCACCGGTGCGATATGTGTTCATGTTCATAAGATTACTGTATATTCTGTCAGAACATCATCAATGGTCGGAGTCACCTTTGAATATATATACTGTATAGAAGTCGCGAGTGGATAGGAATTACTCTACGTTTTTCAGAAGTGTATGATGAGCAGCTTGGGAACTTCACCGCTGCAGTGCGCTGCCGTAACGCCCTGTATCGTCTTAGTTGTTATTTACACGTTAGAGCGCAGCACTGTCGCCCGCTGTCATTCCCCGCACCCCTCATCCATCATTCACTGCAGCTCAACGTCGTTCAACGGGAGGGGGAAGGGGTGTTTGAAGAGTTCGACACTTGTCCGCTAGGGACCACCACAAGTCGATGCCCTAGAGATGGTGGCGATTGCGGCGGTGAATTAACCAACTACCTCAAAACCGTATTAGAAATTTTAACCTGGGCTGGCGACTTCTATACAGTATACATATTCAAAGGAGTCACGCAGGTTCTTCCTCCGTGCGGTAGTGTGATCATGATCGGCCCGCTGGCCTCCGGGCAAGCCGCGACCAGCCTGGCTCCTGGAGGGGTGGGGAGGGGCGGTAAGGGTCAGGAGGGAGGACCTTGTCTGGTTGGAGGTCGCGCGGCTCGCTTGTTCCACTCGAGCCAGTAAACAAAGGGCGGGCGGCGAGGGAGGCGATCAATAAATAATTTGGCGTGTGCCGGATATCTGGCGGTGGCTGCAGGGCTCAACAGGCGAGCAGCCCTTGGACTGCTGGACCGAGCACCGCCGTGACCCGTCCGCAGTCCGGCCGCCGCGACGGACACGACACGACAAAACTCAACAAACCCTCGCACGGCGTTCCAGCACGGCAGATCTAATAGCGTAGGGTCATGATACCACGACCACATAAACCCGGCGATTTCTGATGCGGCTGTCGGCCAATCGTTCCAAGGCAAATACTTCCATAACATGCTGTATAGAATGCGCTATAAACAGTGTCCAATAGAAAAAGAACATACTATCTCAACCCATGCTTTATTTTTTTTCCTGTTTTCTGTAGTCCTTCAACCCAATGTCATACATACTGTAAAAGTATAATGTGGACGAAATGGGTTCGTAAGGGATAGCCCATTTAAGTTTTATTAATTAGTAATATTTCCATTACTAATAAATAATTGTATTTAAAAAAGTTAGATCACCAATCACTTGCACTTAAAAATTTTCATTCGCAAGACACTCAATGTCTGTCAAGTTCCGCAGTTCGCACTCCTCACTGGAGATAGGCTTGACAGTGATTCGCCCCTTACCACGCGCCTGTCCACACTCACACAGTCTCGCGCCACTCTCGTGGTCCTGTCATTCCTCGTCCCGCCACACTCGAGGGGTCTCTCATCCTCTTCGCCAATGTCACACTTCCTTTCACACGAGGAACTATCCGAACTCTCGGAACTCGCTCGGAACTCCCGCGGAGGCCAGCGTCCCTGCTTATATACTTGTGGCGCCATTATCGAACCGACGAGAGCGGCCGTAAAGAGTCGCGTCATCCCGGGCCGACTCGATGCTTGAAACGTCAAGAATGACGACGCTTATTCACGCCACTCCATGCGGTGGCCTCTGTTAGCCCGGAAACGCGTGGCATGCCTTGCGTCAATGGACGGCGCGTGACGTCAGTGGACGTGCATGGCGGCCAGCCCGTTCCGAACCTGGCGCATCGCAGTCTCGTCTGTCGCGATCATAACAATACAATGAGCCTGAACTTTATTAATAAAAAGTTATTCGCTTAAAACGTCCATTTTAAATTAAATCTTCACCAATCTACAATAAAAACATTGATCATAAACACGATGATATATGTTTATAAAAATATCAAAGCAAGCTACAAATATTATAGTGTGCCCACACATTAAATGAAATTACATTTTGCAGCATAAAGATTTACCAAGTACGTAAATATTTTTGAAGTTTAGTTCTGTACAGTTTCCTTCTGTTTCCGTTTTGCTTTCTGTCGGGCAGCAAAACACAATAATAATATAATTATAATCTATTCCTTGCAGACCGACGGGGCGTGTATTTTGGGTGACGTCACGGCGTCCTTGTATTTCATTGGCTATTGAGCGTGTCTGCCCCATGGTAGCGTTGCGACTCCAGCTTTAGTGTGTTTCGACATGCCGTACACACAATTATATGCCAAATATTTATTGGCTATCCCCATTGTATTAACGATGAAAGAGAATGATATTGTCCATCTTGTTTTCACAGGAGTAATACCTAGTTATAAGAAGCGTTTTTCACGATTATTTTTAGCTGCAATTATTATTGTTATTATTTTAGTTTGATGGTATACCTTCTTCTGTAGGCTCTTTAAGCGCGCACTATGCAACGAAATTTTCACAGGATGAAAAAGGGCTACCTACATACAAGTAAACAATTATATAATGTGTTTTTAATTCTTATTGAATATTGGTACATATCGTTCAAACATTTATTTATTGTGAATATTATTAGTAGAAATTATGTGTATAAACTTTTTCAAGTGTATTTACTAATGTTTTTTATAAGTGAGGTCTTTTTCCCGTATGTAAAATTTATTTGCATTATAAATTATAAATTAGTACATACGTTTTAATTATTTATTTAAATTATTAAACTATAATATACATTCAGGATATTTATTGATTTTCATTTATAATTAAAATTTGGTTCGATTATATAACTAAACTGAATAAATAATTGTATACACTGTTTATATTAATATTGAACACTGCGTATTTATTTCAGTGTATAATTCGATTGAATTTATACTTAACCAGCCGTATTTATAATATCACTTCAGTTCTTTTATTATTTGCATGCAAAATTAAAGTTAGTTTTTTATTGCGCCAAGTAAGTATAACTTCTACTGTGGTTATACATAAGTACATACGCTGTTTTTTTTTATAAAATAACGTAATGCGGTTTTTTAAATTCGATTTAAAAGCTTCACGGTAGGTACCGCCCGTAAACAAGGTTGTGACATTCGGAACGAGCTATGCAGCAGCGGGTAAATGCGGGATCGCTGAAGTCACGTGGCTGCAGTTCGGCCTACGGCCACCAGGCAGCGCGCACTGCGGGCGACCTGCCCTTCTCGAATCGTGCGCTGCCAGTGTTGTTGCATGTTGTTTGGTGTGCGTGTGTGTGCTCGTCCGTGCTTGTCCGGTCCGTCCGTGTGTGAACGTCGACCAATACCGCCCACCAATGATACACTGGCTGCAACCTTTCCAGTTCTTCGGCAGCATCGCTGGGTCCGATAAGTAAGTCCCGCAACCACGCCACTGCCACGTTATCACATTAGAACTGTTTTACCAATTTACTCATTGAGATATCTACGATTAGTAAACGGACAGTGGTGTCACGAGCCAAACATGTTACAGTTTTACCATCCAGTATGTCAACTATCAAGTTGGTAGCGAAAAAAATAGCGAGCGGCTCGTTAACTGGTCGGCGTAATTATTTTGACATCTAGTTAGGTAGAAGTTGGCGAATTCGTATTTGGGGAGCTAGTAATCCAACCCAGTGCACTTAACTATGAATAAATAATGGTTGCGTAACTGATCTATTTGAGACCCATTATAATGTTTTTCTCTCACGTAGTTTTTTTTCTTACTCCGTACGTGACACAGAACTTACCCTTCAGTGACCGTAGCGACTCGGATTCGACAACATCGTGTAACATTGGTCACACGCCACCGTTTCTCGCTACTTCAGGCACCCACTTAAGTCGGTTTATAAACTACGTAAGTTTCCTTATCGCGTATCCAGTTTATATCAAAGCTTCAAAATTAAAAATATTTTGGTAATTGTGTTGTTTCAAATTACAACATATTCAGCTGCTTACCTTATTTTAATTTTTTACGTTTAAAAATAATTGTATAAGATACCCAGAACAATTGCTTCTGGGAACAATGTACCTCAAAATTGTGTACATTTTATCAAAATCAAATATATTTTGGTTATTATACTGTTCTGCATTACAAACACAACTAATTCCTTTCTTGATAATTATCAGATGTTGTTTTTTATAACGAAAATAAAATAATCGAAAAACAAGATTTTTCACACCACACACGTCCCTAAATTTTCCCTGAAGGAATGGTTCCATAATTCCTACTAGTTTGTTAAAAATAACAGTTTAAAGCTTACATTACAATACCTGTGTCATACTGCCACAGCTAGTCATTGTTTACCCGCGATCGTGTGTATCTTTGTTTAGCCCAACTGTAACCAATTATAGAGAATTAAAAATACGCTAATTTTTCCGTTTCATATTATTGAAGTTTATCCATGGATCATGATGCTTGATTCTGATGGCATGATCCTGTTGCTTGATCCTGTGGTACGATGCTTGCTGTATTAATTAAGTACGTCGGAAGATCCTGTACATAAAAAAAATATTGTCATATAATAATGAATTATGACCGTAAGTAAAATAAAAATGATTTTTTTTTAAACTTACAATCATAATTCTTTCTTTTTTCGCAATATATTTTACGTGCAGGATCTTCCGACGTACTGAACTAAAACAGAATCAGGGCAGCAGGATCAAGCGATCAGGATCTTTTGACGTACTGAATTAAAACAGCAAGAATCATGTATCACAGGATCAAATCAAAAGGAGCATGCCATCAGGATCAAGCTTTCAGGATCCAGGGATAAACTTGCATACATGAAACACCAGCTATAACGAACACAGAATATACGTAGGCTGTAATCAAATAATTCCCTGAAAAGACTACAAAATACAATGTGTCGGCTACTTCAGTGTACAGCGCCAATTCCTCACAGAAATTAAACGAATTTAACAACTAAATTCAAATTTTTGGCTCCCATTAGACTCGTTTGTTACGTCACTCAAAATAGTACGTATTTAAAATGCAATGTATCAAAACAAACATTTCGTAATACAATTACATACTTATTCTAATAAAACAACAAACATGAAATACAAGCATTAAAACCTGCAACTGCAAAACAATCGTTATATAAACGAATTTCATTATTAAAACAACACCTACATTGACTAAAGTTATCAAATTAAAATTTAAAAAAAAAACACGTGTAAACGTAAACTATGAATTTCGGCGATTGCATGAATACATAGGTGTCGTAATGTAAGCTGTAAACTTTTTAAAAAAAAAATTGAAGTAATTAAGCATCCTTTCGTGCAGAGTTAATTCAGGAAAGTCTCTAGTATATGGAGAACATATATTTCTATTTATTGCGGGTAAACAATAAATTGTGGCGGCAGCGTAAAAGCACATGTATTTTATTTAAGCTATACAATTTTAATTTATTTTAACAAACTAGTAGGAATTACGAAACCACCCCTTGTAAGTAAGTTTAGGGACGTTTGTTTGCAGATTTTTTTTCTTTCCGTTCTAAAAAGCCGCGACGTCCAATAATCACCCCTTTCTTTATTTCCGCATTTTATTTTTAAGTACAGTTGGATACACGATAAAGAACAGTTACGAGCTAAATTATTCGAACTATATTGCATACAGCAATAATTTATATTTACGGCTTCTGGGAAATAAGACGAATAATAACAAGTGAAGTTTTTTTTGGGGTCAGCTTCGTCAATAAGAGTAAAATTACTTTTGGGATACTTAATTCATAATATTTTATTTATTATTAATGTAGTTAACCTAACGTAATCAGCCATACACTTAAATTATTCACCGTATTTCTCCAGAAGCCTCTACTCTCACTGCTGAGAGTTGTGAACCACTTGAGACAACTCGGTGCTCATTAATGAAAGCCATGCCGAAGTTGGTATCGAACCCTTACCCTCGGCACACAAGCGTGATGCATAAGCAACGAACCGTAATGTGATACTTACGCATAGGTAAAAATGAACGAACGTCAGTTATTTGCTTTCAATGGCGACGCAACATTCGTATTGAACGTGTTCTGCGTTGTGTAAAGCTATGCGGTTGAACCGGAGCGGTTGTTAGTTTACAGCCGGTGATTTATTTTAGAACCATTTCATACCTGTTCCATTTTGATCAATATACTTAGTGCATTCTTGAGATGCCTGAATTGTGAATTTTGAAAGAACCGCGGGAGAAAAGCATAGTGACACCAATGTAATGTTGGATTTATAAACTTCGTAAGAAACGCAAGGGAGCAAAGACAAAACACGCAACAAACGTAATAAAACTATGTTCGTAAAACACGCAAGTCACATGTATGCCATCACCAACCTTTGCACTCTTAATTAATAATATTTTTTCCTCACAAAAATGCGTAATATTATTAATATTTGAATTCGAAAGTGTCTTACTTTCAACATGCGCCAATTTAATAAGTGAAAACGTGATGCATGTGATAGAAACAAAATCGAAGCCCCGTATACACATTACGTCCGAAACTTTCAAAGACTTCGGAACACTTCACTTAAAATGTAAAAGGCTGAAACGCTAGAATTCGAAAGTTGTCCAATGCATGCGTTCGGTTTTGCGTCTTGAGAAATTTGGCAACTGTTCCGTTTAACGTATCCAATTATATTTTAACACAAACTACTAAAATAAAGCTAATATAACAATAGAACCTGATGTGATTTACAAATTTATATGTCGTAACTAGTAAGCGTATTTTAAATTAGCATAAGTTTCTAATAACATAAATGGTTATGTAGTTAAATGATTTTTAAAAATATATTTCCTGCGTTTTTTTACATTCAGGCTTAATAATGTTACGATTTACTGCGGGTTCGTAAAGGATAGCCCAATTAAAGATTTTATCACACACACAGTTTTATTGATAGCCACTACTTATGTCACTTACAAATAATCTTCCAAAATGGCAAATAATCAATTGCACTTAAAAATAATGTTGCTTCCCTAGTAACTCGTTTTTACAATCCACACACCTCGCTGGGCCGCACCTCTGGCACAACTCTCGCCGCAGCACCCCTCGTGGATCTCCGCCGCGGAACTCCGTCGCCGCACTCCGCCGCCGCCGACGCACTTGCCTTCGCCGAGGATCCACTCGACGTCTTGCTCGGAACTTCGCCCGGTACTCTGCCGCAGGAAAACTCCCGACCTCACTCACTCACTCACTCACTCACTCACTCACTCACTCCCTGCCCTGGAACCTTCGTCCAAGAACTTCGCCACTCTGCCACACCCGCGGAACAATCGCCCCGGAAACTCCTCCGCGGGAAAGCTCCCGCCTGAACTCTCTCTACTCACTCTCTCAAAGCCGGCGTCCCGGGCACATATATAGGCCCAGAAACCTTCCAGAACTCCCGAGCGCGGCTGGGGCCAGTCGCGTCATTCCACGCCGACCCAACAGCAGAAATCTCTCGAAACACGTGTCGGCGGCTCGCGTAACTCCGCAGCTGTCCGTTGTCAGTTAAATGTCACAGGCAGGGCGCCGCGCTGGGAGTGGTGGGAAGGAGGAGGGAAGGCGACAATCCTTGAATCTTCCAGGCGCGCGCACGGCGCATATCGTGTTGCGGCAGCCGCCAGCCAGCTCTGCACCTGCACATGTCGCGGCCTTGCTCACGTTCGTAACAATATTAATACTTATAAACACGGAACATGATTTGTCGTATGAATAGTGCTGCCAGTGGACTCCAGTTAAGTGACTCTAATCACAGGCGCTATAATGCTGGAGTCAATAAGCATTTAGGTGCATACAGAAGAGACTTTTCATAGCATTTAGTCTTAAAAAACAGTTTCTACAGAGATTATAGAGCGGTAATCCATATATTTTTTTATCTCTTGACGTTAACGTGTACATGCCTTTATATTATTACTTTTTTCTTTGTATATAGCAAACATTATGCTAGGACAGTAATAATTTTATCAATTTAAGCATTTATAAATAAGTAGCATTTGTTTTGCCCTGCCTTTATAATCCTTTCTTACCACATTACACAAGGAAAGGCAACCACTTATACAGTTTTAAAATGTTGTAATTGTTCACGGCTCCACTTCTTCGCACATTTCTTGGTCTTGTTTGTGAGTTTACACGGTAGAATATTCACAAGCTGGTGATACAATATTCAGAAGTACTTCTCAAACCAAAAACATCAACTCATATAAAAACAACAATAGCAAAATAAAGCCAAATGTTAGCTACAAAATGAACCCCTAGCCAAAGAGAGAGGCCCCTGAAAGAAAGCTGGTCAACAAGGATCTGTTGCCAGCTGGCGCCGGAGAACCCGAGAGTGTTTACAAGTGCTTCACACTGGCACCCAGTCGTCGCCAAACTGGCGCCAATGATATTGTGACGTGTGACCCCACTTGGCTTGCATTTTATGATGTTAAAATTGCACAAATAATGGCTAGAAACATGAAACATAAATGTCAGTCTTCAATACAATATTATATAATTTATGGCAGCCTTATAATTTAAAATTTTAATGTAAATTGTTTCCTATTATGTATCCAATTTTAATCAACAGAGCGCAACTCTACACGGTTTACGGGCAGTGTCAAAACTGGCAACAGTGCTATCCATTTACCCTGTAATGCAAATTGCTAATCTGTTATTATTTTACGGAAATAAATGACAGCTATGCTATTGCCTACGGAGTTATTCATAATTTTATTTGTTTTGAACATTAATTTTCTGTGATGGTACAGCTTTATTTAAAAAGACCAACTCAGAAAGCATGTTAAAACGCAGTGACGCAAATACTATTAGGTTGATTGAAATGATTGGGTTGCCCACAAGCAGTTCTCGGAACAAAATTGTTTGTAGAGTTTACTAAATCGCATCTAATAGTTCAACAAGCGTTGTCTATTGTTAGCGCATTTCTTTTTTCGGCGCGTGTGTTTTTACCATTTTCGAGAATTATGGAATGTTGATTTAGGATACGTAAGTTACCTTTACGTTCATTGTAAGTTATTAAATTTTGTATGTGATGATATATTTTCCGCCTATTTACGACCAATTAAAAAAATATTACAAAGTACACATACACAATTGTTGTCAATTTCTCAATTAAAAATATTAGACTACTAGCCATGTCCCCGAAAGGAAAGCATTAGATACTTATTTTTGATGAATTACCAGAAACGCTGATACAACTGAATTGTATTTATAAACAGAAGCCTAAATACACATTTACATACTTCTAACTTCATAAATGACAAACTTTCATCCCCTATTTAACCCCCGTAGGGGATGAATTTTCAAAAATTCTTTCTATTTGCTCACCTACGTTACCTAACGAACTCCAATGCAAACTGTCATGCTTCTATAGCTACCGGTTTAAGCTGTGCGTTGTCTGTCCGTGTTAGTTTAATATCTGCAGCAACTGGGTAATGCATTTGCATTTACTTGCATGTACACTTATGTGTAAATTTCCATTTACAGGTGGTGTGGAAAATCACTTTAAATATTTTGGAGCGTTGTTACGTGTAGTACGTATGTTGCTTACAACTTTGATTATAAATGTTATGATTATTTAACCACTTTCTATTAATATTCACTATCTTATAAACATTTAAACCCTTCTTGTTGCAACCGACTTAAAATTCTTACGTCACGCCTTTTCGTAAATTAAACAATGAAGTTCCTATAATGGTGTGTTTCAGTACTACAGACGATACTTGTTTTACCCTACAAACCACGTTCATAATTTACTACTGGTTTCTCAGAAATTGCTGTTTATTATTTATATTACAAAGCCTGTGTATTGACGCGGCCGCCGCCATTTTGTGATTTGCGTTGCCTATCCTGTAGAACTCCATTTATATATTTTGGATTTGGATTTTTAAAACCCTGTGAGAGGTTTGTTTATATATATTTTTTTATTTATTTATTTAGTAGTATGACAGTGCGGAGCACCGACTTGTTACACGCGACAGCTCGTAACCTGACGTAAAAAAAAAAATAGGTTTGATACAATTAATAGAATTCATTATATAGATACACGTTTATATTAATATTGAATACTTTGTAATTATTTTTTTTTTTAATTGTGTTTAATGTATACTCTACCAACCGGTTTTATAATATCACTCCAGTCCTTTTATTATTTTATTTATATTATTTGCATGCAAATTTAAAGTGAATTTATCTTTATGCCAAGTAAGTATAACTTCAGATGCGCGTACGTAAGTACACGCACCCATAGTTTATTATTTTATTTACGGAAAAGCTGTGACGTAAGATTTTTCCCACAATCTGATCTCATGCGTTGATCGCCTAATGAGCATATGCCATCACAAGTTTGTGGCCTGATAGCTATGCGTGGCCGAATTTTGATAGGCTAATGTATATATTTGTTTTCAAGTGACTAAGTGTAGCCACTAAAAGAGTAACCTAATGCGTGCGTGTGTGGTATATGATATAGTTATGGGCGTTATGGCTATAGCTTTACGTATATGGATATAGGTTACGGAAAGTTCGCCTTTGTATGTAGATGCCAAATTTCCACGTGCACTATAAAAAAATCGTTAAAAAGTCAAGTAATATTTGAAGCGAAACTTCCTTACAGCCTTAAGTTATGTCGAGGTGATAACGTCATTAAAGTGTAACGAAAAAGGGAAACAAATAACTAAAGAGGGGTTTAGCGAAAGAAAAATGAAAGTAACTATTGATGGTATATTTTCATTAAAGTATACTTGAGCAAAATTTTAAAAAAAAAAAATTTACTTATATATGTGAAGTTTCACTTCTAACCGTGCTGATGGGACACGCACCCACGCGTTTTTTTTTTTTTGTGTGATTAATATAAACTACTACAGATTGTATGATTTTTTTTTCAAATCTTCCTGAAAAAAACCAAATAGTAGTTTATGCCTTTGTTAGTTTGTACGCATGTACATCATAAATTACAAATAAATAACGTGTTAAATTACACACTTGGATGTACGTACATTCATCAACATAAATTTACTAGGAAGTATCTCCAAAAATACAATTAAATATTGACAAAATATTGTTAAATGTTATTATGTTTACTGTTTATATAGCACTAGTTAAACACGTCTTTAAAGTAGTGCTGTTTCCATTACGTCTTTATTGATTAATGTGCTGGATGGTTGAGAGGTCTAAACGTTAGACTGACAGTCGACAAGTTGTAAGTGCGATAATTCGTCAGTTCCCTCAGTTTAACTGAAATGTTTGTTTGGAAACTGAATTGTTATAAAATTCAGAATAACTTTTAAGTACATGTCCTAAATTAAGGTTAAGAACAAAAAAAATTAAGAGTTCTGGAAGAAGCAAAATTTTACAAATTCATTGTTTGGGTAGATTTAATCAATATTGTAGTTTCTACGTTTGATATAATTTTTACACAGTTTAAAAAAGAAATAAAAAATAGTAAAAATCCATTAACATTAGTGGAAACATTTTTACCACATAGGTACTTTTGTGTAAGATTACACTATTTTGTGTAAACACTGAATGTCTAGGCTAATTTCTAGCCGAATGTGAAGCCGAATATGTAGTTAAAAGTGTAGCAAAATTCCTGTAGGTGTGTAGTCATATGTGTAGCCACATGTGTAATTGATTATTTATGCTTAACTGCGAGAATTGCCAAATCAGTAAATTACGTTTGTGTTGCAGTGTTTTTTGCCAAATGCCTGAGTGTAGCTTAATATGTATTTATGTCGGTAGCAAAACATCTGTGTGTGTGTGTGTGTGTTTGTGTGTGTGTAGTTTAATGCATGTATATAGCTGTAAATTTGTAGCCGCTAAATGAGTAGTCGTATGTTTACATCTGTAGCCAGTCGTTGAGTCAAATGTTGGTTTCTGTTCGTGAGAGAGTTTGCGTGTTTTTCATTTTGTGATTGGTATATGTTAAATTTTGTGTTTGGTGTACAGTTTTGTGTGTGTTCATGTTTGTTTTTGTGTTTATTTTGTAAGCGTAATTGTAAATAGCCTCATGTCAGTGTGAAGCTTTGATGGTAAGCGAGCGTGAAAGTAAATGATTATGGTGGAATGTAGAATTATCTACGACTTTTATCTACTGAAAGAGCGTATTCAATAAACGTAAATTATTTATTGTTCTTTAGTACACGTGTGTGTGTGTTAATTGGTAGCTGAGATGAAGTGGATGAAACTCATTAACTTAAATTCAATTCAATAAGGGCCCTTTCTACCTAAATAATTATATACATTTTTTACAGTTTTTATTTGTATTGTTAAATTTATAACAAACTGGCATTAGCTGGGTTTTAAACACCTAAACCATGTCGGTGACAAATTATATGTTGGTAAATGTTGTTGAATAATGATAATTTCAAATAACATTAAAGAAGTGGCAGATTTGGAAAGCGGATCATTATGGCCAGTGGATCCAATACAGCGTCTAAGATGGCGCTTGAAACAAAGACATCATGCGCGCATTAGCGTTACTCTTCTTTCGCGGCATCCTTCCTCGGCGCTGTTATCTATCGCTGAGTGGCCTTGGGAATTCCGCGGGCCGCCGCGCGGAGTGGCGCGATTAAACACCGTCTTTCTGAACTTTTCGGGATACGGGCCGGCCCGGGATGACGCGACATGTCGCAGTCACTCCCGTACATTCTGGAAAGACGACCCACTAGAAAAAGGCGCGACGCCGGCCTCCGCGACAGTTCCGCGACAGTTCCGCGACAGTTCCGAGAATCACTGTTGAGCCTAGCTCCAGTGAGGAGTGTGAACTGCGGAACTCGACAGATATTGAGTGACTTGCGAATAAACATTTTTAAGTATCGGTGAATGGTGATCGGACATTTTAAAGCACAATTATTTATTAGTAATGTAACTATTAGTAATGTAAATATTAGTAATTAATAAAACTGTAATAAAACTTAATTGGGTTATCCCTTACGAACCAAGTCCTCCTTACATAAGTCTTAACAATATTTTAAGGTTTTTGTGGCCTAGTCGCGGGTCCCTTAAGTTGTCAGAGTAAATTATATATACGTATTCTAATGCGCCTTCGGCTGATGTTTGCACAACCATGATGCATAAAGTACCTAAATCCATGTTTATGAATATTTATCTATGATTTTAAATAGGCATATTTGGCCATGTTAGTGTGTATATGAAGAGACAGGTATACTCTTGGACATTTGTACAGTCCCAAAAATATCTTGTATTGCTAAGATGTGTAATTAAATAGACATGCATTCATGCTTGTTTACGTCTTATTAACTTATGTTAAAAAATAACACTAAGTTTTAATTTATTATATCGAAGTACTTACAGTCGAATGTTAGAGTTTAGAACATACATTATATGAACTGTGTTATTGGTGGACTAGCGCCCCCGAGCAGAAA
The DNA here is from genome assembly GCF_032445375.1 of Bacillus rossius redtenbacheri. Taxonomy (NCBI): domain Eukaryota; kingdom Metazoa; phylum Arthropoda; class Insecta; order Phasmatodea; family Bacillidae; genus Bacillus; species Bacillus rossius. Next base: position 90,538,835 of record NC_086332.1, read on the forward strand.
CAATATTTTTTTTTTTTTTTTACACTTTGACTATAATTCACTAAATTAAACAGGAAAAATTTATCACTCACAATATTAAGGTTGTGTATGAGGGCATCTAGTCACTTAAATCCACCGAGGTATTTTGACTACTGAAAAAATTATAAAAATTGTAACAATTGACATATAAAAAAATTAAAATAACTTAATGAATCTTACATAAGTTTTTATCAAGTTCAAAGTTAAAAAGAGCAATTAATTTAAATACGAGATTAAGTATAACATGGTGTCAGAAAAAATATATGAATAAAAAGTAAAAATAATATTTTTTTTAAAAAAGTTACAACTACAGTGGTTATTGCAGTATATAAATCTCTTCATCGGTTAAATTATTCAGCCAAAGTTTACATATTTTAAATTTTGAAAAAAAAAAATTATTAATTTTTCAGGAAGAATAACTACAATTTTTGGAAGCAAAAATTTTAAAGATCTCTGTGAAGTAGTTTCATAAAATAAGAGAAATAGTCGGTGAAAAGTGCGCGTGTGCCCATGATGAAGATTGGGAGTTTTACAATGTTGGCAGCAGGCTCGGGTTAGACGGCAGAGTCGCCAACAGAGCGGCGACTAAATAAAAATAAAATCGTCCATAAATCGGGAAGAGATCGCAGCAGAAGCGAGTCGTCGAGCCTGGAATCACGGTGGGGGGGGGGGGGGGAGGGGCGTTCAGAATATAAAGAACCAAGGAGAGAAAGGGAGACGAGGCGACGACTATCGGGCGGTTGAAGGCTGCAGGTGGTGGGGAGGGGGAAGCGTGTGAGCGACGCCATCCCAACACCTGTCACTGTCATTCCTCGGCAGTTGGCAACATCACACTGCCTCAGGGGGGGAGGGAAATGTATGCACACGTGTACTCTCTGAAACGTAAATGGCACCAGGGAGATGAGAAGTGTGTGCAAAAAATAAAAAGCTTTGCCCGGAGAAGAGGGGAAAAAGAAGCTGCGCCACGGCGAATCCATTTGTTCCCAAGAGTGCGGGGGATAAGCCTGGCCACCGCTGCTGACGTCACCGCGTGGACACCACGTCAATCACATCGACCAGGGCGGTGCACCTGCTCGCGTCGTGGCCTCCGGAGACCTCGTGCGGCCAGAGTCGCAGCGCCAGGGACAGTTCCATTTTCAAACACTTCGCTTTACTTGCTGCGACTAGTTTAGATGGGGATGAAGCACCAGATCTTATTTCATAACACCTCTAGGTAATCTTGAAGAATTATTAAAAATAAAATATTTACCTCTCAACTTTAAGAGTTGGCGTAATAGATAGGCGATATTACTCAGAAATAGCGATAATCTTTAGTTCAGTTCAAGACGACTCATCATTAGGTCTTAAAGTCCTTGGCGTCATTTCGGCTGTCCTTTCTGTGCGTGTTGGGTATAGAAGGAAACGGTGACATACAAATCACTCCTAGATACAACACTTGTAGGGTAGACCAGGGGAAATCGGGTCAATTTTTTTAAATTCCTGAATAAGTATAAAACCAATATTAATTTACCATAAAATAATCTACAGTAATATAAGTGATACATTTATGTACATATTTACATACAAACATTAGCCAATCTTCCTTATGAATTGACATTAAACTTGATAAAAGGAAAATGAAATGTTTTGACCCGATTTGGACAGAAGTGGGGTAAATCGGATCACAAGTGGGGCAAATCGGATCAACAGATTTTCTTTACTGTTTTGACAGACACATTCCGCATACAAACTGTTTACACTGAAAAGCATTGACACAGCGCTCATGGTACCACATTTTGCAAGACTGGCACTGAATCCAGTCTCCAGCAGTGCAGCTTCTGATGTCTTTGTATGCAATTTTGCACATGTTGCAGAGAACATCTTCCTCATCATCCTAGCCTTCTTCTAAAATTTCCAACTCGGATGTGTTTTTAGTTTTTGTTCGCTTCTTCGTCTTCAGAGGTTCAATTTTGCTTTGCTTTGAACTTAATTTAACACCTGCTTCTTGCTTTTCAATTTCCTGGATTCCAACAATGTGCGATTCTCTTTTGACAGTAGCCTTAGAGAAGCAACAGTTTTTTGTTCACCTATTCTCTTTGGTGTTAATTTTTCCGGTGTTGGTAACAGGCATCTCACTTCTTCTGTGGTGCTCCTTCCACTTACATCTTTGGCAGTGAACTCGTAATTCTATATTTACATGGATAATATTTTCATTATTTTAACATGTCCTAAACTTCAATATTATTATAAGTACTTACAAATTTTAACTAAAGTTGAAGTCTTGTGCCTTAAATTAATTTTTTCCACTTATTTAGAATAGGTCTTAACTTAAAACTTGAGAAAGAAGAATAAAGTGCTTCACAATATATAGCAAATATATGAAGCGACCCGATTTCCCCACTGTATGCAGTGACTCGTTTTACCCCATTTCGCACTTTAAAAAAAAGAAAAATATTATAAATTCTGTCAAACATATAGAGCTTCAGTAATGCAGAAGAATGTTAATTGGATACATATTTTCGTACTCCATTACTTAAACTACAATACTATTTCGAAATGCGAACGTAAAGACTTATTTGAAACAAAATAAAACTTACATTGTTAAGAATTTTCCACTTCAGGAGTACACATGTTCGGGTTCATGTCGCACAGACTACCAGAATGTTGTTACAGACGATGTTCGCCTTGTAGTGGACGGTTGTATAGACAGATAGCAGCACTCTTTGGTAGGTTCCGTAGACTCCAGTTCATTCTTTCGGCCCAAGACAGCAGATCTTGTTACGATGACCCGGTTTACCCCATGACCCGATTTCCCCCGGTCTACCCTAGATGTTACCTTATACGCCTAGCTTTACTTTAGCCATCATATATGCGACGGATGTTAAACTATTTAGCTCAATTCCGCCGATTTCCGTAGCGCTTCTGAGGCTAAAGTATATCATCATGGCGTCCCGACACAGGAGGACGTTTTAAATTAAAAATTATTCAAACGTTATTCGTTTTTGAATAGGCGACGCTCATTAGTGCGCTGCTGCGCTGACGTCACAGCGACAGACGAAACAGCCACACGAAACGGAACGTAAACAACAAAGATAGTTCCGAAAAATCACTTTTAAAAACTTAAAATTACTGACAATGTTTACACTGGTAATAACATAGTAAACAGAAATCACTTGAAACACGACAATGTTCCTTGAAGGGATCTCAGTAATGAAGTCTGAAGCGTAACTCGTCAAAACATAGACTATTTTCTTATATAGAGTCAACTTAAATTCAGTACAAAATATTATATAGAAAATATCACAAAAATCATAACTGTCAATAAACTAATATTATAAAGTGTAAACACCATATGTGCGTTCGTTTCTGCACACCATAGAGTTAATTCCAATGAAGTTTTACTAAAACTTTGGCCAGAGAATTTTGACATTACAGCCCTTCTCACGCAGATACGCCGCTAGCCGTGTATAAAACTCAAGGGGTGAGCATTTATCTCCGTTATTCAGCGTTTTTTAAATATTTTTCCTTGTATTACAGTTTTTTTGGTTCGACAACAATTTTTGGCAATACTACGGAAGAATGTTTAAGTGACCTTTCGTTATTCAGTTTAGTTATTATTAATGTTGTAACGATTCGTTTAAAATGATTATTTAACCGCATCTATCACAAACTATAAACTAATTTAAAATCTTCATGACATTGCAAAGTGAGGGGAGGGGAAATAAAATTTTGCCTGACAATAATATATTACAAAAAATTATCAATGTAAAAATTAGGAAAACCGCAGTTCGGATCCACGCTGTAGATTTTTCATGATAACACCGGTATAAAATAACAATATAGTGTTTCGTGTTAATATTTAATTTAACTATCCATCCTAACAATCACGCATGCGCCTATGCTGGTATTATGATGTAAAAGGCAAAGCAAATACTGCTTGCCAAACACGTACAGACATGGGCTCAACCATTGCATTATTAGTCTCTTAGTTATTAGCGTTTCAAATCTGACGGTATTTTGTCACACGAGAAAGTTCGACCGACTATCATTGTAACAACGAATAGACGTTTTCACGTCAAAAAAAAAAAAACAGAAATTTACAGATAAAAGAAATAATGGAAGACATTATATGCATAATAAGGCTCTGATTAAGTCGGTCAGATTTTCTCGTAAGAAAGTTCTGCAACATGGAGCACGCATTCTAGCATGTTGTAGGCGCGTATAGTAGATGTGTGCTTGACGTGAAGGATAAGCTAAGTGCGTTTTTACCACAGAATTAAGAATTGTCAGGAGACTGCATTCTGTGACGTAGTTGGTCACTTTTCAACCTCTCCATCGTCACACTGTTCCGCCCAAAACATTGCGTAAATGGTATTTGATAACGTCTGATAATGTGAGTAAGTTTGAATTAGAATCTGTCATTTTCATATAAATAAAAGTCATTTTAAACCGTTTCTACAGTCTACTTTCAACCTATGTTTTAGGCGTCTAACCAAAGTGGCGTAGTGTGACTAGAGGAAAACAAAACTGCTTCACACACTTACCATGGTTTTTACATACGAGATACCGGAGTAAAGTGCAAATGAAAAGTGCAAGAAACGTTTCTATACATCATTATAAATTAAACGTGGAAGTGTTGAAGTTGATTCATATTTGATCCATAAACAAAGGATTTTTATTAATTTTTGAATAACATTTTTATAGTTTCTTGATGCGACTCTTGATAGGGGCTGAATTTTTGCCGTGAGAGCTGGTATTACACGCCATTAAAACCCAGTGAGTGCTAGATAATGGAAACTTTTTGACGAGCATCACATTGGCTTTGAACAAAGTCTTCTCAGTTCGGCAACACGACACGTCTTCTCAGCTCGGAAACATGAAAGAACTAAATCATGACAGCGGCTCTTAGAAACCCCTGGAACATTATCTGACGTGAAAGAGATGATAATGGAAGGAATACGGGTTTTGACGTTTTAGGCAAGTAATTTCCTTTCTTGAAGCAAAAAAAAAAAATCCAGGCGATTTCAAACAGCGATATACTGTAACATTAACGTTTTTAACTGTCTTTTTTTTAGTGTCATGATTTTAAAAAAAAAATACACAAAGTTAATAGTGGGATCATTAGCTTATTACTGTGAATTGTCTTGAAATTCCCTCCCTGCAACTGTGCGAAATTATCAATAGTGGTTATGTAGCAATTTTCCGCGGGTAGTCATGTACGAGATCATAAAATGAAATTAAGTTATTCAGTCATTTGAATAAACAAACTATATAAAACCCAAAATATTTAATTCTCTTGGAGGAGGATTATGGTACTCATTAGGAGATCCTCGAGAAGTGTTGTGTTGACGCTGACATGCGCAAGTCGACGAGCGAGGCAGTTGTAAACGAGTGCTGCTCCGGTGTCGGGAAGGAACGAGTGCTGGCGAGTGGACGCAGCAGTCGGCCCGTCGCGGCTGGCTGAGGCATGACCAGTCCCCGCGCTCCGGGAATAGCTGCGCCGTGGATTCCAGCCCCGGAGAGCGCGGCTCGTGTATTCCCGTCCACCGCCCGTCCCGCGGCAAATGAAGCCGGCGATCCCCGCGGAAGCGAAAGGCTATAAATACCGCGCCGTGTCCTCCTGATCGATACCGTCCCCACTTCGCGCGGACTCCCAAACATCCGCCACTTTTCAGCTGGAGGCCCCGTCACCACGTCCTGCCCTGGCACCGCTTGCAGGCGCGGGCAGATCCAGGATAAACCCACTTCTTCTGGACATGTTTTGGAAATTATCTTTTAAAGAATTGTGCAATGGGAGTGCATGACTTGATGTAAGTTTTTGGACATACGCCATTGCTAAAAACTTTTTCTGTTGAAGAAAAACTAAAAAATAAAAATAAAGAAATATATAAATAAAACCCAAAAGAAAAAAAGACAAAAACACAAAATTAAGCAAAAAATTGCTGAATATTGAAAGAAATATTGAACCCAACAGAAAAAGTTTTTAGCAATGGCGTATGTCCAAAAACTTACATCAAGTCATGTTTTGGAAACTTCCATAAAACTCTGGAACATTTTAAGAACTTAATGCACATAACACATTTATGTTCTCCAATATTACAAAAAAGGTCGATTAAAAATTTTCTCATATACCTATCATTGAGTGAAAAAATACTGAATATTTTGAACTCGATGCATCCAGCATCGAATAGCTTAGAACTAATTACATACTACACCAACTAAAGGTAATAATTCAAGATGGTTGAAAATCAAACTGATTTTATGATAAGAAAGTTTAGATTTTTTTTTATTATTATTAATTTCAACCCCTGTTCGTAAAACCAGTTGCAGCAGTGGCATCTAGCGGCGTTGAGTGTCAAACAGATATAAAGCAATGCATTGAAGAGTCTCGCGCTTCGCAAATGCTATTAGACCAGAGTTTTCCCATATTGTCGCATTACGATATTTGGAATCAGGTATTGCAGGAAATTCATAAACGGGCTGGTATTTAATCCTGGGTCCTCCGAATACCGATTTGTTTTACGTCTGACACCGTGATCGTGACTTCGTTCGCAGTGTGACCTCTTGGACGCGGACTAGGATGCTAGGTATCCGTGATTATAATATGCTGCGGCAGACAAACGTCAGTATGGGATTGGTAGAGCCGAGGTTTAAGTGATGCTGCTTGAAGGACATGTCCGTTGCCCCGGTTTAACTTTGAGATGGAGTCGGCGAGCGCACAAGGCGCTTCTACGCTCGGCAGTTGTGTCCGTGTTGACAAGACAATCTCGGTGACCGCACTGCTCTGTTTCATCAGGGATTTATACTGGCCTGGGAGTTGTATATTGGTGAAGCCCAATTGTTGAAATGATAGAAGACCTATATAATTATTATTATATCAATAAAAATGTTAATGTTCTTTAGTTCAAAATCTTAATTCTCCGAAAGTTCTTCACTGATTGCTTCTAATTTTTGACACAACGTTGCATTGGAATACGCACGTGTTACGACTCTGATAAGTAAAAAGAGAGATAAATATATATGTAAAAACATAAGATTTTTAATATTTTCATTGTTATAGTATGACATATATAGATGTATAGAGAAATATATATGTATTTAGAGGAGAGATACACAGGGAGATAAATAGATGGAGGAATATATATATATTTATCTAGATAGAGAGGTAGAGATATAAATATAGGGTAGAGAATTTTATATATATATATATATTCTTTGTACGAGATGTGTGCATGTTTCAAACAATTTACAAAAAAATTGAGGCAATGGAGGTAAATGTACTTTTCTAAATGACCCTACATAAAAAGCAGTACAATCTGATTTCATTTTAAAGTGTTAATTGAAAATAGTATCATGTGTGTGTGGCCCGGGGAGAAGGGGGGATAGTTTACCTATCATAATGACTTTGTATTGATGTTCTGTATATGTTTGTGATATTTTTTCTGTATTGTTTGTAATATAACTAGATGCTAAAATTAAATTAATAAACAAACAAAATGACACCATACAGAGTAGCTATATTTGGTTATTTAAAAATGTTTTGACTGATATTTTTATTTTTTAAGGGCAAAAATTTTGTGTGTTCAAATTATATTAACAATTTTCAATGGATATATTAGGATAAATCCACGTCTTTTTTTTTCTTAAAACATTATTGTGGTCTATTGAGACACGTCTGTAATTATTTTATAATTATTATATTTGAAAAATAATTTATAAAAAATTAAGTATTTTATATCAGACTATTTAAAAGGTTTATATTACTAGTTGTGTTTGTTTGTGTGCATGTGAGCAATGCCCCCAACTTGACCTCTAGATGACCATCACATACATAGGCAAGCGCGACGTTCTTGTTGGCAATTTTCTTCTGAACCTCGTTAACGTCGTGTCAGACCGCTTACAATGTACTCAAAATTGCCAGATAGCTTATCTGTCTATTAATTATGTCTATTAATTATATTGTACCTTGTAACCCATCAGCAAGGTCCGCTTATACAGTAATTTAAGAAAAATATGAGCCACAACTTTGTAGGTTAAATAAAATGATTTAATATTTCGTTTTTCCTTTAGTAGTCGGCTGTGCAACCATCTAAAACTTACTGTGAATACATAGAGAAGAGTCTACTTTGGCATTCATCAGCCCTACTAGTGACTTAAGGCGTGCTTATTACTTGATTCCCTTGTTCACTAGTGACTTGAAGGTTTGGTTTCATTTAATATTCTACATGTATTCTTAGTCATGGATTCACTTTGTGGAATATTTTTAAGTTAACAAAAGTGTACATTTCAACTGTGCAAAAATAAATCTTCACCGGAAGCATCAGAGAAATATTCCAACATCCAATATGTGTAATGAAATTGCGCACTTAAATGGGCACGGCGTATTCCAAAACATTTTTTTTCACTGTAACGTAAATTGTGAACAGGAACCGTAGATTTTCTCTGCTTTATTTCAGCAGCTAAACGAATTTGTGTAAACGTGCAGTGGGGCGGAATACAATGATTGGTTAAAACCCCTTTTAGCTTTAACTTCGCAGGGGGGAAAAAAATAACACAGAGGAAAATACAGACTATGAAACGCTGTGCATGTCAACAATGGCTTCGCTCGAGGTCGGATCAAATTTTCCCTGTGGTCTGCTATTGGATTGAACTTCGCGTCGGAATGTCTGAAAATATTGCCCGTAGGAAAAGCGATAAAACTGCAAATTGTAATTATGGTTTCCGCACAGCGCCTCTCTGCCCACCCATCGGGCATATCCGAAATGGCTCCCTCCCCTTTTCAATTTCATGGAACGACTGACAGCTTTGGGTGACCGCCCCCCTCTTTTTTTTCCTTCAACCCCTGCTTGCCCCCCTATAAATAAAAAATGTGGGCCGTTCTAAAAGAACTGCATGCGGGTCGTTGCAGCTGAGAGAGGGTACTGATTGGGTGAACCACTACTGTGTTGGACACTGGACACTGGACACTGGACACTGGACACTGGACACTGGACACTGGACACTGGACACTGGACACTGGACACTGGACACTGGACACTGGACACTGGACACTGGACACTGGACACTGGGCACTGGACACTGGAACAGTTCCTGGGCGACGGATAAGACGTCACGTTCAGGTCGCTGGTTTGATCCCAACTCACTTCATGAGCGACATTTGGCTGAAGTGTTCTGGGCCACTGTAATCTCGGAGAGTATGTGATACCCTACCGGGCCTAGAGTTTGCGGTTTTTGAAGTGAAACTTCTTTGCTGAGGGGACTAAAATTTTCCAGCGGTAGAAAATTCTGATCGCATCAGAGGAATAAATAGGTACGAGGTGGAGAAACGGTAGAGGGGAGACGGTAGAAATGTCGCAGCACACTTACATACTTCATACTAGCATACTTGCAAGTTTGCCCGTTTGCACGTTTGCGTATCTGGGCGCTTGCGTATGTATGTATGTACCTATGTATGTATGTATTATGTATGATGTATGACGTCGATAAACTCAAGACACCGTTTGACCGATAGACATGAAAGTTGGCACATCGAAGTGTTTTTTTCATGGAAAAGGTTTTTATGCTATCCATTCTTTTTTGTAACTCGCCGCTAGATGGCGCTGCAACGCGTCAACTTCCATACCGTTCAACGGATCGCTTTGTGAATTGGTATAGGTACATAGATATTTGAACACGGAGAATATTTACGCGATGTCCATTTTGCTATAATACGCCACTAGATGGTGCTGCTGTGCAATTAACTTCTGTTCCGTTCAACCGATCGCCATGAAAATGGGTATATTGTTATTTTTTACTGTCCTTTATCCTAAATAACAAGAGATTGATATTGTGACTGAGATTAGTAATTGATGAGTGAGTTAAAAATGGAATACCATTTCAAACACTTAAAATATTTTGGATCACAAACAAACCATCTATCTAGCAGGACAGCGTCTGACGGGTGTTGCTAGGAATATAATAAAGCAAGAAGTGTCGCTTCTGTTCCGCGTGGGCTCCACGGACACATGTTTTTGTTTGATCGTGTTGGAGTCCGGGTCGGTTGAGGTTTGCAGTCACTCATCACCCACCGAGGGTCGTGTCGGGTTCCATTACCGGCGGGGCGAAACACGTGATTTTCATCATGTTTGGATACGTGGAGGACTTTTCCGTAAGCTGGTGGGTTTTGTTGTGGTACTCCCGTTTCATCTATCCTTGCTCCAGTCACAGCGCTCACCCGTCATCCGACTAGTTAACCGTGATGTCAACGAGACCTGGCGGCTGTCAGTTTTCACATGCCATGCCTTGCTGCTGCCGATCGAGCACGAATAGAAGTACCTACTAGCGATTAGGAAAAGTGAGAGATTAAAGTGCCAAAACCCCGGACTTAGATGATAGTTATAAACACAGTGTAAAAACTGGTAATAGTTACAGTGCTTGTATAGCTACACTAGTATTTATTTACCACTAAAATATTTCTTGCGGGAAATACAGAGAATTAAAACGTTATATGTGTGTTATGACACTTTGATCATTATTGTAAATAACCGTCACAATTAACTACCTGTGCATTTTCCTCATTTCCGCTACCACATACATAGTGATAGTATAATATTTGTCTTAAAGTGGCAGCCAATTGATAAGTATTGGATTCAAGACGTATAAAAGAGAGCTAATATAAATTATGCATTATTTTTTTAGCGATTATTAAAAAACTGCTTAATTAAATGTAGCCTATTATTTTTTGTAAATTGTACGAGGTGTGATAAAAAAATACTGTGAATGAATTTTTAGTAGCAGCAACTACTGAAGCTACATATATTTTAAATAATAAGCCTCATAGCTTGATCCGTAGAGATATTGGTCGAAAGGTTAAGACTTCTACATGATTCACTTTGTACAGGAAATTATTCGCACATCAACGAAGTAGCCTTAATACTCAAAGAACTGAGTGACTCTGGCTACATACAATAATGACTTGTATTACTTGTAGGAGTATAAAGTTGCAAAGTAAAATAAGTTTTCATTTTAAAATTGATTGTTTAATTTCTCGAAATCCGTTTTCTATCTGAAACTGAGTTCTCGCAACTGCGTGTTCAATGTGTGCATTGCATGTTCAGTGTGGGCCTTGTGTGTACATTGCATGTTCGGTGTGTACTTTGTGTTCATTATGTGTTCTGTGTGTTTACTGTGTGTTCATTGGTTGTATTGTGTGTTCATTGCGTGTCCTATGTGTGTATTAAGTGTTTATTGTATGTACTGTGTGTCCATTGCATGCACTGTGTGTTCTTTTCATTTGTTTGTAGTTTTTTAAATGTCCATAGTCAAATCTGTAATCAGCGCTGAATATTTACTGGTTCAAATATATATTGGTCTTGATAAAACATTTTTCAGGTATTCTTGGTCCTAGAGTAAGCATAAAATTGCTCCATTGGTCTAATCACTCGTAATGATTTTAACGATACTTTAAGTCTGACAGTTCCGAGACATTGTCTTGACTGCTTGAAATATGTTACATTTGTTATCGACAAAGAAAGCCTTGTGGTTCGTAGATGTCTGATCTATACGCCTGACATTTTACATGACCCGGCCTTGTGGTCCGAAGACACTTGGTCGATATGCCTAACATTGCACTTGAACTGATTGGAAGTTATTCCATGCATCGAAAAAATTAAGACTTACATGCTAGGCACAGCGACAACGTATTTATTTCGTCGGAGAGAATTATTAATATACTTCACAAAAGGTAATGGGAAAAATAATTTAAAATTTATTTTCATTTTTAGTTACTATTATCATTGACCAAGAATTTAGTCAAGGTCAAGTATCGATCGAGTCACTCATTATTTTAATAAGTGATTTTTGACGAATTGTGCGATTTTCCTTGAATTTCTAGCATAATAAATAAAAATTCCCAAGATGGCACAAATATGTCATAGGCTTACTGGAGGCTGGTATATGAGGAATTTGGGCCTCTTTTAGGATATTTCATTTTAAATTCAATAAATATATTTTTTTTAAATTAGAATAAGCATTTTTGGATCGAGCAAGGATCAAACCAAGCGATGTAATCGATCTAATCAATCATTATTTTAATAAGTGATTTTTGATGATTTTTTGAAATTTTCCCGAATTTCTAGCTTAATAAATACAGATTTCCCAGCTGGCAGCTAAAACGACCGACAAGATGGTGGGCGCCCTGGCAAAAAATAATTACTGCCCTCTAGCTGGTAAAAATTAAACTTACGTGGTGGTAGCGCACTCTAGCAGACGAAAACAATATGTAGGCAGTGACCTCCACCAGACGAAAACATGATGGTGGCGGCGCCCTCTAGCACACGATGTTTGTATTACGCGACACTAGCGCTCCTGGTAGCGAGTATGGAAAAATAAAAGATAGCAATCCTGTTTCGAACAGGTGGTCTCTTATTCCTTCAAATTCAAAAAAATTATATTTCCGAACATGTGCTTGTAATTTTTTAGATACGTTATTTATTTCTCAGCCTGGTCCGAGATGTGATGGTTCGAATCAAAGCGCTTCCAATTCATTTTGTATAAAAAATTAAATGCAATATGTCGATAGGTAATAGAACATTTACTTTAAGTGCATGAGACATAGCGCTGCTGGCGCTCTCTAGGAACAAACACCAAAAACCAATATAACTGGATTCTATATGTTGGTCCACAGCAGACCAGAAAAAAACAATATGGCTGACATGACATCATCCAAGATAACGGCCTCCAGTAGACTAAAATAAGACTGTGGAATTTAAGATGTCTACCGGTTTCAAGGTCAAAGCAGAGGTCAAAGGTCAAGGTAAAGGTCAGCCACGATGGCTGCCTTGTCATAATCCAAGATGTCAGACATCGCCACCACCACACCCAGAACCCAGTAGCTGGAGGAACTATTATATACTGCTCACAGCATATGCTGATCTTAACGAGTAGATAGAATATTTAATTATTGTGTGCTATTAGCAGCACTAACATTTATTTATGTTGTATTCTAATTTTTTATGATAGTTCATGAACAACTTTTAAAATGATTTTTAACCTTATTTTGGTTTGTAATAGTAAATCAAATAATATTTTTACATTCCAGACTTGCTCAGTGTAGCAGATTATAAAGTTCTGTCTTATTCGAAGGGAGGTGGCGCAGTGATGGCTCTAGGATCGCACTCCAGAGGGCAGGTTCGAAATACGGTCAGGCCAATTTTCAGTTTTTTTTTTCTTGTTTCCAAAAATTTAAATGAAAATTGATGGACGACCATATTTGTTCATTAACTTCCCCCCCCCCCCCCCCCAAAAAAAAAAATATCCTGCTCGCACTGGGCACTGGTTTCTGTTCCGTTTTCCCGTCTCATGGCTTTTTTTTATTTTTGTCACCGACGTAAAACTAGCTCAAAATAACAAAATAGTTTCAGTGTAAGCAACCATGCATTGGAGCTGTGCCCAGTGTGTATTTTCAGGCTAGCCAGGCGGTTTCTGAACAAACTTTATTGCTTTTTTAAAATAACTTTCACGGTTTTCGCCGTCATTCTTCGAGCGTGACTCCTTGTGGACTAGAGTTGAAGTAACCGAGGCATGTGGAAACTGAAAATTATTCTTTGTGTGGAAAGTAAAATTTTCTTGACTTTTCAAACAAAGCTTCTGTGTGTATGGAAAAGTATTTATTAATTGAATCAATAAAGTTAGATTATATGTATTTTCTATCAGTGGAAACAGTCAAACTTCTCGATTGTCCATGATGTAACTAGTCAATGAGAAGTTAATTTTAAATACTTGCATGAATTTTAGGTAGAATTCGAAGAAATACTACCTATTGAAGCTGTTACCATGGTGCGACATTCGGAAAGTTTTTATATAGTTAATAGTTGCATGGTTTTTAAGACCCCAAAACAATCGCCAACTCAAAAGTTTATAGATATATAATCACATTTTTAGAAAAATAATAGTCGTAATTTTTCACAAAATTCACTTCAAAACTGATATATAAAATATAAACATGGAAATTCTCGTTCCCATTCGTTATTGGGCAATATCCGACCAACGGGGTAAATATGGGGAAGGTTTTGTGAAAAACAGAAAAATCGCTATAACGCACGTAATATGACTATCACATCCTTTCGATCGTATTATAACTCGTAGAAGTAATATCAAAATCATTTGTCCAAAAGACTTTTCATACGACCAACCATAAATGCAATGGTTACTGCTTCAAAACATAATCTGTAATGTTTATATGTTGAGACATTTGTAGAAAGTGATATTCAACGAAATTTATGGACCATGGCCTGTGCTTTTTACGGAGTAATTACCAGTTGCCACCGAGCATAGGAGGCTAATAATTAACTTGCATGTGTTGCCTCGGGGGAGGCAGAGGGCTTATCTCACAGAACAGCCACGGCTCGACACTGGTTCAGAGATTCTTGCTCGCTAACCTATTCGTAGTTGCTTTGCCAAGGTTTATGAGTATGTTTCAACCAGTTGCCAGTGGCTGGTCATACGGGTCGTAAGCTACCTTGTTGGACATGCAAGTTGCTGCCGCGACGGGGATGTTGTGATGTGCGGTTGGAAAACCCACGGCATTCATGCTGGCGAGGCACAGATAACACACCCTCCAGGCCGCGACTCTTGAAGTACCTATTCACCGTGCAATTCATTTCCATAAAAGAAATGTCCCAGTTTCAGTGGTATATTACAACAGTTTAATTCAGACTATTTACTTGAAATCGTACATCAAATGAAGGTAAACATAGTTTTTTTCTTACATATGTACAATATGTACATCTTTGGCTATACGGCACACATCCAACCTAAAGTACAATCCTTCCCACCCTTTGGTTATAACGTCCGGAGTAATGGAGCCAATAGGCTCTTCAATTCTGTGCCCCGACTCCGGCAAATCATTATTTAGTGGTGTAGCGTGACAATGTCTTTTATAAAGCTGCAAAGAAAAAACTCGCATGGCGTTATGTCAAGTTAACGCGGAGGCCAGAGAAAAAGAGCTCTTGCCATCGCAACCAACGGCCGATGTTATTGCCACAAGAGAATCACAGTCAAACTTTAAACGAAATGCACTTTGAACTGAAATAACAGATTTACTCTTAGGAAGTTGCAAAAAATCAAACGCTTTACGATCAAAAGTCGCCATTTTGTGTAGGTAGCACTGCAAGTTAGAAAACAACAAAGCAGTACCCGCACATGCGCTTGTCTGAAACTGTTTGAGTTACTCTTTGTGATCTTGAACTTAAACTCTAAAATACTTACAGGTGATTATTAAAATTTTTAACTAGGATATTATTTTATGGAAAATTTGTGTTAGTTTGAACGTGTGTTCATTGATTGATGATGAAAAATCAGGCAGTTAAAAACTGCCAGTTTCATTTGTCTCATATTAAAGAGAATGACAGCGTGTCATCTGTGTTCAATAATGGGTATTCATGTAAGGCTCCAAGTGAGTGTTATACTGTGCACGGCGTACGGAATGGCAGCATCGCGCCTTTACCTGTACTAACCGCACCTTTACCGGCATTAACCGCACCTCTACCGGCACTAACCGCAACTCTACCGGCACTAACCGCAACTCTACCGGCACTAACCGCGCCCCTACCTGTACAGCCGTGCTTGTAGTCAATTTTCATCATTTTCATAATAAAGATAATAATAATCTGGTTTTAATATGTAACGATATATCAATCATTTAAGATAATGTTTCTTTGTTTTTCAGGTAAGTTCATTTTCGGCAGTGGCTTAGCTGTGTGCATGGCAGTGGTAAGTTCGAAGATGCAAAAATTTTAAACGTAAAGTTAAATAATTTCGGTAATTAGTAGCTGCTTGAACAGTTGTTATTAGTGAAACATAGTTGTTGTTTTTTCATATTAACCACAGTGTTCTTTCAGTGTAACTGTAAAAAAATTCGATTGATTACTTACACATGTGTTTAATAGTTTTTCATTTCTGCCGTGTAAGTTCTTTAAACCCCTACACTTTGTGTACCTTTCACTGTTGATTATAGAAGACCTCATTTTACTACAGACCAAGTTAAATAGTTTGAATGCACAAATAAAATTGTAATAACTATTGTGTTTGGTTCAATTTTTCGTTCATGTTATAATACTCGCATAATAAGCGGTTACTAATGTTTTCTATATATATTTACGCTAAAAAATTTAACGTACACTTCATTGTAACAGTGCACAAAATTTGTCAATTACTAAGAATCTGAAATAATTATGCATATTACCATTTCCCACAAAATTTACCTACGTTTTATGTATAGCACTAATCAAACACAGGTTATGATATTGTTATTTTATTTTCTCATTTAGCATTGTGCCTTATTGTGAAGACGTATAAAAAAGTTGAAAGGGTAATTTAAAGATCATGGATTCGATACTCTCACTTTACACGTAACTGAATACAAATTGCTTTATTTTAAAAATAAAAGTAAAATAGAAGATAAATTTAGTAAAAATTACATTGTGGATAAATAACTTAAGCTGCAAAATTTGAAAAAAAAAATTGATATTACACTTTGAAATTTTTTGTAAATTTCATAAAAATTGCATATTTTATTAAAATTAGTGGTAAATTTATCCTTGTGTTAGATATATACATTTACATACCACTGAGTGAAAATAATAAGAGAATTGATAAATTTATCAAATACTTATAGCAATTGTACTTTTAAACTAAGAAAGTTGGAAAAAATACCCTTATAGGTTTTAAATACACAACTTTAGTGGCAACACTGCTGTCCCGTAATGAAATGTAAAATTAAAAATAAAATTTAACATTGTACGCTTGTACGTTACGCTTGTTCGTGTACTTGTCGCATTAATTTTTTTTTTTTTTGCGTTTATGCTAGTGTTTCTGCCTGTTTGGTAGCTCGTACTATGTTTTTCTGAAGTCCAGGTGCAGAGTTTCAGACAATAAATGTTAGCGTGTAGAAAGACAAGAGCTGTTTTAGTGAGAGCTGTCTTGGCAATCCTCAAAATGCTTACAGGATTAACAAGCAAATACATTTACAGCTATTCGTGTATTTAGTCTAACACTTGTATGGTATTCATCAAGTTCAAAGCAGCTGGATGAAAGGAAAACAGGCATTGAAATGTGTAATAAACAAAGTAAACATTGGAGGCAAAAAAAATGTTTTGAACTTTATACAAAGCTTTCTGGATTGGTCAACTTCTTCATTGAAGTGTCAATATCTGTGCAAGTGTACAAAGAATAATATTGGCGTAGCAGAAAATGCTAGTAGAAGTAGGATGTGCTAGTTAGGGTAGATGAAAAGATTAATGCAGGCAGTATACTGTTTAAGATTATAGTCAATTTACAGAGATCTAACGAAGAAATTAACTCAACGAGGACTTCTTCGTAATCCAAACTAACTGAATCTTCGTAGGAACTACGCCGTGTTTCGACTTCGAGTGGCGTGTTTCGTTCTAGACACAATAAATGTGTTCCTACCGTAGACTTAACTAGTTTTTTTTTTTAATGTTTCGTTAATATCCCGATGATAAGTCTTTTGGATTAATGTTAAAAGTAAGTGAACACAGCGTCGTAAAAGTACGAAGAAAGCCGTAAAATTAGAAGGTCCCTGGATAATTTGTAACCAGCGTTCTTCGTAAATTGAAGGTGGGAATATTTAACAGTGTAGGCACGGGGAAGCGCGCCACACCCATCTATAAACTAGTGATTTGAACACGAAAAACTGTATTCCTAAAGTTAAAATGGTGTTGAATGAATTGAAAATTGATTTAGCTTAGAGAGCAGAGTAAGTATAGAATAAGTGACAACAGCGGCAAGAAGGACAGGCTCAGACATGTCCGTCGTCTCGCTGGGCCGCCTAACGGAGCCGTTCATTAACCCGTCAGGATTTGTTACGGGAATATGGAAACTAGGAAATGAACAGCATAAATAGCCACTGCATATTCCTATCGTAGTTTAGATTAATGGATTTGTTTTAGTTTGTTTTGTTTTATTTTATTTTATTCTTTTTTTTTTGACAGAGAAAGCTAGTAAAATTGGGTCCTTTTATAAAAGGCTCTAGGTTTTAAAAACTGTGTACACTATATCTTAGCAGGATAGGTACGATCTTTATCTGTGATATTCCACCTTAAAAAAAGGCCCACGGCTTGAAGGTCCTTTGTAAAACCGGTTTTTAATTTTGTGTTGCAAGTACATTTTAAAACATGTTTGTTTTCCGCCGTTTTCTTTTACAGTACAAATTCTTAATGTTGATTGGTCGAGGACGTGTGAAAAGAGTTTAGGAATTGTTTATGTTGGTCATGAAATTTCCGTACTATGCAGCCTTGCCCGCGCTTACCTTTGTAGTCATTGTACGTATCTACCTGGCAATAGGTACGTACGGCACTCACAGTACTCAACAGCATGTATTTGACCTCACGCACTTCCATACATCTATATGGTTATGTATTCGTCCAGTGACACAAACAATCGCTGCACTCAAAACACATAATGTCCACGGACCTTCGTTCATGTTCTTGCATTCTTTCAATCATGCTACTATATATGTATGATCCGAAAGGCATAGAATCCTTTCGATCATTCCAGTTGAATAATGTGCCTACACAGGGACGGATGTAGGCTTTCCTTCACCCAGGGCATAAATTGTGATTAGCGGCCCCCTCCCCTTGCTTCCCCCAATTGTATAAGTCATAGTTTGTTTTCTATTCGTGAATATTGTATGTATAATTTTAATTTTACTAAATACCGTGTTTATAACTGTGTTATAAGTGTAGGTTTGATTGTACAGTCTGTATGGCGTAAAAATAATCGCTCTAAACTTAAGTAATAAATGTCACCATTGAATTAACGATGTTTGGTAGTGAGTAAAATCAAAACATTAGTAGATATTGTACAATTTATTTTTCTCGGCTTTCTTTTTATTTCAAACATTTTGTAGCCTCATGTCGGAAAAGGTTCCCTCCCCCCCCCCCCCCCCACATGTCCTTGAAACACGGATTATAAGGTTCTCACTTAGATAAGGTGTGGGGGGGGGGGGGGGGCAAATGTAAATAATCCTAGGCCAGGGGTCGGCAGTCCGCGGCACGCGAGCCACATGTGGTTCTTTCTTTTCCCTTTACGGCTCCACAACTCACTGCGCTACCGCAGCACGAAAAAAAAAACCGGAACAAACTCAAACTGCACAATCACAACGCGCTCGCACTCGCACTCTACCATCGCACCGCCTTCCCTCACCCACCCCCTTCTCTTATTCATTTTATTTGAGAATTTGCGAACATACCTTCATCCTTGCTATTCTCAAATATCATCTTCAATAAAAAAATAATAATTTATTTCTATATATATCTAATTAACAAGATGTTTCACTTCTGTCGCGCGTGGATTGCACGCATAATTGTTTTGTTTTTTACATTTACGTGTATTTTTCCGAAAGTATACTTTATTTTTTAAGGCTTTTTTTGTTGAATTAGTGAATAAAGTATTATGAAATATATATATATATACATATTTAGTATCGCCTTGAGTCCATGCAGATAACGGAGGAATGCCGTGTTGACGGTAGACTCGGACGCTTGGCCGAGGAGAGACGCGCTGTCCTCTGTACCGCGGGGCGCGGCAGGTCCTGTTGCCGGGCCTCATTAGTCCGTCCAGGGGGGCGCCGCGGACTGGCGTGAGGCATGGCCGCCCATCGATCTTGGAGAGGGCACGCGCCCCTGGCTAGGCCTCGCTCGCGCCCCGCGCAGCAAGCACACAAGCGACTCTCCTCTCCTCTCCTGTCCTCTCCTGTCCTCTCCTGTCCTCTCCTGTCCTCTCCTGTCCTCTCCTGTCCTCTCCTGTCCTCTCCTGTCCTCTCCTGTCCTCTCCTCTCCTGTCCTCTCCTCTCCTCTCCTGTCCTCTCCTGTCCTCTCCTGTCCTCTCCTGTCCTCTCCTGTCCTCTCCTGTCCTCTCCTGTCCTCTCCGTTCCTTTCCTGTCCTCTCCTGTCCTCTCCTCTCCTGTCCTCTCCTGTCCTCTCCTGTCCTCTCCTGTCCTCTCCTGTCCTCTCCTGTCCTCTCCTGTCCTCTCCTGTCCTCTCCTGTCTTCTCCTGTCTTCTCCTGTCCTCTCCTGTCCTCTCCTGTCCTCTCCTGTCCTCTCCTGTCCTCTCCTGTCCTCTCCTGTCCTCTCCTGTCCTCTCCTGTCCTCTCCTGTCCTCTCCTGTCCTCTCCTGTCCTCTCCTGTCCTCTCCTGTCCTCTCCTGTCCTCTCCTGTCCTCTCCTGTCCTCTCCTGTCCTCTCCTGTCCTCTCCTGTCCTCTCCTGTCCTCTCCTGTCCTCTCCTGTCCTCTCCTGTCCTCTCCTGTCCTCTCCTGTCCTCTCCTGTCCTCTCCTGTCCTCTCCTGTCCTCTCCTGTCCTCTCCTCTCCTGTCCTCTCCTCTCCTGTCCTATCCTGTCCTATCCTGTCCTATCCTGTCCTCTCCTGTCCTCTCCTGTCCTCTCCTGTCCTCTCCTGTCCTCTCCAGTCCTCTCCTATCCTCTCCTGTCCTCTCCTCTACTGTCCTCTCCTGTCCTCTCCTCGGATCTTTCGGTCCACGATTAACACCTTACTGTCGCCGCTGTGTTCTTCACACTTTCGAAAATTACTTAAACCTGGTTTAATTTTATATAAAACTAGCTGCACGACCCGGCTTCGCACGGCCATACTAATGGAAAAAAAATTAAGCCACATTTCCCATTTACAGTAATGGTAAATAAAAAAAATTCAGTGAAAATTTATTACAATGCTGTATAATGTACCGGAGAGAAAATTAATAGCACCGATGGTTTCCCGACTCGTGCACGCAACGTACAACTGATGTACCCGTACTTAGCTACGGCAGTATACTGCAGATCACTCTTGCGCAGCTCATTATACATGTCCCTCCTTGTGGGTACGCCACTGCCCCGCGATGCCCGTTGCCATGGAGACGCAGAAGGCATGAACAATGCAAAATCCTGTTCTTATGCAGACAAAGTACACACTGTTGCCTGGTTTTAACCACCCATGGGATATAATTTTTGGAAAATGTCATCCTGCGTAACATAAGGAACATTACTAGTAGTATAGGAATGGGCATCCGGGGACAGGGTGCAGGGTGTGGAGCCGAGAGCCGGTCCGCCATATTGGATTGTGACGTCACGGCGGCCATCTTGGAGGAGTGTAACGGGACATAGCGTAACGGGACAAGTTTGACCTTGACCTTTGACCCTCAAAATTCGCCAAAATTGGGCAAAAATTGCCCAAAATTCGTCAAAATTTACATTTCTGTGGAAAAAAATTCCGTCAAAAAATCTCAAAAAATTCCACAATTCAAAAATTAGGATTTCGAAAATCCTCAAAAGTCGTTTTGCCTTAGAAAGAACCCAAATTACTTAAAGAGGCTTAAGCATCCATGTCTACAACCTCTGATAAGCCTCTGACGTCATCATGGAATATGTCATTTTGAATAAAGACGTCACCGTTGCAATTATCGTTATGGTCGCCATCTTTAAATTTGGACGCCATCTTGAAAATCTTTAATTATTATCCGATTTTAATGGAAAAAATTCCAAAATTCATCAAAAAATTAACTTATTCGAATTCTGATTGATTATATCGATTACCGTCCTCGGTTCGAACCCGGTGAGTGCAAAAAAAAACTAAAAATGGCGACAGGCTCCTTCCTCAATGGTGGATGCAGGCAGACTGACTCCTATCACTTTTTTTCAAGGCATATATATCGTCACCTAGTATGACGTCATGTCCGCCATCTTGAAAATCCATAATTTTAATGCTAGAGATTCGGGAAAAATTTAAAAATCATTAAAAAAATTAACTAATCGAATTAAATAATAAAAAAATCCTTATAACCACCGTTGCACTTTTCGTAACGGCCACCATCATTTAATCAAGAAACTGGAGGTCACCATCTTGTTTTCATCCGCTAGTGTGCTGATACCATGTTAGTATACTTAACCGGTCACCACAACCTTTAACCTTGACCTTGAAATTTGACCTTGACCTTGAAATTTGACCTTGACCTGGATATTTGACTTTGTCCTTGTCGACCATCATGGATCCGACATTTTATGTTCAGTACATGCTACCAGGAGCGACCACCTGCTGGAGTACGCCATCTTGTGTGTGTGTACTTGTATTATAGAGTACATTTCCATCTGGATAATTTTATTCTAACCCGCTACAGTGCAGTAATCATTTATTATAGAGGTGCCCCCCGCCATCTTGAAATACGGCCGCCATCTTGAAATCATGTAATAATGTAGCTAGAAAAGCGGGAAAAAATCCAAAATTCATTAAATAAATCACTCATTAACTTACATATTGATTCGATCGATTCCTGTCCTCGGTTCGATACCCGATCGATGCAATAATGTTTAATATTATGTAAAAAATAATAATTTCAATAAACCATGTTCAACATACGTAAAGAGACTCTAAATCCTCTACAACCATCATCCTATCAGACATCAAGACCAACATATTGGTAATTCATAATTTTAATGCTAGAAATTCGGGAAAAAATCCAAAATTCATTAAATAAATTTGTAATCCATATAATGATTGATTGGATCGACTAAGGACCTTGGTTCGATCCCTAGCCGATACAAAACAACTTTAATTAAAAAAATACTAAAAAAGTGTTAGGTTTGAGAAAATAAAAACACCACAAGTTCTTTTAAAAAAATTTTATTACATAAATTCAATACACTACTACAAGTACAAAAAAACACTGACAAATTAGCAAAGCCTATTGGATTCCTCGATTCAAACAGTCTTCTTATTGTACGGACTAAGCCTTTTACATGACTTTAAATATCTATCCGATCCGGTCATCACCACAGCCACAGACGGACTGAATTCCATATCACCAGGGTCTCACTTATATAGACTCATCAGCCGGTACAACACAAGAGTCAAAACAATAACCATGTTCATTATACGCGCACTTAACTTTCTCGGAGCATTTTTTATAATGAAGATGTAAGCTATCAAGACGTGAAATTAGTTTTTTGCACTTATTGCACTGAAATTGTATTCTTTTAACATTACTAGAACAACTGCTTCTTTCATGTCTGCGAGCATTTGAGGTGATAGTAAATGATGCATCACAGTATTTGCACTGACGCAATGTACGCTCTTCATTAGTTGAAGAATCCATTGCTGATGATGAAACTTCGGATGATGGTGGAACAGCACATATCGAAGTCTCCTCCAGTGTTGTCAGAGGCGTTGCCAACGGGATCTGCTCCAACATCGTCGGCGCTGGCGTCATTGTTCCCGTAGTCGATGGTACACCCTCCATCGAGTTCGACGTTAAAGTCGGTAAAGATGCCATCGAAGTCTCAAGAACAGGCAATTACACGACTTATGCACCAGAAGAAACAAACTAGGTGATCCGTACACCGTCGACGGCAGTAACAAACTGAGCGTCCTGCTGTCTAGGACTCGCTTATATACATGCACCGGATGGAATAATACGCTAGTCAAATCAAGAACAATTTATTATCATACTAGAGTCAAAACAACATTAAAAAATAGAAGCACCATCAACAAAAAAAAGGCAGCACATTTGGAAGCACCGACAACGAAAAAGGCAGCACCATCATCGAAAAGGCCACACATTTGTCATTGGCTCCAATATTCATTGGCTCCAATATTCATTGGTTCCATCAGTCTATTGATTCTATCAGTCTAGTGACTCCAACAGTCATTGACACCAACAGCCTTTTTCTTCATCAGCTCCAATGATATTTGGCTAGAATGCTACGAGTCTAAGAGACTATGAGGCTACAATTCTACGAGTGTACAAGACTCCTCCAACTACCTTCAAGTGTATAAAGCTCCAAATGCTCCAACAGCTCCAACACGCAATGTACGCAATGTACGCGCAATACACACAGTACACACACAGGAAACGGAACGTACACACAGTACACACAGGAAACGGAACGTACACACAGTACACACAGGAAACGGAACGTACACACAGTACACACAGGAAACGGAACGTACACACAGTACACACAGGAAACGGAACGTACACACAGTACACACAGGAAACGAAACGTACACACAGTACACACAGGAAACGGAACGTACACACAGTACACACAGGAAACGAAACGTACACACAGTACACACAGGAAACAGAACGTACACACAGTACACACAGGAAACGAAACGTACACACAGTACACACAGGAAACAGAACGTACACACAGTACACACAGGAAACGGAACGTACACACAATGACTACACTTCGTTCGCGCAGTATAAGCATTTAATGAGAACGAAGCACGTTTGGACGGAAATTCTATAAAACGAAAGCTCATTTAACGAAAAGGAGGCGCATTCTCTCGTTCATTCAACTTGGTAGGATGCAATCGTCAATGATAAGTTAGGATATAATCTCTACAACAGTCTATGAATCCAACAGTTTATATTTCCATTAGCCATCGACTCCAACAGTCATTGACTCCAACAGTCATTGGCTCCAACAGTCATTGCCTCCAACAGCTCCAAATGGCTCCAAATGCTCCAAACGGCCTCCAAATGGCTCCAACAGCCTCCAAATGCTTAACACATCTCCAAATGGCTCCAAATGCTCCAAACGGCCTCCAAATGCTTGACAGCTCCAAATGTCTCCAGCTGCTCCAAATGCTCCAAATGGCTCCAACAGCTCAAAATGCTCCAAACGGTCTCCAAATGGCTCCAACAGCTCCAACAGCCTCCAAATGCTTAACTCAGCTCCAAATGGCTCCAAATGTTCCAAACGGCCTTCAAATGCTTGACAGCTCCAAATGCTCCAAATGGCTCCAACAGCTCCAAAAGGCTCCAAATGCTTCAAAAGACTCCAAATGCTCCAACAGCTCCAAATGGCTCCATCAGCTCCAACAGCTCCAAAAAAAAGGCTCCAAATGCTCCAACAGCCTCCAAATGCTTAACACAGCGCCAGATGCTTCAAAAGGCTCCAATTATCGCATCTGTCTTCGTCGGCATTTTCTCTTTTGCTCCCACTGCTCCAACAGCATTATGTTATATGATTCCATGGATACTTTGTTACGTAGCTACAGGTCTACGAGGTTCCAATGCATCATGTTTACGAAGCTTCCAGGACACGAGGCTACATGGCTACGAGACTACATGACTCTAACTGATTACAATAGCACCACTCAGTGGTGAGAGTTAGGTTATCTAATGCAAAGCAAATTGATGTAAGTAGTTCTGACTGTCATCAACAGATGTAGCCACGTGTTGCTTGCAGGTAAATATTAATTAGTTATTTTATGTGGGATGTGGGATGCTCACTAACGATCGCAAAAGAAGGAGGGCTTCGCTAGACACCAAGGAGAAGGAAGTTCGTCTTACATGTTAATGCTTCGCTGATGTCTCATGGCATATTATTTGACTGAGTAATGGTTGTTTTATTTCTTTAATTCCACCTGGTAAAATTATTGCAAGTGTCAATTTATTAGCAGAAATTCACTAATTAAATGTAGCTCTGAATAAAATGACATGACTCATTAGGTAAATATCCTTCATGCAGAGATCGATTTCACACAAATAATCAGCAGCACTCAGAGAAAATCATTAGATGTCTAGCCAGGAATAACCAGAAGCACTTGGAGAAAACCATCAAATTATTAACAAGAATAATCAGGAGCACACGGAGAAAACGTAATGACAAGAATAATCAGGAGCACACGGAGAAAACATAATAACAAGAATAATCGGGAGCACACGGAGGAAACCACCACACGTTTTCTTGATATCATAAAACTAGAGGGAAAAAAAAAATAAAAAATTTAAAATAAAAACAAAAAATACATAAAATTCTGGCTTGTACTAGAACTCTATCTTTGCTCATCAATGAGAAGTTCACAAGCTAGCAGAATCTTATGTATTTTTTGTTTTTATTTTAAATTTTTTATTTTTTTTCCCTCTAATTTTATGATATCAAGAAAACGTGTGGTGGTTTTCTCCGTGTGCTCCCGATTATTCTTGTTATGTTTTCTCCGTGTGCTCCTGATTATTCTTGTCATTACGTTTTCTCCGTGTGCTCCTGATTATTCTTGTTAATAATTTGATGGTTTTCTCCAAGTGCTTCTGGTTATTCCTGGCTAGACATCTAATGATTTTCTCTGAGTGCTGCTGATTATTTGTGTGAAATCGATCTCTGCATGAAGGATATTTACCTAATGAGTCATGTCATTTTATTCAGAGCTACATTTAATTAGTGAATTTCTGCTAATAAATTGACACTTGCAATAATTTTACCAGGTGGAATTAAAGACATAAAACAACCATTACTCAGTCAAATAATATGCCATGAGACATCAGCGAAGCATTAACATGTAAGACGAACTTCCTTCTCCTTGGTGTCTAGCGAAGCCCTCCTTCTTTTGCGATCGTTAGTGAGCATCCCACATCCCACATAAAATAACTAATTAATATTTACCTGCAAGCAACACGTGGCTACATCTGTTGATGACAGTCAGAACTACTTACATCAATTTGCTTTGCATTAGATAACCTAACTCTCACCACTGAGTGGTGCTATTGTAATCAGTTAGAGTCATGTAGTCTCGTAGCCATGTAGCCTCGTGTCCTGGAAGCTTCGTAAACATGATGCATTGGAACCTCGTAGACCTGTAGCTACGTAACAAAGTATCCATGGAATCATATAACATAATGCTGTTGGAGCAGTGGGAGCAAAAGAAAAAATGCCGACGAAGAAAGATGCGATAATTGGAGCCTTTTGAAGCATCTGGCGCTGTGTTAAGCATTTGGAGGCTGTTGGAGCATTTGGAGCCTTTTTTTTTGGAGCTGTTGGAGCTGATGGAGCCATTTGGAGCTGTTGGAGCATTTGGAGTCTTTTGAAGCATTTGGAGCCTTTTGGAGCTGTTGGAGCCATTTGGAGCATTTGGAGCTGTCAAGCATTTGAAGGCCGTTTGGAACATTTGGAGCCATTTGGAGCTGAGTTAAGCATTTGGAGGCTGTTGGAGCTGTTGGAGCCATTTGGAGACCGTTTGGAGCATTTTGAGCTGTTGGAGCCATTTGGAGCATTTGGAGCAGCTGGAGACATTTGGAGCTGTCAAGCATTTGGAGGCCGTTTGGAGCATTTGGAGCCATTTGGAGATGTGTTAAGCATTTGGAGGCTGTTGGAGCCATTTGGAGGCCGTTTGGAGCATTTGGAGCCATTTGGAGCTGTCAAGCATTTGGAGGTCGTTTGGAGCATTTGGATCCATTTGGAGCTGTTGGAGCCATTTGGAGCTGTTGGAGGCAATGACTGTTGGAGGCAATGACTGTTGGAGCCAATGACTGTTGGAGTCAATGACTGTTGGAGTCGATGGCTAATGGAAATATAAACTGTTGGATTCATAGACTGTTGTAGAGATTATATCCTAACTTATCATTGACGATTGCATCCTACCAAGTTGAATGAACGAGAGAATGCGCCTCCTTTTCGTTAAATGAGCTTTCGTTTTATAGAATTTCCGTCCAAACGTGCTTCGTTCTCATTAAATGCTTATACTGCGCGAACGAAGTGTAGTCATTGTGTGTACGTTCCGTTTCCTGTGTGTACTGTGTGTACGTTCTGTTTCCTGTGTGTACTGTGTGTACGTTTCGTTTCCTGTGTGTACTGTGTGTACGTTCTGTTTCCTGTGTGTACTGTGTGTACGTTTCGTTTCCTGTGTGTACTGTGTGTACGTTCCGTTTCCTGTGTGTACTGTGTGTACGTTCCGTTTCCTGTGTGTACTGTGTGTACGTTTCGTTTCCTGTGTGTACTGTGTGTACGTTTCGTTTCCTGTGTGTACTGTGTGTACGTTCCGTTTCCTGTGTGTACTGTGTGTACGTTCCGTTTCCTGTGTGTACTGTGTGTACGTTCCGTTTCCTGTGTGTACTGTGTGTACGTTCCGTTTCCTGTGTGTACTGTGTGTACGTTCCGTTTCCTGTGTGTACTGTGTGTACGTTCCGTTTCCTGTGTGTACTGTGTGTACGTTCCGTTTCCTGTGTGTGTACTGTGTGTATTGCGCGTACATTGCGTACATTGCGTGTTGGAGCTGTTATGGCATTTGGAGCTTTATACACTTGAAGGTAGTTGGAGGAGTCTTGTACACTCGTAGAATTGTAGCCTCATAGTCTCTTAGACTCGTAGCATTCTAGCCAAATATCATTGGAGCTGATGAAGAAAAAGGCTGTTGGTGTCAATGATTGTTGGAGTCACTAGACTGATAGAATCAATAGACTGATGGAACCAATGAATATTGGAGCCAATGAATATTGGAGCCAATGACAAATGTGTGGCCTTTTCGATGATGGTGCTGCCTTTTTCGTTGTCGGTGCTTCCAAATGTGCTGCCTTTTTTTTGTTGATGGTGCTTCTATTTTTTAATGTTGTTTTGACTCTAGTATGATAATAAATTGTTCTTGATTTGACTAGCGTATTATTCCATCCGGTGCATGTATATAAGCGAGTCCTAGACAGCAGGACGCTCAGTTTGTTACTGCCGTCGACGGTGTACGGATCACCTAGTTTGTTTCTTCTGGTGCATAAGTCGTGTAATTGCCTGTTCTTGAGACTTCGATGGCATCTTTACCGACTTTAACGTCGAACTCGATGGAGGGTGTACCATCGACTACGGGAACAATGACGCCAGCGCCGACGATGTTGGAGCAGATCCCGTTGGCAACGCCTCTGACAACACTGGAGGAGACTTCGATATGTGCTGTTCCACCATCATCCGAAGTTTCATCATCAGCAATGGATTCTTCAACTAATGAAGAGCGTACATTGCGTCAGTGCAAATACTGTGATGCATCATTTACTATCACCTCAAATGCTCGCAGACATGAAAGAAGCAGTTGTTCTAGTAATGTTAAAAGAATACAATTTCAGTGCAATAAGTGCAAAAAACTAATTTCACGTCTTGATAGCTTACATCTTCATTATAAAAAATGCTCCGAGAAAGTTAAGTGCGCGTATAATGAACATGGTTATTGTTTTGACTCTTGTGTTGTACCGGCTGATGAGTCTATATAAGTGAGACCCTGGTGATATGGAATTCAGTCCGTCTGTGGCTGTGGTGATGACCGGATCGGATAGATATTTAAAGTCATGTAAAAGGCTTAGTCCGTACAATAAGAAGACTGTTTGAATCGAGGAATCCAATAGGCTTTGCTAATTTGTCAGTGTTTTTTTGTACTTGTAGTAGTGTATTGAATTTATGTAATAAAATTTTTTTAAAAGAACTTGTGGTGTTTTTATTTTCTCAAACCTAACACTTTTTTAGTATTTTTTTAATTAAAGTTGTTTTGTATCGGCTAGGGATCGAACCAAGGTCCTTAGTCGATCCAATCAATCATTATATGGATTACAAATTTATTTAATGAATTTTGGATTTTTTCCCGAATTTCTAGCATTAAAATTATGAATTACCAATATGTTGGTCTTGATGTCTGATAGGATGATGGTTGTAGAGGATTTAGAGTCTCTTTACGTATGTTGAACATGGTTTATTGAAATTATTATTTTTTACATAATATTAAACATTATTGCATCGATCGGGTATCGAACCGAGGACAGGAATCGATCGAATCAATATGTAAGTTAATGAGTGATTTATTTAATGAATTTTGGATTTTTTCCCGCTTTTCTAGCTACATTATTACATGATTTCAAGATGGCGGCCGTATTTCAAGATGGCGGGGGGCACCTCTATAATAAATGATTACTGCACTGTAGCGGGTTAGAATAAAATTATCCAGATGGAAATGTACTCTATAATACAAGTACACACACACAAGATGGCGTACTCCAGCAGGTGGTCGCTCCTGGTAGCATGTACTGAACATAAAATGTCGGATCCATGATGGTCGACAAGGACAAAGTCAAATATCCAGGTCAAGGTCAAATTTCAAGGTCAAGGTCAAATTTCAAGGTCAAGGTCAAATTTCAAGGTCAAGGTTAAAGGTTGTGGTGACCGGTTAAGTATACTAACATGGTATCAGCACACTAGCGGATGAAAACAAGATGGTGACCTCCAGTTTCTTGATTAAATGATGGTGGCCGTTACGAAAAGTGCAACGGTGGTTATAAGGATTTTTTTATTATTTAATTCGATTAGTTAATTTTTTTAATGATTTTTAAATTTTTCCCGAATCTCTAGCATTAAAATTATGGATTTTCAAGATGGCGGACATGACGTCATACTAGGTGACGATATATATGCTTTGAAAAAAGTGATAGGAGTCAGTCTGCCTGCATCCACCATTGAGGAAGGAGCCTGTCGCCATTTTTAGTTTTTTTTGCACTCACCGGGTTCGAACCGAGAACGGTAATCGATATAATCAATCAGAATTCGAATAAGTTAATTTTTTGATGAATTTTGGAATTTTTTCCATTAAAATCGGATAATAATTAAAGATTTTCAAGATGGCGTCCAAATTTAAAGATGGCGACCATAACGATAATTGCAACGGTGACGTCTTTATTCAAAATGACATATTCCATGATGACGTCAGAGGCTTATCAGAGGTTGTAGACATGGATGCTTAAGCCTCTTTAAGTAATTTGGGTTCTTTCTAAGGCAAAACGACTTTTGAGGATTTTCGAAATCCTAATTTTTGAATTGTGGAATTTTTTGAGATTTTTTGACGGAATTTTTTTCCACAGAAATGTAAATTTTGACGAATTTTGGGCAATTTTTGCCCAATTTTGGCGAATTTTGAGGGTCAAAGGTCAAGGTCAAACTTGTCCCGTTACGCTATGTCCCGTTACACTCCTCCAAGATGGCCGCCTTGACGTCACAATCCAATATGGCGGACCGGCTCTCGGCTCCACACCCTGCACCCTGTCCCCGGATGCCCATTCCTATACTACTATTACTGTTAAGTTTCAAGTCTGTAAAATATATATACTTGAAAAAAAAGGGCAATAAAAAAAATAAATTTAACACAGAGAGGAAAAAAACAATAATTTAGGTTTGCGATTTAAAGTGATAAAAAGTATTTAAATACTAATTGAACTCTTATGAGGGTACTGATTGTTTCGTTGTTAATTTCACACAGGTGTTTTTTACTTGTATGGGAAAATTAAGAATGATAAGGTATCTAGTGCGTGGCAACAATGTTAATAGGCAATAGGAAATAAACTTCTAGCGCCTGCGGCATTGTCAACACACACTTCGTACGTGTACTGCATGTTGTATCTAACCCCTTCCAACGCATTTGATTCTAAATTGGACTTTTAGTAACGATCCCTAATGTTATTGATAATATAATATAGCCTATAGCCTTCCTCGATAAATTTACTATCCAACACTGAAAGAATTTTTTCAAATCGGACCAGTGGTTCCTGAGATTAGCGCGTTCATACAAACAAACAAACAAATAAACAAACAAACTCTTAAGCTTTATAATATTAGTATAGATAAAAACCAAAGAATAGATACAATTGGAAATCTTATTTTTATAGAAAAATAAATTACTAGCTGAAGTACCCTGCGCTACCCAGCCATAATACATCGTCATGTAAGGACCATCTCTACCGAGTTTCAAGTCTGTAAGACATACACTAGCCGGGACGCCAATCTTCAGCTTCGTTTTGTAACAAGGCAGGTAACCCCTAGGCAAGATGTGACGGACGCACCAAACGATATCGCGTTATTAAAAGAAGTCAACGCCATCTAGTGACTGAAGGTCTAAACTAAACTCTTATTAGCGCCTTTAGTTCGCTAGCAGCCGCGAGTTTCACTAAACGGATGGGTTTCGCCAAGAAGGATAGGAAGTTGCTAGACCTTAATATATGACCGTGTGGCGGACCTATATAAATGACACAACCCACTGTTTGTGTGTCTGTGACCTACCTCCTGTGATTTTCTATTATAAATCTGCTGAATTTACACTTTTATTACTCCCTTAGGGATGGAATTTTGTAATTATATGTAGTCTCACTCTCCAGCCCATAACTATTTTAATGCAAAAATCCATGTCTATCCGTTGCTCCGTTGCTGCGTGGAAAAAGGATAAACAGACGAAAATAGTTTTGCAGTTATAATATTAATAAGTAGGGATTTTTAATCTTTTCATTTGTCATTTCCTTCTATCTTCAAATCCCATCATTGGTGTAAATGCCTTGTTTTGCGTAATATATTTCGTAATTCATAGTCACTGTTAAAAAATTACTTTACTGAAGAGTATTGACGTATTATAAATTAGTTAATTTAAAATTATTTAATGTTATTCACACACGTCAAAACACAACCAGGGTATTTAGAGACGACAAAACCCTACATGAATACAATCCTGGAAATGTTGCCTTTCACACCATATCAACAAGTTACAATGCAAACGGTGTGCACACGGTCGCCGATGTGGCTTTCTAAAAAATACAGCTCTCCCGATAAACTCAAGCATTTTCGGACCTATGTAAATCGATATTTCTGCCCCTATTGTCTTGCATATAGTACTAACACACTGCGGTTTGGAGTGTATTTGAGATAGTTTCTGTATGTAATGATTTTAAAACTGTCTTTAAATAGCATCAGTATTCATTTTTTTAGAAACATTCATTTTAGACGGCCATTCTTTTTAAAAATGTATTTATTTTTATTTTTTATTTACGCTAATACAATCTGTAAACTACTGAATTAGTACTAGGCTTTCAGTTGGTTGGCTGGGTTACGGTTTATGTAAGTGTGGATTTGGGTACTTTTATTTTCTTTAAACAGTCCCTATTAAAATATACATTTGATTAATTGTGTGGTTCATAGTGTGCTAGTGACGTGTTTAGATCGTGGGACAATGGGTCTGGTAGAAGAGAGAGAAAAGACGTGTGGCGACCAAGGAGCATGTAAGAAGATCTGGAGTGGACATGTGTAGGGCGAGAGCGAAGCCAGCCGGTTGCGAAGAAGGGTTGAAAAGAAAGAGGAGGAGAGCGTATTTATACTGCAAACGCAGCCCCAGCCCACTTGTCCTTGAGGTTTGAGTGGCGCTGGTGTGCGGCTACAATGGTGATTTCCTGTAGCGCATATGGCTGTACAAATCGATGGAATTCCAAGCCGGATGGCGTTGCTTTTCACATGTATTAAAGATTTTTTTTTCATTTGTTAACTAAATTAATTCCCAAAACTTTTGAAGCATCAGAAAAAAGTGGCAATTTTTTTTTAAAGAGAAGTAACTAATCTTCGAACTTTTCGAAAAACCTAAGAAAACTATTTAACAAAGAGAAGTAGTTTCAGTTGTATAATTCTTTACTTTTTTCATAGATTTCCAAAACGTGACGATCAACGACAGATCTGGGAAAAAGCGACAAAGCGGAAAAATTGGACTGCGTCTCCGAACCATGCATTGTGTACAGTGCATTTTGAAGACAAATGGGTCTTAAGAAGCGAAAATCTAGCTCGATTAAAGGATGATATGGTGTTCGGTATATTGTTTCCCTCAAAGGAACGGTTTCACAATGCTTTTAAGATATTAGATAAATCCCAACATAAGTTTAAAACATTTCTCTTAAGAGTGTGCTTCGTAGCATTAAAAGACGCGCCTTAATTATTTTGCAAATTTATCATTGTTATGGTGACGATGTCAGGGGTTTTCGTATTTTTTTTAGAAATATAGTACAGTATGTATTAGCAACTACGTTAAGAACTGTTATTTTATTCACACAGAGAAAAGAAATACAAAATGCTAAAATTTAGCGTCTGTCTTTTTATATCCTATATAGGCTTGTTATTAGATGTGTGTTGTAACATGTATAAAAATGTTAAATATATTCAACAATATTTGGTAATTATATATATTTAAAAACTTTTATGTACGCTACCTGAAACTACGTGAAAGGTTTTCAGTCTATAGAGGCCTATTCTATGATTTTTTAAAATTATTAATTCTTATGCAAACAATTAATAAAATTGAAAGTTTCTTACATTGTCAGTATATGCATAGCATTACAGTTATTACAAACAATTCTCTACCAGTGTTAAGCTAAGGTTTGCATGTTACGTTGGTTGAGTAAGTAGACTGGAACATGAACATGATATTGAAAAGACTTCTAACTTCTACTAATACACGTATATTACAAGAGATTTGTAATAGATTAAATGAAGTAAGTAAGAATTCGTTTTTTATAAACGTTGTGTATGAAATTATAAAATTTGAGAAGTATAATAACAAAAAGAAGTGCGTTACGAAGACATATGTCAGTAGTGTTACCCACTGAAACATTATTCCCACTTCAACTCTCTGTAAAAATAAAAGTATGGGGTTGAATGCGTCAAGAAAGGTATATAAATAAAATTTGAAGCTTCTTCCTTATTTCATACGCAGGTGTCCCCCACCTATAGTTGCAAACAAAAATTTTTCCTCGATGTTGAAATTTACTCTGCGTATTCACAAAAAAATTTGGCAGTAAATAGTTATTTAATTTTAAAAAATGAAAGTATTCATGTTTCGAAAAAAATATTAAAGCGGTGTGGGAAAGAATGTTTACAGATAATCCAGTAAAATTTTCAGTTTGATTGTTTTGATAGTTTCGGAGCTGTTGCGAGTTTAGTTTGGAGGATTTTTCGGCCGCGCGAGACAAGTTTGGCTCGTTTTCGTTTTCTTCCAGCGTAGGAAGCAGGGAACAAACGCCGATACCCGGCTTCACCTCGCATCCTCTGCTGGCCTTCCCTTGTCCTCTCCAGATGTATTACTGTATATTAGCTCCATGGTGGCGACACGACACGGTGGCGCCGAAGTGAGAGGCGATGTGTTGTCGCATCCTGTGTGCGAGAAAGACAGAGACAGTGGTCAGAACTGGAGGGAAGCCCCGCTGAGCGGGGAGTCGCAGAATAGTAGTTGTAAGTGTTGTAGCCAATAGGAAAGCAACATTTCGGGGAAGTCCCCAGCTGAGGGAATTTTTCTTTACGCTGTGCAATGTGCTTTGTTCCGTTCAGTCGTCGTTGCGTGGGCCAGACCTAGAGCAGGGGGCGCAACGGAGTAGGCGGAATAGGGCCACAAAAATGTGTGTGCGGTTGTGAAAAGCCAACATTAAAAATTACGTTTTATATATAAAAAACATAGAAATTTCTTTAACATAATAATAACAACTTAAATACAAAAGTAACTTTACAGACATTAGTAGTTCATAATTTATGCAATGGTGAATTAACGAGGTAATGTATTGAGTATAATTGCAAACTATTATACTTTGGAAAAATTGTTGACAATGATGAACTATCCAGATCTTGATAGCAATGAAATAATCATTGCTGCCACGTGCACATGTGCATGCTGTGCTCCAGTGTATTGTTTGCAATTGAAACTGAACTTATGATTTTCAATATTTATTCTTTGCAGCTATGAGGTTTTTAAGTTTTAAAACAAAAGATAAAGCAATTTAACATAGTGTTTTGGTTGTTCCTCGTTGGAAAATTGATAATATGAAACACTCATTGTGAATATTCCTAACAACGAACTACCAAAAATAAATCAAGAGCCAAAATTTTATTTAGTAAAGTAACGACTTTAGGGTTGTTAGGTTGCTGATAAATACCGCTCAATTAGCTGATATAAAAAAACAACGTTAGTTATAGCATTGAGTTGCGACTATTTGTCTTCCTTGCTTTGTGGCCATGGGGTCGCGTCGTCCGGTGGCCAATGCAATGTGTCTTTTGTGAGAGGACTAAAGTTCTCAAGTCAAGAAATATTTTATTTTTATGTTCAAAGGGTAACAGACTTCGGTGATAATAGTGATCGAAATCGGAGTTTTACACAACTTCTTGCTACTGTTGAGATTAATTTTTTTTGAGTGTTTTTGTATTTGCAAGGATCGGTTGTTGTTTTAGTCGGACACGACGGTGACTTGTTATAAATTAGGGACTGTAGAATCCTTCATGAAATTGTTTTAAATTGTTTTCTCGATCTATTATTTAAGTTAGTAATAATCAAATATTTTCCAAGCCTTCATAATTTTGAATGCTTAGACAAAAATGACCTGTGTGCAACAGCCTGGGGGCGGACGTATGGATTCCTAGCCTCACATACCTACACTTCTTGTTGCACGACGTGGAGCGTCGCGGTAGCCTGCGCCGATGGGTGACGTCAGGGCCGCAAGTCTGTGGGTAGGCCACGCGTCGCTCCAGAGTATTGCGACACAAGTCGTCCCTGTATAGGGCGCTTGTATGGTGTGTATTGTCTATATGTTGGCCTATAAGCATAAAATAATAAACAAAAACTTAAATATTCAGAAAGTTTTCCATTACACATAAGTTTTGACGTTTACGTTCATCTATCCCGTTTCACGGTCACGATTTTGCAAACGCAAGCGGGGCCCTTCAGTGAAGGGCTTCTTAATTCCCGGGGGAACCTGCCTACACCCTCCGCCCCCACCCTCTTCGGGGATATATTACCAACGGTGACGGCACGCCTGATTAGGCAGCCGGTATCGCCCTTAAGGGCCCAGCCTACCCGTGCACACAAACAGCGTGTAGAGCTTTAAAACTCGAAAACTGCTCAATACATCTGAGTTCAGTTAAGATGGGGAGCACATGAGTTTTGTTTCCGAATTTCGTCAATGAAGTGTATTTTTAGAAGAGTGACAGTGGCTTGAACGCGTGTTTTCGTAATAATATTCAAGCATGGAACTCCGGGTAGGTTCTTGAAAGCAGCCGAGGCACTTCACTTCACTTCACTTCTCCTTCCTGTAATGTTCCTGGCACATCTCGCAGTTTCTCTGTGCACGACGAGGAGACTGCGTGCGCGCGCCTCGCCAGCACATGTGGTTCCTGATGTCTCCCCAGCGGTCGAGCCCTGTCCTGCAAGCCGGGGGTTGTAAAGGCGGGCCTGTCGTCTGATGTCGCGCTGATTAGTGGACGCTGACGTGCCGTGTTTATTCAGGGACGTCCCGGCTCGTTCCAGACGATGTTGGGGGTTAATCACGTGGCTCGGCGCCAAGAGTCTCCCCTCCCCACCCTTCACCCCCCGCGGCAGTGAATGCCCGGCGAGGGTTTAATGGCGCCCGGACGCGGCCGAATGGCCGATGCCCGTCGGTGATTAAGTTGCGGCAGATCTGGCACGGCGACAGCCTGGGGCGTGGCCAGTCCTGTCCACACTTCCAGCGACGCCGCTTCTGCAGTTGTACGTGTCCTGCTGCTAACAACCAGTAGTCCTGAACATGGTTCTGGAATCCACTGTTTCACCCGTCTGTTTCTGTGCGACCGCGATGCTTGTAGTTAGTTTTATTTTTGGGTGACATTTGTTGGTAATTTTAAACAATGTCTTAGAAATATTTTAACTGCAGTTAAAAGTAAATCACTATGCAAATTTGTTTTAAACTTTTTTTAGTAGTTTGAAGCGAAACTTCTTTGGGTGCGATGAGAGTAAAATTTCAGGGCCGAATTTTAACAAACAATTTCGTGAAACGTTTCAGACGCGAAAAGTACAGAGAATATGAGCCACTTGCAGGGACGGACTGCTGTGGAGGACTGCGTAAAGCAAGGTGGCTGGCTCGAGTGGGAGGATCCCAAATGAGGCTGCTGGCAGCCACACACCACACACCACACAACCGCACTGCCACCCTTGGCATTCCCCTGTCCGAGCCACGACCAGCCGGCGCTCGCAAACACTGCTCTCGCGCGACCAATCAACGATGAGAACAATACATCTGTAATGGGTTTTTCATTAACACCTACAGATCTACACTCATAGGAATTACAGTAGATTTACAGACTTTTCGAAGAATAATTCGCTTCAAATAAATGAAGAGTTCTTCTGTAATTTCAGATAAATGGTTCTTCAAGGAAACTACGCCGTAATTGACTTCAGAGTTCTGTTTGTGGGGTAAGAACACACGTAGTAGAAATAAGTGTTTTTTGTATGAGTTGAAACATGTTTATGAATGTTTTGTTATTATACCTAGTATATTGTTGTAGATTAATGTTCAAAGCAAGTAAACGTAACACCCTTAATTTAACGAAAGTAACCGTAATTTGACGAAGGTAACCTTAATTTGACGATGGTAACCTTAATTTGACGAAGGTACCCGTAATCTGACGAAGGTACCCGTAATCTGACGGAGCTACCTGTAATCTGACGGAGCTACCCGTAATCTGACGGAGTTACCCGTAATCTGACGGAGTTACCCGTAATCTGACGGAGTTACCCGTAATCTGACGGAGTTACCCGTAATCTGACGGAGTTACCCGTAATCTGACGGATTTACCCGTAATCTGACGGAGTTACCCGTAATCTGACGGAGTTACCCGTAATCTGACGGAGCTACCCGTAATCTGACGGAGTTACCCGTAATCTAACGGAGTTACCCGTAATCTAACGGAGTTACCCGTAATCTGACGGAGTTACCCGTAATCTGACGGAGTTACCCGCGTAATTTGTAACCAGCACACTCCTTAAAATTAAAAAGAAAATTTTTAACAGTACATATAAATCAATAAAACGATATATTTGACTAAAGGGTGCCGTTCAGTACTTTTTTTTTAATTCTAGATAAAAATAATGGGTGACACGATATGGTGTATCAGTTGTGTATTTGCCTCTATGCGAAGTAGAACCGCCATTTTTTTATAACCTCGTACGGTAATTTTCCAAATTAAATTATAATTACATGTTATTTCTTCACAACTAATTACGTTCTAACAATCTTATATTTAAGGGAAAATTTTCCTAAATAAAGTAGACCTGTAAAACACGAATTATAACAATTGTAAATGTAATGGTATCTTTAAAATTTATAATGAATTTTTTAACAATTTATTAAGATTTCGGCAAATTTGGCGCCTCAGAACCTTAAGAATTGTGAGAACGTTTCCAGGCAATCTGAATATTTATACAAATAAAAAAAAAATGATTGAAGTAAATGTCTACAAACAAAATTGATTTAAGAAGAAAACTATTATGAACGGTACATTTCCTTTGAACAAAATATGTAATTTTTAATGATTTTATTTGATGAAAAATACTGAACGGATTTCGATAAAACAGCACTTTGTTAGTATAGACATTTAACTTAAAATATATATTTTCAAATACATTTCGCAAACATTTTGCAAACGGTAATTTTAAATATCAAGTATTGGTAGTAAATGACTAACAAACCCAACAACTTTATAAAATAATATAATCTCCTTAATAATTTAAAATGGAATAATTTAGTGACGAAAAAAAAATCTTAATATCGAATCTACAAAAACGGGATAGAAAAAATCTGAACATTAATAACATACAACAGTAGATAATGTAAATTCCTTATTTTTAATTTAATAAAATTTTATGCATATTATGAAAATTGAGTCAGTTTTGTTTTATAATGAAAAAATAATATTTCTTGAGCAAATAAAATGGAAGGTAAGAACCTGTGCACGAAAACCATATTAAATAAAAAATGTAGTTTCTATTTTATTTTTCCTAAATCCTGCAAAAACAGTTTTAAAAGTTTGGTTTTATTAAAGAAATATTTTCATCAAAGCTAACCAATTTGAATGTAACGCATTTGTTATTAACAATTAACAATCAAAATTTACCTGCTTGGTCTAACCACTTTTGAGAATTGTACTCCTGAAGGGTGTGAAATATGATATAATATTTAAAAATAAATCACATTGCCTAAGCTAATTTATCTGAAGTTAGGATATTTGCAATGAATTATTATCGTTACACAAAACACATCATCTCTTATACACTTATTTTCTGGTAATTCCTCTTTTAAGGTTATAACTGAAGGAAGTATGTTTTAGAAATAAAAATTATTTTTTTATATATTGAAATGGAAGATGAGTAGTCATGTTTGCATAACATATCTAAAAATATGCTTTTTTTAATTTACGAATAGGGGTATAATAGGAAAGTTTTGGTTTTTTACTAAAAAAAAAAAAATACTTCCAAACTTTATCACTTACGAGGTAGGTTATTCTATAATAATAATAACAGACACAAAACAAATTTGTTTACATTTTTACAAAATTCCACCTTTTTAGGAAAAAAGAATACTTACATTAATAACATACAAAATATATGTATGGATTTTATATTTCTGGAAAATATTAACTAAAGGAGGAAAAAAGGGTGTAGTATTTCATTTTCAACAAAATATTTATTTTTCGAAACCTTAACCAAGAATACGTTAAAATGTATTGTATAAGTAATTATTTAAAACATACATTTGAAATATTACACACAAAGGCTGTGAAAAAAGGGTAGCATAGTGTATTTTTGTTTTAAATTCTTTGAAATTCCATTGCTGAAGTGGTGATAGTAATTTTTTATTTTCTATTTAAACTAAGACTTAGCATGAATTGCATATACATTTATTTTAAGTA
The DNA here is from genome assembly GCF_032445375.1 of Bacillus rossius redtenbacheri. Taxonomy (NCBI): domain Eukaryota; kingdom Metazoa; phylum Arthropoda; class Insecta; order Phasmatodea; family Bacillidae; genus Bacillus; species Bacillus rossius. Next base: position 90,579,134 of record NC_086332.1, read on the forward strand.
GTGTTTTTTTTATTTTTTTGGTTTTAAATGTGAATAAAATGTTATGACTAGTGACGCGTCCTGGCTTCGCACGCATGCGCTCTACTGATGAGTCGTTATTTAGAGTTAATGAGTGAGTTCTTATAAGTATCAAGTTCTCGTAAATGTCTGATGTTTTAAAAAATAATATAATATTTACACGTACTACCAATAACACCAGTGTGTGCTGAAAGCGCAAACATTACCTTAACAATCTTATTTAATTTAGAGATAAATGAAAAAGCACATTTAATGCACTTGCATCACCTAAATTATACCTGTATACCTAATTTCAATCAAAAATTAGGAAGGTATAACAGATAAATTGACAAAAATCATTAGGTACCTATTAAATAATATTGCTTTGAAAAACAAGGTTTGAAGAATTTCAAATGATATGGTGTAAAAGTCAATTCTGATATAAATTAAATGACTGAAGTAAATAACGTATTTTATTGGATAAGTTTTAATACTACGTCTGTCAAAAAAATGTTGTTCTTATGCCTCCCCCCTACTTTATTCCTAATTTTTCTTTTATTGTGGCCTGAATTATTTCTAATGTATCTAGTGTTGTGCGTCATCCCTGGTAGGTAGGCACCTCTCAAAACATGAACAAAAAAAATTCTACAGAGAGTAAAAATCCTCGCTAACCGAATAAAGTGTTGCATGTGTCATGTGACCTGAAGATGTATTTCTTGCCACTCGGTTACGGAAGGTTTGAGAAGGTTCTTCCTTAGCTTCTGGGCGACTTGGCCGAGTACACGTAGACCCCCGCGGGCTGCTGCAGAGAGGGGAGAGTTCCAGCAGAAGCCAGAAGCCCTTGGAGAGACTCGCCGACTGAAGTCCGCTACACTCGCCCTCGCTCCAGAACGAAGCCATGTCAGTCGCCGTGCTGCCGTACATGTCTTTGAGTAGGACTCTTGGTAAACTGGTGATAGAATATGTTTGGAGTAGTGTCTTGCGATGATAGACATTTTTGAATTGATCTCCCAGTAATGCGATTGATAACCAGTTACCTTAAGGACTTAGTATCCTGTGGTAGCAGTACTAGTTTTCTATTCTGCTGAGCTGGACGTACTGGTGTAGTTGCAACCGAACGACTTTGACTCCATCTGGACTTCCAACTGAGACTCCTGGCCTTAACGAAAGACACGTAAGATAAGTAACAGCCTTACGTTACGTATACGTTGAAAAGGTGTTATGCATATTTCAGATCTTCTGTTTTGCTGTATAACAATCATCAATTTCAGGACTTTCTTAAAATTTACTTCGGAGTTCAAAATTGCTTACGTTAGTTACGTCGTGAGACTCAGTTCTCTGGAAGTGATGAAACGGAGGGTTGGAAATGGTACCTTGAAAATATTTGATTTCTGTGGAACTGAGTGCTCGTGAAGTTAGAGACTGCGTCCCCCTCAGTTAAATTCTGTCCGATGGCTAATCATTTACTACTAGCCGTACAGGAGGCAGACCTTCTCAGCCGCTGAACCAGAAGTTTACCTTGGGGCGAGTCTCCGAGGAAGACAACGCCTCTTCGCCGAAACTGCTGAGAGCTGCGATTCCCGGGGTCACCGACTCGTGTCATCGTCACCAGCCAGACAGAGCTTCATGGTTACTCCTTGCCTCTTCTTAGGCGTCGAATTCTGAGGCGAGTTGGCTGTTTTGAACAATTGCGCCAGTACTCGGGTGCAGTGTTACACATTAATTTTCCTATTTATCTTTCTTGTCTATTAAATAATATAGTTAGTCAACATGCAATTTAAAGATTATGTTGTATTATGATATATTGATTTGATTTTGTACTTCATATAATAATTTGTTCTGGAGACAGTGCCTTGATACATAATTTACCTGAGAGCCTTAAGCAGCTCTTTTAAAATATTTTTATTGTCATTTCGTTGCGGCTTTTTACAGTTTCCGTTTAACTGTTTGATAATTTTCCTAAATGTTAAATATTTTTTGTCATTTTGGTTAGCTGCTTTTTGCTAAATGTTTTTGTACAAATTATGACTGCATGCAAATAATGTTTACAATATTAAAGTTATTAGTAGTTTGGTATTCAAAGTTTTAATAGGGGCTTTAATTTTATAGTGGTACATCTTTTGTGATATATTATCTTCTTTCTCACTTTGGTGGTTATTACGCCCACTTTTATATGTTGCAGTATTTTTCATCATTATCGGAGTAACAAATTTCTAGCAGAGCCTTTGGTTTATTTTCATTTTTCCTATGTTCATTAATTTTTGCTATAGCAAATGTACTCTACTGTCTACTCGCAATGCTCTTATTTTTTTTTACCTTGTACACTACACCACAGGTGTTTCGCAAATAACTCATTATTTTTGAACCCATTTCGAAAGATAAAAATTCCTACTGTGTGTCATCCTTATTTATAGATGACTCTTCTGTAGACCTTTTTTAAGACTTACATGTTTGTAGAACATATATTTGATAGATCAGACTCAAATTAGTCAACGTTAGCCATGTATATACGCTAAAAGCGTATTTAATACGACTTAATTACAAAACAAAGGGATTTCTTTACCATTTTTTAATTTAATATACACTGGCACATTCCGTAAGTAATTACTTAAATAATGGTGAAAACAGCATGAAAATCGATTGTGTAGTTTAGAAGAGGACGTGGATAGAGATTTTGTTTCATACTGTTCAAATATAAATATTTATGCAACCCGATCTACTAAAATGGAATATAAGAAACTCGACTTGAGAATATATATACAAATTTAGCTCATGTTTGTTTCACCATTATTGAGGGGGATAAGTGATGCTGGTTTGGTTTTATAAAATATTATCTATGGTTCCTCGTATTTTGAACGTTAGGGGTGAAAAATTTCATAACTGTGCCAAATTATGCGTTCATGCGTGAACTTCCCCGTTATTTTTCTGAAGGGAAAGTGTGCAAAATCATAAAAACTCTTGAGTTAAACTGTGTATTTTTATTTTTTTTAATTATTACAACTCTATACATCGAATATCTGAGTGTAAACATTTTAAGGGTATAATTTTTAAATAAAATAAAATTTTTGGATAGTAAACTGATGTGTGATATAATCAAAGACTTTATTGATTGTTTTTTTTTTTTTTTTTTTTTTTAGTCAGTCAGTTTGTTTAAAGGTTGACTTTGGCATGTTGTTTGTTACCCGATTCCTCCCGTCGATGTGTTGGTGTGTTGCTCTAAAATGACCTGACGGGTGTCGGCACCGTCAGCGCGTGGTGAATGAGGGAAGGGCACTCCCGTCCAACCGTCGTGAGTACAGCTGCGGCGGACGGCCGAGTTGTCGCAGCCGCGCGACTAGGAATAGCAGAGCGATGTTCGCCCGAGCTGCATTCGACCCCTCCCCCTGACCGCCCCTGACCGCCCCTGACCGCCCCTGACCGCCCCCGACTGCCCCTGACCGCCGCTCGCCGGTAAATATTTGACGGCCCCGGAGGGCCGGCGAGGGCGATGGTGCCGCCGAACACGCCGGCGGTCCTCCCGCCATAAAGGGCAGTAGTTTTTATTAATTTTGGAGCGGGCTGGGGGGAGGCGGAGGCGTGTGGTCGGTGTGTCCGACGCAAATTAACAACTCCCCCCCCCCCCCCCTCCTGCCATCCACCGCCCCTGGTCGGCGGCGGTAGCTGTCCTGTGGCCCGCTCCCGAGCTCCGCAGCGGAGGTGGGCAGCCACCAGCAAGGCACCGCCAACTGCTGCAAGAGACAATACCCTTTCCACAGCTTTCCTTTCATGTTTCACGTTCATCGTAAACATTTAGAATGAATCACGCTACTGATGTTCACCCTCGTCGGATTTAAGTATTATAAAGGAACTAATTAACTGTCTACATCTGGCCCGAGATAGAATGTAGCCTACGTGAGTTATATATACAGATGTCAATAAAATAAATTCCAGTTTCAATAGTAAATACTAAAAGTTTAGTTCTGACTATTTTCGACAAATCATACATAAAATAGATGGTAAACGTACCTAATTTTTCTTACAAATCTTTGATATGTGCACCTTTAGTTACACGGCACACATCCAACCTAAATTGCAATTCTTCCCACACTTTGGTTAACAAGTCCGGAGAAATGAAAGCAATAGCCACTAAAATTCTGGGTCTCAACTCTGTCAAGCCATTAGGTAGGGGTGGAACGTAGACAAGTTCTTTTATAAAGCCCCAAAGGAAAAATATTTCATGGCGTTATATCAGGTGAACGTGGCGTTATGTCATGTGAACGTGGAGGCCAGCGAATAAGAGCTCTGTCGTCTCGACCATTACAACCAATCAAACTGTTAGGAACTTCGACGTTCAACCACTCTCGTACAAAGATATTTCAATGAGGGATCACAATTAAAATTTAAATTAAACTCACGTTGAGCTGTAATAAAAAATTCACTTTTGGAAAATTGCAAAACGCAAAACGTTGCATTCTCAGGAGTGGTCTTTTTGTATAGGTAGCGCTGCAAGCGAGAAAACAACTAAGCAGTACTCGTGCATGCGCCTACGTAAAACTGTTTGAGTTACTCTTAAATTTTGATCTTGAACAAAAACTCTACAACGCTTACAGTTGATAATATAACAATGTATAACTGGAACATTCTTTTATCTGCATAACTGTATAGTAAATGTAAAATGAAATTCTAGCAATAAGGGGTCGCGCAAGGAGGGAACTAAGTGCCATAGCGTGTCCTGTCACATTGTCACCTAGACTGATCAACACGGACCGATTCTAGCACTTGGTGGTATCTAATCAGCCTTCGGGCTGTTAACCAATCAAGAAATGAACACATGCATACATAGGCCAATCCAGGGAGACTAGTTGAAGTAGACCTCCCCCCCCCCCTTTTTTTTCCAAAGTTGGAAACGAAAACAATAAACAAGAAGCTGTTCGAGAAAATTTGTGACAGTCTTCATAAACTAGGCATATTAAAAATAAATAAGAGAATGATGTGCAGTCTTTTATTTATTTTTTGTATGGCACCATAGCCCTCTCTACCACCCACTAAAGAGATTGAGTTCCGAAATAGGTCCTCCACTCTTCGGTTGTGAACTAGATTTATTCGTTTATATATTTGTACATTACTTTTGCATGGTCTATGGGGTCTTTCAGGTTATCTGATCTAGAACAAAGAGCCTGTGTTCAAATCCTGGTCCTTGATTATGGTTTTTCACACAGTTTACCGAATTCATTTCAGGAACATGCTGGGATGTCTGATTTACCTGTTTTTATTTTGTCACTGTTTTCTGATATTCGCTAAGCTGGAAACGTGGCAGACGTTGCTTGTGTACTCATAATGTTGCAAGTGCTTTCTTTCGATGCTCAACATCCATATGTCACCTCATTCCGTCCTCGGGCTGGAGTGAAATGGGCTGGAAAGGAATGTACCTTTTACCAGAAAATATAGTTATCGAAGTTTACAATGAAGTTTTATTTTCAATTTGCCTTGATCTGAAGTATTCAAAATCTGAGTTGGCTGTATTCATAGAAGTTTTCATCTTCCTGAAACATAATAGAATGGTACGTGGTCATAAACTAGACACATCATTCTTTGGAATGTATTCGTTTTGTTCAGTTAATTACTTTCAAGATTATAAATAAGAGAATTTTTATCATGGTGTGCTACCTAATATTGGTACAATTTGTGAAGCATCTGTAAATATTATGGCGGTACTTAAAGAAACTACTTCATATAAATTAAATTTATAGTTTCAATTATTTTACCTGTGCAACTTAGTAAATAAATATTCTGAAACAAATAAAAACTGCAATTAGATCTGATTACTAAAACAGGGTATTTTATTTAACATTTGACTAAAACATTAATTTATGACAATATATAATTGATGTCTTACATTAGAAGTCTTCTCCACTTCGCCTTGGACGGTATTAATTTTATAATGATAAACATTTTTGATCAACATTCACGTATATTTAATATATAAATGACATTGTTTAGAAATTATCACGTGATTCATTAGTAAGCTAAATTTTTACTAATCTTAGAAAATTTTAAAATCCTACTTTGTTTTTAGGTGTAAGGACATCAGATGTAATAAAAATGAAATTTTCTTACGAAAAAATGTTTTCAATAAAACTTTCATCTTTTTTTTTTAATTGGCGATTGTTTCTTAGTTTCCCAACCACCGTCAATTTTAAAAGGGTGTGGCGTTTCCGCCACATTATTTGCCCTAATTATGTTTTTAAAACGATCATATTTTTTGTATTGATTTTTTCGGTTACACAATAGTTGAAAGTGTTTTTGTATGTATTTTAGTTAATTTTCAGTTAAGTGGTTTATTACCGTTTTTATTCCTGGTTGGCCAATAGGTTCTGGCCGAAGGCAACCGCCTCCAGAAAGTTTTAATTGCCTCTAGAAATTGGAGTCAAGTGTAAGCTTGTAATATCTAATATGTTTGCAATAATTGTTATATAGTTTTTTCGTAACTTTTTATTTGTAATTTTGAGCAACGTATTACTAAAGCTTAAAAGGTTTGGACTGTTGCGAGAAAATAATCGGGGTCAGAAATTTGAGTGAGTCGATGGTCGTTACAGGGCATGACGTCAGCGGTGTTTGACCGCGGCAGTACAGACAGTGATGGCTGGGCCGGCGAGCTGTTGCGTGTGTTTCTGGCACCGGGTTTATAATAGTGGTGCATTAAATGAAATACTTTTACGTGACGTTACGTCTACACGTGGAGTGGTGCATGATAAATAATTCCGTGAACGACCAAGTGAGGGAAGAGTGCTAAGCCTGTGCAAGTTGAATATTGCTCGGATTTCTGCGCGCATATGCTTCGCTTCTGGAAGCAGCCTTACAACCGAGCAAGTAAGATGCAGCTATGTGGGCGAGATGCTCAGGTAAGAGGCAGAACTGAATACGACAAGTGAGTGGTCACGGACTTGCTTTTGAATGGTTGTTTGGATCCCAGGGTTGGTAGCGTGGTGATAAAATAAACAGATTGAACAAGTATCGGTGCGCTAATGTGTGTTTGTATCCTTATAAAAAAAACTTGCAGTCGAAGCCCGTAGACATATGCAAAGATTGGAAGACTTAGCACGAGTGTATTGCGTGCATTGGTAACGCGGTGATAAAGTTGCAGAGTTAGTGACGTCACGGCCCTTTTGAACTGGTTGGCAGTGCGCTCAGCGAACTTAGACTTTGTCCGGCACAGAACTATCAGGGTTTATGAGAAAGTAACGTTTGTAAATTTTCTTACCATTGTAAATTACGTTAGTAGCAAGATGTCTTGCGGTAATAAAGTAGGGAGCTCCCAGGATTTTGAGATTTTCCCTTAGTTTTGTTTTTATATGCATATTTATAAAAATCGTATTGTATCGTAATACAATTTTTGTATGAAATGGAAGCTTGACCAAGTTCTAATAGAATTTACGTAAATGTAGCAGATAATATTTTATATGGTACGAGGCTTGTAATCATGGCCTTTATTTACATTTATATATATATATATTGTATATATAATTTTTAAGAATATTTACATATATATATTTAGGAAACTTGTCATTTCTGCATTTAAAAATAAGTTTATCTAATGATTTTAGAGTTTGTAAAAAAGATAAGAAATCAGTTTAAAAATAAAATGGAAAAATAGTCATTAATGTTTTGTAGACTGCTGCTTTAAAAATTCTTACCTTGCTTTTTTTTAAGTACATTTTTAAAGTAATTTTAAATGTTATGTTTCTTATGAATTTTGCCTACACACTGATATGATGGGTGTTAAGTCAGAACTTTAGCACCAATTAAATAATTTTTAGTATCAGCAATGTTGTGCAAAATAGACGCGAATCCGGGCAGGGTTTGGGAGTTGTCTCATTTTACTCTGGAGCAGAGAAAAGGGGACAAGGGTTATAGAATATCTCATTCGTTTAGCAAGAAGCTGTGAGTACATGACATGCTATGGCCTTGTTTGATTTTTTTTTTACAATTCGAATACGTAATCTTTAGTGATTGGCATGTAAGTTAAGGGGGCCGCAGCGACAGGCTAAGCGCACGAGCTCTAAAATCGTGGGAGCGTTAAGGGCAACACTGGCTCACACAACACATGTCTCTTCGCCTCTGCGCACAAGGCACTGCACTGGCGATACTGCGACTATGTATGTTTAAAGCGGTGATCTAATAATTTTAAGAAAAAATATCAAGAATAAATGCTCCCGGCGCAACACTACACTACTCGCAATACTGTGTACTAAGTTTCATGTATTTAAAAACCTCTATAAAAACTCTTGCTTTGCCCTTTTACGCTGACCAAAATATTCATGTTAAGAACGAAATCATGGAACTTAAGTTTTAAAGAGAAAAAATAATTAATCTTAAATGGTACATTTTAAAATTCTTTAATGTTACACTTTCAAGAAACCTTGAGTGATTTGTAAACTGCGCGTTAACGCCTAGAGCTTTGCTGGCCGTTTGGCGACTCAACCAGGCAGCCACCTTAACTTAGGAAATTAAAAAAATTACCAAATAATAAAGTTTTTGTCGCTTTTGGAGAAATATAATCATACACGGAAAACAATTGGAGTTAAAACTATAAACTCATACTGGAATTTCGGCTACTATACTTAAAATGTATTTTGAAGCACAAAAATGAGTATCCGAATGGAAGTGATTGATTGCGAAACATGTTTGCTGAATGTATCCTATCAGAGACATTTAAAGTCGCATATGTTATCACTTACATGCAGATTTACATGTAATACGAGTGTGACATATTTTCAAGTGTGTGCAAACAATTTGAGTTTTATAACAAATGATTGTAAAAAAAATTTTAACTCGACATATGTTTGTGTTATAGAAACGTTGTCCTCTAAAATTATTGTGCCAGCGGAATAAATTTTTCGGAGATGTTAGGTGCTGAAGCTATTATATTGAGCTGAACCCAACTAATCCTAGTCAGTGGTGTAGAATAGTCTGTAGCATCACTGTAGCATGACGTGACTTAGTTAGCAAGGATTTCAGTGGATTTGAATGGCCAGTTTCTGCTAACCTTCCGAAGCTATTGGCTACAATTTCAAACATGAAACCTGTTAACAGGATGTTATGAATTGAAAACGCTGCTTCCCCCATTTCGCTGATTACTTTACCAACTGCACATTCAAGCAGCGATTCTTTATTCGACGGTTATTTCAAAAGTGCCCTATCAGCAGCGCAACAACAACTGTATCTGCTTGCCGCGCTTGTAGAATGTGAGCGCGCCGATGGGCAGACTCGTGCACAAAAAAAAAAAAAGCTATTTACGCGTCGGGGTGTTATCTCGTCATGTGTGCCGGCGAATGCTCCGTGTCACACACAGCAGGTAAGCTCTTCTGAAAGCCGGAGGCATTAAAAGCCATCACAGGGGAGCAGATAACGCGCGCTGTTCAGATAACGATGCGGAGTGGTGGTTGGCAGTTCCGACGGCGGGAGAGCGACAATGATGGCCGCGCAATGGCCACAGTCGACTGGGGAGCTTCATCATCGTGTCCCGACACGTGATTGCGAAGATTTCATGTTCTGTCACAGATTTAGCAGACCCCTTGTTGTTATAATGAAGTCTGGCTCTTGGTAGAGTGCGACTGACTACTGAACCTTTGTCCAAAAACAGGTTGTCCATAAAAGTATGTCCCAGTTTCAGTGGTATATTATAACAGTTTAATTTTAGCAATATAAAACAAATCGTTCATCAAATTGAAGGTAAACTAAGCTAGTTTTTCTTATAAATGTTCGATACGTGCACTATTAGTTAAACGGTACACATCAAACCTGATGTCCATTTCTTTCCACACTTTGGTTAACACGTCCGGAGTAATGGAAGCAATAGCCTCTTCAATTCTGTGCCTCAACTCTGGTGGAACGTAGACACGATCTTTTATAAAGTACTGAAGGAAAAAATCGCATGGCGTTATGTTAGGTGAACGTGGAGGCCAGCGAAAAGGAGCCTTGTCTTCGCGACCATTACGACCAATTCAACGGTCAGGGACTTGGACGTTCAACCACTCTCGTACAAAGAGATTCCAATGGGGGAGGGGATCCATCCTATTGCCAAATAAAGTTTACATGTTCATCCTCTACTAATTTGTGATAGAGCCAAACTTTCGCGCTGCAAGCGAGAAAACAACAAAACAGTATTCGCGCATGAGCTTATCTAAAACTGTTTGAGTTACTCTTAAATAATGACCTTGAATTAACACGCTACAACAAATACAGTTTATACTAATAAATTATATAACTGGGACATTCTTTTATGGGCATATTGTACATTGTGGAGATAAACTGTATTCTAAGTGTGATCATTGGGATAATTTACTACTATACAATCGTATTAAAATGTAATATTTTTAAGAATTTTAGTTTTCATAAAACTAATAGTTAAAATCCACAAAGAAACATTTTTTTCTCCCGAAATAATGGATATTGCAAATACATGTGAATTAATATTTCTCGTATATTTATGTAATTGCTTCTGTTACCACGGTGACATACAGTTATGTCGTGTAATACTTATATAGAGTTAATGAATAGGTCTGTTGCTGTAGTGTATGCTCGTTTATGAAGATATAATAAATATGCTTTTTATATTATGCGAATTAGGTTTCCCCAAAAACCAATGAAACCCTAGTTTTTCAGTGTTTGGGGGAAATCAAACATTTAATGAAAGCAATTTTTTTTATACGATGGCCACATCCGAACTGTTAACCCAAAACTGATTGCCACATGATTTAACACTTTCAGTACGTGCTAGGACTGACATAAAAATTGTATTTAATTTCATACAACTCCTTAAATAATACCTTTTTAAAAATATAGCATTTCGTAAAAATTTCGAATATGGATATATCATGAAGTAATTAAAATCATGTGCAGAAACATAAATATTTGAAGTAGAATATACAATACTTCCCCCTTAACAATATGATATACTTACATATGATAGTCTTGCAAGAAAATTCCATGGTGAATTTTCTTGGGTGTTCACTTGCCTTTTAATACTCTCATCTGAGAGTGGAGTGTTTCCCGATTTGCTGCAGCTGTGAGCCAATTATATTCTTCCTTTCATCTGATTGGCACTTTTTTTGGGTAATTGGAGCTGGGTTTATGTGATTGACTGGGGGGTGCTGGCCAATCAGTGGTCTCTTCCCTCCTGATGGGCTGGACTGATTGGGCAATTAGAGGCGGTTTTAATTTTTGGTATGCAGTGTTAGTTTTGAGGATTGATGAGAAGTGGTTTCCATACAATACTTAATTTTATCCATCTTCTCCATTTATGTTTGATGGGTGTTTTAATAATTCTTCTGCTTCCCGAATGTATCTTTTCTTATATTGTGAGATGTTGGTTTTGGCATGGAACTGGGTGAATTAAATGTCGTGTCTGGTTTCCAAGTAGTGTTCTGCTAAATCTGATCGTAGATTATCATTTTATAGTCTCTGATATGTTCTTTAATTGTTGTGATAATTCGCCTGCCAGTTTGGCTTATATATTTTTTACCACATGTACATAGAATCCTACACACACTGGCTGGACTTTCAGCTGGAGTTATTTTTCTTTGATGTCGGTGACATCTCAGTCTTATGTAAAGGGGTGAGAATTGTATTTGTTTCAAGCTTTCTGAGAATTATGGCCTCTTGGTCTGAAATTCCTACACGTAAGGAATAAAGGCTTTGTTAGGAATATGCTCGATCTTGGTCTCATGGTGTGGCTCATGAGTTTCCTCATTTCTGATTTTGAGTAAACATTTGCTTGAAGCGCAATTTTTAGGTACTTCATCTCCTACCTAAGATTTTTTTTCCCAAATGGCTTTACCTCTATTGAATAAATTGTAAATAACTGTTTTTTGAGATGGTGAGTGGTGAGAAGTCGCCTGTAGATAACTGTATGTGTGAGTTGACTTACTGTAAACTCTGTGGCCGATGTGGTTCTCCTCTCCTCTTATGACCAAGACATCCATAAAAGGCAGTTTTCTATCTACTCGACATCCATGGTAAATTTTATTTTCGGATGATGTTCAGGTGTTTCAGGAAGTCTTACAACTAATCTTGTCGTGGCTCCATATCACAAAGGTGTCATTTACTTACCTGTACCAGCACGTTGGTTTGAGCTGGCTGGTGTTTATTGCATTCTGCTCAAATTTGGGTATGAAGATGTCGGTCGAGAGGGGAGGGAAAGGTGAGCCCATTACGGTGCCTTCCCATTGTTTTTAGATCTGCCCCTTGTTTGCGAAGAAAGTGGAAGAAACTCTGTGTTCTGTGAGTTTCACCATGTCTCTGCCTAGGTCGACTTCTCTCAGGTTTGTGAGAATTTGAAGGGCTTCTGGGACAGGCACTTTGATGAGGGATACCACATCAAAGCTGACTAGGAGATATGTTGGTTTAAGAGAAAGTTGCTTAAGAATAGTAATGAAATGTACGGAATTTCCATCATGAGAGGCTGGGGTAGGTAGCGAAGGTTTTGATTATTCTATTCACGTATCTGGCTAGTGCATGGGTAGGAGAGCCGATTGCACTAACCATGGAACGAAGAGGAATGTTTATATATTTTTGGGAGGCCATAGAATGTCGGGGTTCAGTAAATTCTCTCCTCTCAGACGAGAGTATTAAGGCAGGAGAACTTCCAAGAACTTCAGTAGGTAACTGCTATCCTGATGATGGCGATTGCAAGGTCAACCGAAACGTCTGTTATATTTTCGTCTTTGACGAGGCTGCAACCCATAAGCCAAGCAACTCCAGACAATAGCCGTGAAAGACCACAATTTTGAAAAGCCATGATGTTTTAATACAATAAATTTAAATACTCAATAATAATGATGGTGTATAAGTTAAATTATACTGTATTTGAGTTATGTAGAAGTGTATAGTGTTACTTGAGCTAGTTCTGTTATTTTTTCAAAGAACACAAGTCTTCAGTTAACCTCAGATTTATGCAAAATATTCTCATTAGGTTTTTGTTATTTTGGAGTACCTATAATTAGAAATTCCGAAACTTGAAATCTCCCAATTAAAAAAAAAAAATTGTGTGTGTGAAATTTGTCTCTAAATTATTTGTTTCTAAATTATGTGTTTATAAGCTATGGCAGTAACCCTAGTCTCAACCTATATTTTGTGTACATTGTTTCAGTTATATAGTCCATTTTTGTTTTGTGAAATGATTCAGTAAAAAAGAAATTCTTCCGTATCTTCAAAAATTACAAAAATTTAAATTTATGCTACTGTGTTTGGAATTTCCTGAACTAATAAATACAGTTACGGTAAAAATATAATCATAAATATTGTTTAGTTACGTCTTTATGACCAATAATTCAAATAAATTACATGAATTCAAAAAGGTAATAAAACCAAATTTATTGTTGAAAGCAGATAACTTACAAAGCATGGGTTTTTTACGATATATTCCTGAAAGGTATCTCCATATATAAAATGCGAAATGATTTTTTTTCCATTTCAGGGTTGTTTCACGGTAAAATCCATCATAAAAAAAGGTGTCATGAACCTCTGCATTATCATTAATTATAAATAGATAATTATTTTACCCCCTTATTGAAGAATAGTATGTGGTATAGCGTACTGTATATATAAAATAAGTGGGGCGAGTAGACAATGGAGTAAATTTATTATAGCATAAATTCAATTAACATAGGAAACATTAAAATAAACCAGGGGCTCTGCTGCAAGCTCGTTACTCGGATTGTAAAGACGAAAAATACTGCAACATATAAAATAGGCCAAAAATAGTGGGTATTACTAAAATAATATATCAAAAAAATTTCTACCACAATAAAATTAAAGCCCATACTAAAAACATAAGAACGCCAAACTACTGCCATCTTTAATTAACATTGACAACATTGCTAGTATGTATTTGTACTCATAATTTGTACGAAAACGGGTAGAAAAATCAGCAAGCAAAATAACAATAAAAATTATTAAAAGGGCTGTTTAAAGATGATTCAGGTAAAATATGTATCTAACCACAGTCTCTAGAATCACTGCCAAAAACAGGTCAAATTATATCATAATAAAACCTCATCTTCAAAATACATGTTGGCTAACTATATTAATTAATACACAAGTACCAGAGATAGAAATATTAATGTGTATCACTGCACCCGAGTACTGGTACAATTATTCAAAACAGCCAACTCGCCTCAGAATTCGACTCCTAAGAAGAGGCAAGGAGTAAACATGAAGCTCGGTCTGGCTGGTGACAATGCCACGAGTCGGTGACCCCAGGAATCGCAGCTCTCAGCAGTTTCGGCCAAGAGGTGTTGTATTCCTCGGAGACTCGCCCCAAGGTAAACTTCTGGTTCAGCGGCTCAGCAAGATTCTGCCTCCTGTGCGGCTTTCCGTAACTGATTAACCATCGAACATGACTTAACTGAAGGGACACGCAGTCTCTTGAACTTTAAGAGCACTCAGTTCCACAGTAAAGAAATATGTTCAGGGTAACATCTTCCAACCCTCCGTTTCACCACTTCCAGAGACTTAAGTCCAAATACGTATCTAACGTAAGCAATTGTGAACTCCGAAGTAAATTCTAAAATAGTCCTGAAATTGATGATTTTTATACAACAGAACAAGAGTATCTCAAATATGCATTACACCTTTTAACGTAAACGTAACGTCAGGCTGTTACTTATCTTACGTGTATCTTGTTAAGGCCAGGTGTCTCAAATGTAGGCTAAGTCCAGATAGTCAAAGTCGTTCAGTTGTAACCACACCAGTACGTCCAGCTCAGCAGAATTGAAAACTAGTACTGCTGCCACGTGATACTAAGTCCTTATGTAACTGGTTATCAATCGCAAAACTGAGAGATAAAATTTAAAAAAAAAATGTCTATCATAAAAGAATACTTTACTCCAAACATATTCTATCACCAAAGTTCGGCGAAAATTTCTTAGTCCTACACTACTGGTACCCACATAATTCTATCTCCACACTTACAAAAGTGATGAAAACATACCAAGAGTCCTACTCGTTAAAGACATGTACGGCAGCACGGCGACTGACATGGCTTCGTTCTGGAGCGAGGGCGAGTGTAGCGGACTTCAGTCGGCGAGTCTCTCCAAGGGCTTCTGGCTTCTGCTGGAACTCTCCCCTCTCTGCAGCAGCCCGCGGGGGTCTACGTGTACTCGGCCAAGTCGCCCAGAAGCTAAGGAAGAACCTTCTCAAACCTTCCGTAACCGAGTGGTAAGAAATACATTTCCAGGTCACATGACACAAGCAACACTTTATTCGGTAAGCGAGGATTTTTTCTTTATAGAATTTAATTGTTTAGGCCTTGAGAGGTGCCTACCTCCCAGGGATGACGCACAACACTAGCCACATTAGAAATCATTCAAGCCAAAATAAAAGAGAGATATTATGTAAAGAACAAAAACGTGGTGGCTATAGGCACAACAAGTAAACCCTTTCAAAGGTGAGATGCGATTGTCTTCACGATGTCGTGATGTCACTAGGAAAATGAAAACAGAATTTGTTCGGTAACTCATACGAAGTGTAATTTTTGTATCGTTTTTTTTTTTTCGTGTGGTAATTGAACAAGAATTATAAATATATGTCACGGGGATTGTAAAAACAAGAAGTAAACATAGGTTTTACTAGGGTTAACTTAGCATTATTCAAGTTTGTTGGGTGAAATCCAAATAATGCAAAATATCCCAAGTGTAATTTGAATTATTATGTGTGACTGTAAAACACCATTGTTCGTAAAAAAACGTATTTGAAAATTCAACATTACTTTTAAATAACCGTACCGATTGTGCTGAAAATCGGTGGACGATCGTTAAATTACATAATATTAATAATTCAAACAACGAAAACATGATTGAAAAGTCAAATCGATGGTTGTTCCAATCGAGTGGAAGAGAGATGCGGCGCAAGCGTACAATGGGCGTAACGGGACACATCGTAGTGGGACAATGTACGTTACGGGACACTTTTTCGTGCGTGCAGCCGGCGTTCATCGATTTATTAGATGTTGTCACGTCAAAAAGGTGATCTTTAAGTTAACTTCTGGGTTTTTTAATTATTATTTCAAATACGATCCATTTTCTACTTCCCATTGTGAGAAGTTCCTTTTTTTATGTTTCTCCCTTGTGTACCTCTGAGTATACTGGAGTGTCTTTCGCTCACTTAAAGCAGCTTCCAGGGCTTTTATAACAAAATTAAGATAGTTTTCTTTGTGCACACAAAGGCAATAACAAAAGATTTGTATGAAAAACTAGGTAGGTTTGTTAACCTTCAATATTATGTATGATTTGTTGTAAATAGTTTAAATTAATCTGTTTATAATATACCATTGAAACTGGGACTTTCTTTTATGGACAACCTGTGCTACTGGCTCAGGTTCTTGCCTCTTTTTCTGTAATTTCATTTTCATGTTATTGCTATTGTATAGGGGCTTTCCATCTAACGTAACCCCACAACTATCTTTCATTTCAGGTATTTCATACCAAATTCGGTTACCACGTATTATACAAAACGTAAGTTTTTATCTATAAAACGGCATATATGGTATCGTAATTATAAACACTTCCGTAAATTTTCACCGCTAAATAGACAACACTTATTAAACATCTAGTGACAATGTTTTGGAACGAAACACAAAATGCGAGAGTGTAATCATTGTAAACATATAGTAATTACCCTTAAATAATAGTATTGACAGAATTAAATAAGAAATCGAGTTATGAATATATTAGTTGCGTAAAGTTATGTAGATTTCATTATATAGCCATCTACCATCCATGTATGTTACTGTAATACTATCATCTACAGGGGATACTTTATTGACTACGTGAAAATTTATCTAATCAAGCGTTTAGGGTTTATAGTAATTTTTCTGCGGTGTTTCTTTATCAGAGAAGTGAATGTTGATTTAGCCCAGAAAAGATTGAATTTCTTGATCTGACATTACAGGTACAAGATTGAATTAGTCATGGCAGATTTACGAGCTTTTTAAGTTTATGTGCCTTGTTGAAAATGTGTACGATACATGCGTTGCCCAAACCTTTATGCTACTTTTCCAGACTGCAGACTATGTATATAATGGTAATACTATTAAAACAATTTTAATGTTACATTTTTTTCCGATTACCAGTTCTTTGAGTAAAAGATAAAATTATATTTTATCGTTCTGTTAAAATTGCAGGCGACAAGGAGAGCGATGTGTTTACTCCAGCCTTTACACATTGTTGTCATGCTTATGAGAACACCATTAGTGTCATATTCAATTCTGTTTTCCATTTCTCTGATAACCACATACACGCATGTCATGCTTTTATTACACGCAATTTACGAAAATAAATTTTCCATAATAGTGATAATGCCTTTTTGCTTTGTCACGGTATTTTAGTCGTATCTGAATTGATTTTGAATGGCAATGTGAGTACAAATGTATAATTTCATTACCAAAGCGTGTTTTTAATTAGTATACCGAGAAAATCTAAATTGTAAAATATGTTTTGGTAATATTTCTGACCGTGATGCATTAGGAAAAGATGTTACCCATAAATCCTTGTTATTTATCCTTTGTTTAGGAAGAGTAACATGCATAGATGATGTACCAATTTGTATGGAAAATATCCCCTAACATGTTTGATAATAAAAACCATTTCTGTAGTACACATACCTGCAAAACGAATTGCATCATTCTGTCCCTGATCACCTTTCTGCTTTCCCGATCACGCAACAGTCTGAACCGAACTGGAAAACAGTGTTAGCATTTAACCTTATATGCATGTCGTAGGATATATACAAATAAGTAAACGATCAAGTATGTATTTATGTATTTTATATTAAATGTGTTGCGCAAATATTGGATGTTAGGTTTATATCTCTACAATCATAACATTTTAATTAGATAATATATTAAAGAAAAATAAATTACTAGTAATGGTGGTGGAAGATGTTGGGCTTTATAATCTCCTTGGTGGGAGGCTAGTGATCCTTGGCGGGATGATAGTGATCCTTGGTGGGGGGCTAGTGATGTAACCATTCGGCCCCGAGATTCCGCGTGGTGCTGTGATACGTCACGCAAACAAGAGCTGCTTTACTTTATCTAGATTATTATTATTTTATATTTACATAAAAAACAGTTAAAATTGTACACTTTTTCGATTGTCTTAACATTTACAAAAAAACATTTATACTTCATTAATATTGCTTACATTTTTGTGTGATTATTATTTTTTATATCACTTTTGAACAATCCCGATGAGGAAAATCAAAGGTTAAAGGAACTTAAAATATTTTTTGACGGCAGTTCTACTGGAAATTTCATGATAACGTTAAAATTTATTTTAATAAACTTAACTATCCAAACCTTTTATAAATATAAAATTTCGAAAGGTAGATTATTTTACGTTATTCATTTTGGGTTAACATTCAGTCTTGTATTGATTTTCTGAAGCCAGCCGTTTTTAACTAACTATGCTATTAACATATGCTACTTAAAATATGGAGCAACAAACGTTTTTGTATACTCTTGCACGTAAAATTACTCCTCGGGGAAGCAGAATGGTGAATTATCCGTGTCCTGCCTCAAACGAGGTTCTAACTTTACTAGCAACGCATTGGAGTTCAAGATTTCAGAGCCCATTCGTTTCTTGAAAACCGTTTGTAAGTGCTACCCGTGCACGTTCGTTTGACTTACAATTCTGACTTTTACTGTACCTCTCTGTTCTCCACGAGCTCGACACAACAAGACACAGAAGGCTCCTTGTGCAGTGCAGAGCAGTGACTTGTGCCGTTTATGCCCCGGGTCTTCTCGCCAGAGTAGTAGCGGCTGTTCACACGAGGGAAACTCGCCTGTCCCATACTGGGGTTGCTGTTTCGTGTTCGTGTTTACGATCTTCACGCGCACTTGCTTCAGCTTGTCACACAAACTACAAAACAAACTCATTGAATGAGGTAATTACCCATAACGTGAAATAAAGCCAAATATTTAGACGTTATCCCTGCTTATAATATATAATATTATAAATGCGCCAGTGTGTTATCTGTTTGTCCTTCTTTCATGCAGAAACTGAGTAACGGATCAATATGATTTTTTGCATATAGTTAGTTTTTGGACCGGATAGTAACATAAGGGAGTGAAAAAATGGCAAATTAAGATTTACAATAGAAAATAAAAGGAGGTAGGTCATAGACACACGAACAAAAAGTTTGTGTCATTTCTCTATGTCCGTCACACAGTCATATAGTAAGGTCTGGCAACTTCCTATCTTCTACTTGGAGAAACCTATCCGCTTAGTGTATCTCGCGGCTGCTAGACAACAAAAGGCTCTTATAACAGTTTATTTTAAAACTTCGTCAATAAACGCTGTTGCCTTGAATTTGTAAAGCACTATCCTTTCGTACGTCCGTCACGTCTTACCTAGGGATTAACTGCCGTCCCACAAAATGAAGCTGAATATTTGCGTCCTGGTTTTGCTGATTTGTAGACTTGATGCACCAAAATAGTTCAATCAATGGGACTTTAATTCAAAATTTCCCAATTTTTCAAGTGTTTGCCTTACAGACTTGAATCTCGGTAGTGTTGTTCCTTATATTATGATGTTTTTATCCCGGGAAACGCCGGGTACTTCAGCTAGTCTTATTATAAGAAATAATAATATTGCTGAGGATCGCAGATACATAAAAAACTAACCGTTCAAGTGAAATGCTGGTGATCAAGCAGCCAAGCCATAGCGATGTATTTGACACCGTGTCGACCGATATACTTAAAGGCAGAAAGGAGGACTTGATAGGCAATGGTCAAGACCGCATAAGGTTTTATTTTATCAAACCGAGATCAGCTGGATCGGCCGGGTGCGGAAAAAACGTTTGTATGGTATCATTATAACTGACTTAGAAAATTTACTCGCCATTTTAAAATTGTGTCCTTTTTACTGTATGTAAATAAATTCCTTACATACTTCCCAATATTTTCAACTAAATATCAATCGAATGGAATACTATATTTCGAAATTTTCTAATGTTCTTTTTGCATATCCGGGTGACAAGTCTTCTCATCGAACAGCCCATACTTAGTATCTGTGAGCCGGTTGACAAACTATAACCCAGCAAATCGCGCAAAGAGTAGGAAACTTTGTGAGCTACTTGGCATCGAGTTGAGAATCTCAGGTTTGGGGCCCGCCTCTCCGGAGTGGTTACTTCTCCAGGGGCGACACCAGAACACTCGTATGAAGACGTATCCATACCATGACTAACGGCGTTGTTAGTCTCCTTCTGTTCGACTTTACCGTTCGGCTTGTTTCATTCGTCATTACGTCCAAACAGTTTTGTAGTGTGGACGAGTCGAAAGTGTTGTAAAAGATTTCCTTCAAGAAATATCTCTGTATATTTTTAATTTTGCGTGCTACTTCCTCCTTATCAATTCTAAATGAAGCGGCAATTTCCGTCAACATACCATGTCTTTTTTTTTTTACCTTGTTTGATAAACACTGTCCCTTAAATCCCACAAAGATATCTGGGTGCGGTACATTTTAATGAACTTCTAAGTGTTTCCATCACTCCACTCCATTGAAACGTAGCACTGCGCGATGTTCACGCAAGGACTGATAGAATAAGACTGAGGGAATTGCCGCGACATGATTCGACAGGATTCAACTCATCCAGACGAGGCAACCCCATTCGATATAATT
Source organism: Bacillus rossius redtenbacheri (assembly GCF_032445375.1). Lineage (NCBI taxonomy): Eukaryota > Metazoa > Arthropoda > Insecta > Phasmatodea > Bacillidae > Bacillus > Bacillus rossius. The sequence continues at coordinate 90,599,788 of NC_086332.1, forward strand.
TTTCAACTCAGACCCCAATCCACTTCATTTGGGTTGGATTAGTCTCCGTTCAATTCTACTTTCAACTTACAAGCGACTTGTTCGTTACATCCATGCTGGGGCGACTTTCTATTCGACTCGAGTCGCCCTGCGACACGGTCTAATCTGTGTGCGAGGCAGTAAGATAGCGAGCAGTCGTGCCCTCGTGCTGCTGGCTAGCATGGTACTTCATGCATGGGTCATCATTCGAAGATTGTGGATATGTAGTTCAGTAAAAAAGAGCCTTTCGTTCATATTACGACCTTGTTTCCGGAATATTAGTTTTGTGGCAGTTTGGCAGATAATTGTCCATAATGTTCTGTGTACATTCGTCATAGTATTATACGTTACATTAAATAATTATCGGTACTAAGTGTGCGCCAATATTTTACGCAAACACATAAATAAAAAAAAATCCATTTTCCTCATAAATTTGGTTTATGTAGGTTTTCCTTGTACGCCCACGAACGTTTCAGGGAGCGTCGACCTCATCATTTATCCTCATAAACGCATATTCAATCCTGTGGGCGTGACCTAGTGGTTTTGGAAAACCCTTTGCGAGGTAAAATGTTTGCCTGAGTCTGGAGAGTTTTGGGCAGTATTCCACCGCAAGGCTTGTTCCTTCTGCGCCGGCAGTGAGTCGCGGCTGGCCGGTGGAGTGGTGGCTGTTGGAAATACCGTACGGAAATAGAATCGGACTTAATGCTACTCCCGTGTACCTCGTACATCCCCCCCTTCACCCCTTTTTCATAATCACAAATGGGGGACCGCCATCCGTGGTGCGGTGTGGTTGGCGGGGGGTGGGGGGGGGGGGAGCGGGTATGGCCGAGTATCTGTCCCTCTCCCACGGCTTCTGCCTCTTTTCAAACTGGCGCGGCGCGGAAATGAAAGAGCGATATTATTCACGGGCGAGGAAAGATATTTTCGCCCGCACAAAGAGTAATGAAATATCGTGCTCGTAATAAAATGCTGTGTTTCGGTTAGCTGGAACGCGTCCAGTCGTTGATGGACTGGGAGGCCACGTGTACCGTGCTTCCAGAATACATCGTATATTTCAACTAGTGATTTTTTTTTTCCCCTCTCCGTCGCTACGACCCTCGTTAAAAGATACGACACCCGCCTCCTCCCGTTTCACCGTAATTTTTTTTTTCTGTACGTCAAGTCGGTCGTCATCAAAGTTATATACTGTTCAAAAGCACAGAATGGGTAAAGAACTGTGCATTCGGTGATGTGCAGCGAACCGAACACAAACATAGAATAATAAAATAAAAGACTTCTTGAGCCAAGCTACGGAGTTGATAATGTTCGGTGTTTCTCGTCCCTGATAGGTCAAAGGGCTTGGAAAGTCAAGTGCACCCAACACGTCCACGAGATGGAGTTCCTCCGAGGGTGGGGTGCAGCGCTGGTGTATTGCCGTCGGGATCGCGAGCTGTGGGACCAAAGAAGGCGGTGTTGCGAGAAACTGATACGGGAATCAAAAGGTCCTAAAAACTACTGCAGATATGCTATTTTATTTAGCAGCTGTGCTATGTTGGTCTGTTCTGCAGTATGGCATTCTGGCTTGGAGAGAAATAAACAGAACGTCAATTAAACAACTTATTACAATTCAAAAACTTATAAAGAGTAATTAAAAAACATACGTACACATCCAAGGACCATATTAAACCTTTAAGAATATTTTATATTAAAATATTGTATATTAGAGCTGCAATAACGAGTTTGTATTGAAGGGAAATCAGTTAAATTATGTATCTCTTAATTATCCTACACGGCATTGACAGAACAAAAATTTACCTATAACTGTATTTCATTAATACAATTTCACAGATCTCTTTGAATTTTTGCTTTAAAAATTGTAGTTATTATTCCAGAAAAAAACTAATAAAGATTTTTTTTGCTCTAAGTAAGGTTTTATATACTGTAGTAATTTATGTGCTTGTACTTTTCCTATAAATATTAACTTTTGTCTATATAGATTTTTATCTTAAACAATGTTATACTTTATCTTGTATTTTAATTAAATGCTCTTATAACTTTAATCTTCATTAAAACTTATGCAGGATATCTTAAGTTATTTTGATATATTTATCAATTATTAAAAAAATTTAACGTTTACATTAGTCAAATGCCGCACTCATATTAGTGACTTGATCCACTCTCACACAACTTGCTTTTGTGATTGCCAAGTTTTTTTGTTTAATTTAGGAAACTGTACTCAAAGTGAAAAAAATAAAGTACATAAAATGTATTTATAATGACTAAAAGAGAACTGTGTTGTATTCCTCATTCTTCTTTGCACAATAAAAAAGCAACAATCTAGTCGGGAGTATGATTCAATAATAATTGACTCTATAAATTATTAATTGTTTCACTAACTTTTCAAAATTAAAATACGTGTCAAATTTATATATAGTCACAGAATGTAGTGTTTATGATTGAGTAGTACCCGAAGCTAGAAACGTATTTCTAATCAATACAGTCATGCAGGCTATTTTTAAATAATTTACCTATAATAATATTCCAAAAAGGATTCTGCAATTACATATTAAAATTTAAGACTGTTATGCGTTAGCTTATCAAAATCTAACCAAGATCATGTGGTAAGGTAAGAGTTCCTGGGATTAAACAGGGTTCATTCACTATCTATTCTCTTATGGGTTGAAGCAGTAAGAAAATATTATAACTATATTGCCTTCAAAATAATTTCACAACAAACTGCAAGTCTATATTATGTATGTAATATGTTGTTGTGTGCATAAAATCTGTCAACCCTGTTCTTGAATACCTTGGGTCAAACCCTGCTACAAAACATGTACAATGATTCGTAATGTATATACAGGTTCATAAAATAATGTCCATAGAAAGTCCCAGTTTAATAGTATATAACAACATTTTAAGGTAGACTATTTACAACAAATCATACACCAAATTGAAGGTACACTAATGTAGTTTTTTTTTTTTTTACAAATGTCCAGTTTGTGCACTTTTATTTATACGGCACACACAAAACTTAAACTCCTATTCTTTTAACACTTTGGTTGACAAGTTCGGAGTAATGGCAGCAATAGCCTCTTCAATTCCGTGTCTCAACTGTGGCAAGTTATTAGGTAGTGGCGGAACGTAGACACGATCTTTAATAAAGCACCAAAGGAAACAATTGTATGGCGTTATGTCAGGTGAACGTGGAGGCCAGCGTTAAATAGCTCTGTCGTCTGGATCATTACGACCAATCCAACCGTCAGGGTTTTCGACGTTCAACCGCTCTCGTAGAAACAGATTCCAATGGGGAAGGGCTAAAATTACAGACTCACTCTTAGCAAACTGAGGAACACAAACGCTTTACGCTCAGAAGTTGCCATTTTGCGTATGTGGCGTGCAAGCGAGGAAACAAAGCAGTACTCATGCATGCGCTTATCTAAAAGTGTTCATGTTACTCTTTATTTGTGACCTTGACCAAAACTCTACAATGCTTACGGTTGATACTTATTTACTTTATTGTAACAATGATGTATTAACCCAGAATTTCACTAGGCAAAGTATATTAATTTATCGATTTTGAAACTGCAATAAACAAGCAACTATTATTATGGTTACCGCTGTCATTCTTGAAAATTATTGTTATTTAAACCCGTAATTTTGTGGTTATAATTATAAAAATGTTCAGAAATAACTACGCCTTAAATAAGTGAGATTTTTGCTGATAACAAAAATATTATGACATTAAAATTGATAAATTTAAGGTGGCGGTTATTAGTCTTTCTCTCCTCGTAAAAAAATTAATAATAACCTAGAATGAAATAGGTCTAAATTAAAATTTATTTAACAAGGATAAACACTTGTTTAACCACCTAAAACTCTTAACCTTTTTCAAAATCAAATTATATGAAATAACTGCTGTAACTTATCTTTGAAAACACGCATTACAAGCTTTCCATTACAAAAAGATTCAGCATTGCATGTATGTGGCTTAAAAAGTAACATTATTGCATTGAAACAAATATTTTGTTGTAGATTCACTGGTCGGTTTCATCGATTTTAACGTTATTTTCAAGATAATAAAAATTAGATTTAAATTAGAATATGTTAAATAAACAATTATTTTTTCAGCACTATGATTTTGCCAGACTTGTTTCTCAGTTCCTTAATCATAACATAATACTTAACTGAAACCGCTAAAGGCTACAGTTGTACTTTGTGTGATCAGGCGTTCACGTAGAATTACAACTTCACTTGAAATAATAAAGAACCTCAAACACCTCAAAAACAGTTATTTTTAATATCAAATCCGTGCACATCCTGACAGCCATTAAAAACGGGTGCTAACGAGGCCAGCTGTAAAGATTTCGTTACCTGCCGACCACTTGTTGAGTACCGCCAGTAATTTTCTGTACGCAAGTATCTAGGTTCACATTCCAGTTTTTAAGGGTAAGTAAAGTTTACTTTGGTCTCGGGCCGTAGAGATGCTTCCTGGAAGCAATCAGGGAAACTAAATTTCCATTAGCGTAAATGGCCACGCAAGCCTGTTATAATTTCTTACTTTAGTTTAACTTATTCTAGTATAGTCTTTAAGTCGACTCCCAACCAAAAAACACAGAGAAAGAAAGAACAAAGAGAAATAGAGATAAATTAAACAATTAACTTTTACGACTTTTTAAAGTGAAACTTCTGTACGTACTCAATGCTGTCTCTGAGAGCAACGAATAATACAACGATCAGGAGTGGGGTACTCTTTGTCATGCATCACGAAACACTTGCGCACTTGAACACTTCCGTACTTAAATAATTGCGCACTTGAGCACTTCCATACTTAGGTGATCACGCACTTGAGCACTTCTATACTTGGGTGATCACGCTCTTGAGCACTTCTATACTTAGGTGATCACGCACTTGAGCACTTCCGTACTTAGGCGATCACGCACTTGAGCACTTCCATACTTAGGTGATCACGCACTTGAGCACTTCCGTACTTAGGCGATCACGCACTTGAGCACTTCCGTACTTAGGTGATCACGCACTTGAGCACTTCTATACTTAGGTGATCACGCACTTGAGCACTTCTATACTTAGGTGATCACGCACTTGAGCACTTCCGTACTTAGGCGATCACGCACTTGAGCACTTCCATACTTAGGTGATCACGCACTTGAGAACTTCCGTACTTAGGTGATCACGCACTTGAGCACTTCCGTACTTAGGTGATCACGCACTTGAGCACTTCCGTACTTAGGTGATCACGCACTTGAGCACTTCCGTACTTAGGTGATCACGCACTTGAGCACTTCCGTACTTAGGTGATCACGCACTTGAGCACTTCCGTACTTAGGTGATCACGCACTTGAGCACTTCCGTACTTAGGTGATCACGCACATGAGCACTTACGTACTTAGATAGTCGCGCACTTGAATACAACTTGAACGCTGGCACGCTTGAACGCTGGCACGCTAATTGTTTCGAATTCCTTGTTGGCACGTTTAGAGTTTACCAATAAGTCAACAACGTTCAATCCGCTTGACAGAGGAAAATATTAAGGTTTTCCACACCATGTTCTTGAAAAAAGAATCTGCAAAGCGAATTCTAAATCAGCTCTTCTAAACAGATAAGGGTGTGAAACAGCACAACATATTCCACAAGATACGTTATTATTATCTAAGTGATAGGTTTCACAACATATTAAACATATGTATCTTTGTATACAGAAAGGCCTAGGAGTGATTCAGGATCCTTCTGTGTTGCGCCTTAAGCCTGACAACAAATAAAGGTGCGTCATTAGTATTAATCACAATAATAACATTTTAGCGAAGCCAATTAAAACATGACTGGTTAACAATGCACTGGTATTAAGAATTAAGAGCACAAGCATTAAATTCCAAAAACTTGCTTGTCACAAATAAAAATGTTTCAACCATAACAATTTTCTTGAGAGTATAGTAGTACCGATGACAACTAGCGCTCGGATTACTTTGTTAATTAAAACAACATTCGTAATGCTGATGTTGGGTAGCTACTGCAGCCGAGGTCGGGAGTCATTAAGAGACGGGCTCGCGGCAAATTATCTCATAGGCGTACGACAGCCGTTACTCGCCTGATGCGCCAAAGTCCTCCCGCTGCTCCATGGGCCCGGTAGTCGCAAGACGTCGCTACAGGGATGTCTGGGACCGCCACACCGGCCTCGGAGGAATCTGGCCGCTGGCAGCGAGCTGCTCTCGCTCTGCTGTAGAGCTGGCTCTCGCTCGTCGCCTCTGTGCGCGGTCAGCGCCTTCGCTCCATAGCTTCCTCAGCGGTGCATCCAGTTCCTCGCTTCCTCGAGTAACGTAGTTCCGTCCCTGAATCATGTCATGAGTAAGAGACGTGCGATGAAGCGCGGTGTGGAGTGGTGGTAGGTGGCTCGCGGACCTCCTGCAGTGTGCCGTTGACTCCAGGGCGAAGGCAGCGTCGGGACAGCCCGCCTGGCCCACTGGGTATACCATACCTTGCCCGCGGACTGATCGATAGCTGGGTCGATGGTGTTAGAATATTGAAGTGAAGTTTCTTTGCTGAGGGGACTAAAATTTTCGAGCATTACGAAAATTACGACCGCATGAGGGTAATAGTTAAGTACGTGGTAGGGGAACCGGTAGAGGAGGAGACGGCAAGGGAGAGGTAGAAATGACGCAGCATATTCCGCACACTTCCTTACTTGCACACTTCCATACTTGCACACTTCCATACTTGCACACTTCCATACTTGCACACTTCCATACTTGCACGCTTCCATACTTGCACGCTTGACACACTTGCACGCTTGACACACTTGCACGCTTGACACGCTTGACACGCTTGACACACTTGACACGCTTGACGCACTTGCACGCTTGACACACTTGCACGCTTGACACGCTTGACACACTTGCACGTTTTGACAACACTTGCACGTTTTGACAACACTTGCACGTTTTGACAACACTTGCACGTTTTGACAACACTTGCACGTTTTGACAACACTTGCACTTTTTGACAACACTTGCACGTTTTGACAACACTTGCACGTTTTGACAACACTTGCACGTTTTGACAACACTTGCACGTTTTGACAACACTTGCACGTTTTGACAACACTTGCACGTTTTGACAACACTTGCACGTTTTGACAACACTTGCACGTTTTGACAACACTTGCACGTTTTGACAACACTTGCACGTTTTGACAACACTTGCACGTTTTGACAACACTTGCACGTTTTGACAACACTTGCACGTTTTGACAACACTTGCACGTTTTGACAACACTTGCACGTTTTGACAACACTTGCACGTTTTGACAACACTTGCACGTTTTGACAACACTTGCACGTTTTGACAACACTTGCACGTTTTGACAACACTTGCACGTTTTGACAACACTTGCACGTTTTGACAACACTTGCACGTTTTGACAACACTTGCACGTTTTGACAACACTTGCACGTTTTGACAACACTTGCACGTTTTGACAACACTTGCACGTTTTGACAACACTTTCACGTTTTGACAACACTTTCACGCTTGCTGCACGCTTGCATACTTAAGCAATAAATTTTTTTAGCGTCCGCATACTTGCGGAATAGCATAATTTGTGCCAGCACACTTGCATATATTTTTTTGATCTGCGACCTCGGCCAAACAGAATTATTTTTCTTGCATACTTAATAATGATATACATAATAGGCCATAATGTCAACTTCTGTTGCACGTGGACTACACTCACACACTTTTATTTGATATTCTGTGTTGAGGACCTATTACTGACCTAGACATACGTTCGACAGCAATATGCTTGTCTGGGGTTTAGTGAACAGAGTTCTGCTAGAGAAGGGGGAAAAGATTTACGTTAGTTCACATCCTTACAAAACTAAATATACGAATACAATATCACTATTAGTTAGGCCTGGCATTGGCGAGTGCTAGTGATGTAGTTTGGTAGTTAAAATATTGGAGAGTACCGGTTCATAAAATGCGCAAGGCGCAATAGCGCAACGAAAGTATTGTTCAGTTTAAAAAACTTATTTATCTTTTTTCTGCGTTTTCAACGGACATATGTGAAGATAGTTTCCGAAGACTTTTTAAAGCTGCGGACGTTATGTGTATAGAATCCCACGATGTTATTTTTATTATATACATCATGTTTACACTTGTTAAACTTTAACACGGTGAAAGAAAAAAAAAACTTTTTTTTTTAAATTGAATTAAGTACTGAAAATTATTTTGTGTTCGTGGTAAATATGAATATGAATTCAATATAAGCCCGGGTTATAAAAAGGTTTTCTGCTGTTTTGCAGTGTTCAGTTGAATGTTTGTTGACGTATTGTTTTTACAAACGACAGTGATTTTCTCGCGATCGTTGCGTCGTTGCGTCGTTGCTTTCCTTGCAGTGTTTATAAAGCCGGCATTTTGGCTAGAGGGCTGCATGTCGACAGTTGGGCAAGCCAAGGTGTTGAGCGGCGAGTCCTTCGCCTCCTGAGCCAGGCTACCTGCGCTCCAACCCAGGGGGCTGTCGCCAGACAGGGCATGCGGTGCGCTTATCGGTACACTAACGATGTTTCTCTACCAACATTACAATGTCATTTATATTCCAAGCTAAATAATAAAGTTTCTTTACTATGTTATTTGTGAACAAACAAAAAATTTTATCTTAATATTATTATTTTGATTCGTATAACATTTTAATGTTGAGGAAAACATTTTACAGATGTTTAAAATAAAGGTACGAATAAACAATGGTTACGCCGTCAGTTTGCATTCTTGGTTTTTTTATTAAGGTCGTTAAATGATCGTTGTTTTTGATACACGCCTATCTGCACAATTTAAAATAATAAATATAATGCATAAGTATTTAGTAATGTGTAGCGGCTGAATTGCAAAGGGTTCGGGTGACCACAGTAAACTTTTATGTTTAAATACCAACATTTATGTTATTTTGTGCATCCACGTGTTTTTTAATGTAACAGTTGATCATCTGAAGGCACTGATTATATTCATATTTGCGGTATTTATAGCTACCACTTTAAAACTTTAAAATTGAGCCAATTAGTATGTATTGCATTATATGGACATTTATATAAATTATGTATAGCGATTTTAGGAGCCAAATATGGTTATATATTATGAAACAACTAGGCTAACATAACATTTATTTAAGACCATAAATGAACGCAACCTAAAGTGTCTTATAAAGTATTATGAAAATCCTTTAAAAATGGCATGATTATCAAGACAATAAAATACAAATTGGGCCATATTTTATTGAAATGTATATTTCAACGTGCATATGTATTCACAAGTCCTATATCCTGAATCCGAGAAATTCTGACGTGCAACCTAGATCTCGATATCGTTTGGGACAAAACTAAATTTGTTTGGTTTTATGCTGCGTGGTTGGTAGTGTCAGAATCGTGTTCAACATGGGAGTGAAGTCTCTGTTTGCTTCTGTACTCCTTGCTGCAACCCAGACATCACGAGAGACAGAAGGCGACGAGACCGCGACCCTGTGTGTCCGTCTCTACGCTTCAGCCCTCGAGGGCCCAACTACAAGTACAGTGCGCAGAGCTTCACAAGAAACCGCCCCATTTGAAAACTGCTCCAGCCACCAGAGTGGGGTCAGTTTACGAAAAGCATTTAATAATGCGCTTAGGGCGTATGGGTAGTTCTGTTTCCGTGATTATATTTAGATATTTAAACATCTTGGCTTTCGGTATGATTTCGTGATTATGAAACGGAAATGCGTAACCACGGTCCTGCGTCTGCGTGTAAGTCTCGGAAACCCCGGTAAGATGGCGGACCAGCGTGATTTATTCGTGTGTTTATATATGTATAGTTTTATAAGAATCTTGGTCGCCCATCAAAGAACAAATCACACCCGATTGGGCTCAGCTCTGATAATAGTCCTAACTAAGCATACACCCTTTACTCTCTCGGCCACCATGGCAATATGAAATACAAGAGTCTTATAATTGTATATATAAAATAAGAATATCTCAGAACAATTTTTAAGAGTCCTTTAACTTTATTTTGTTCCTTTTAAGCGCACGAACTGCATCATAAATGTTTCGAAACTACCCAAAGCGTATCATTTCACTGACTTTGAGAAAAAAATTGTAGAAAAAAAAATTAGCCTTACCTAACCTGGGTTGGGTTGGTTTGGGTTTGATTATTAGTATCTTGTAAAACAAAATTATAGTTGGGTTTTAAAATAGGGAAAAAAATTTAAAATTTTCCCCTAAAATGGATACCTTACGTATATTATCACGCTCGGCATTATTTTAAAGAATTCTTTGATAATTTTTGTGTCAAAGTTTCGTATTATATGTTTATTTTCAACATAAGAACACATTAATCTCCTCGTTACCCGGGTTAGATGTTTACACATCACTGGCGACTACTGAAAGATTCGCTCACATTATTTCAACTCTTATTTTTGGAAACGTGAAAATGGTTAAAAAGCCTTTTTCAGATCAATTTCTAGACATGTAACATTCGGTACAGGCTCTCTTAGAAGTACTCGAGGGACTTGAGTTACACCATTATCTTCACTGCTCTATTCTATTATGTTACGGCAACCACTCGACACGTAGCTGCCCTTTGCACGACGAGAAGACTGTGTGCCAGTCCACAGCCTTGCGCGTAGAGGCGAAACCGCGCTAGAAGCGCCAGCAAACTTCGCACTTATCATGCAGCATCACTAACACGTGCTCATCTAAACCGTCTTCATTAATCTCGCTATCGAATGAAGGTTGAATCCTGTATCATTCTGTCATTGGGTGCGTTGATTTACAGTGACCTCCGTATTCTCTAGAATCTCGGACACTATTGTACTTCCGGAGACACCAGTGGTACCTCGATGATAAGAATCGCTGGTCCAGCAGTAAATGGTTATGTAAGTGTATTTGGCAAAGGCAGTTTTAAAGATAGGAGTTCGGGTTTCCAATAATCTTAGATCTGCCATCGCCCTAAGATCATGTACATAAACAAGTAACACAAACCTTACTCCGGAAATGCCTTAAATATATATGCAATCTTATTTGCATTTAACTGTTACTTAATAATTTTAGGCCCCCTCTTAATTAGGCCTAAGGCCTTCTATTCTTACAATATTGTTTAACTTTAATTCATTATAACAATTTAATCTATTGTTTTAACCATTTAATTAATATAGCTAGTTTATTATTCTAACGATTCAAGTATTTTTACCGGTTGATTATTATAACCTTTCCACAAAATGTAAACTCTTAACATAAAACAACTAACACGTGTGACCTTCATATTTGCAAGCGTTAATATGTTGTTTAACTTTACTAAAAATATCAGCTGTTGAAACATTGGTAAATTTTAAAGAAAATTAAAAAAACACCAGTTCACTAACATTTATTCTCGTGAAGAGACTACTTAGAATTGCAAAACCCTTTGACAGCCTTAGTACGTGTAGAATCGTTTGCTGCATAAACTAAACACATGGGAACCAAAGAGAAGCTTTTTTTCTTTTGTTTACATAAAGTGCTGGGAAGAAAAAAGCTCTTGTGAAACGTTTTTATTTTTCATATTATACATTAACTTGGAGAGCGCGCATTTGCATATAATCAAATTAAAATTATTTAGGCGATATTTACTTTCTAATTTCCATTTAGCATTTTTGTGTGATGTATATAATTACCTTATTTTCTCGTATAAGACATACGCACACCTTAAAATAAAAAAGGTTTTTTAACAATTTATCATGATAAAGTTAAAAACAATTCGCATGAGGCTTATTTCATAAACTGCAGAATAAATGCCCAACTAACACATTATCCGATGAGAAAGGTAGATGTTACCAACCCTACAATATTAAACCATAGAATGCAGAAAAAAGATTATTTTTAATTATGTTTGAAATTATTTTTGTGTATCATTTGAACGTGTAAAATTCTCTAAAAATTAAAAAAAAAAGTATTGCTTGCCTCTGGTACTTAGCAAATGTCCTTTAAAGGGCCATAGACAGCAAGTAACACTGCAGACGGCAAACCTCGTGCTACTAATGGGGTAGTTTGTGCAAACCAATCAACGCTCGTAGTATGCAGTTTCAGTGCTGCATGGTGCGCAGACATGCAGTAATGGCGTTGAGCTTTTAACCACTCTAAAACAACAACCTTGAGCTTATTTGGTAGCTTATTTCAGGAGTCCTGTTTCCGGCCGTGATCGTCGAGGCACTACACTCGGGCAGCGTCACTGGTTCGAACCCAACTCTCTGCAAGACTCGATATGCCAGAGTCGAGCTCGTCGCCAAGTGTCCCGTTGCCCAAGACTTGATGCTTATAAGCGTGTGACATAAAACCCTACCTCTACCTTTTACGTTCTTTCTAAAGCTTTCATCTCCAACTTGGCGTCGCTCCGGCAGGCGGCCGTAGCGGAATTGACAGAAGCTTTTAGGCAGTGCGGGCGGGAAGGGGGGGTTTCATTTTGAGCCCGGACGGAAGGCATTCTCGTACAGGACGTAAACGGTTAGTCGTAAACTTTTCCCTGCGATGGCAGCTGGCAGCGCCGTGCGCGAGAAGACATTTTTTTTGAACGGAAATGCTTGTGACGCGACAGCTAGTCTCGACGAAGACTACACACGCCTTCATGAATGTGGTATTCTAAGGTTTACAACCTCAGTGACGCTAGGTTACCGACATCGCCTTTGGCTGGCGATGGTTAAAAAAAAGGCTAGAATTATTGCTTAGCAGGCTATTATTTTAAAATATTGGTGGGTCTTGCGCAACGTGTTTGCGTTTCAATAAACACTTTCAGAATCGCTTGAAAAATTTCCTTCAGCAGTCTTTCGACGCTTGCATAATATATATTTTATCTTATAAGTCTTTTGAGTTGCAAAACACACAAGAAAGGAAGAACTAAGATACATAGATATTTAAGGAAGATAAACTGAGTTTAAAAAGTATTGTTGTATGTTTAAGACTAACGCAGACGAGATTTAATTAATATATTGTACAATTAAATTACTTTCATGGAAAGTGAATTAAGGAGTAGGAATTTACTAAATATGTTGCCAAGTCACACTGGTACCGCTAGCACGCAAAATTAAAACACTGATGTTTTGGAACTGACAACACTTATTGTTCGTAGTCTAGGATTACGTGTGGCGGTCTGCGCTTTTCACAACAAATTTCAAATCGTTTAGAAATGGCGTTAAGGCTATTTTCATCCTCATACATGATTATGTGACAATGCCTGCAAATGCTGTGATAAAGTTGGATGGGGTAAATCGGTAGAAAATTTAGTTTTGATATGTCATGCTCATACTCTCAACACTTTTACCATAGTAAAAATGGCTACAGCAGGGGAGTTCATCAATGTATCACGCTGAGATAGTTTTATATGTAATAAAAAATTTTACCCCAATTAAAAATTTAAATATAAGTTACCTCCCATTTACCTCACGTGAGGTAATTTGTAAATATGGCTACAAATTCTATTAGATTCATGTTAAAAACTTAATTTCATTTTTAAAAAAGCATTTAAGGCTGCAAAATTCTTTTAAAATAATAATTGCCAAATCTGACCATTTTTGTTTTGTGCAGACCTACTCATCAAAGACTGTGCCGTTAATTAGTAAATTCGACACGATATATTTTAAATTTTTATTATGATTTTAAATTTTTGTGTGGAAATTTTATTTGCTCTACTATAGTGTGATTTTAATTTGTTAGTCTGGTGTACTCCTCTGAGTTAAACTTTGTCTCAGTTCTCTGAAGCCCCTTTCCCATCGGCGTATCGGATATTTTGCTGGCCTAATCCCTGACTGGCAGACAGCTTACCATTTCCCCCGCCTTCAGTCACGCCTCAAGCCTGTAATATCATTTCTCTTCGTGACCCTAACTGCATAGACAAGCCTGTAGCCTGCAGGCGACCAGTTCTCAGAGACGAGCTGAGATTCGCCTTTTTCATCACGTATTAGTGTTATGTTCGCCCCTCTGCAGCCACGACGGGATGTAGATTCCCAACAGCGTTGCATTTTACCCTCACCTCCCCCCCTTCTCAGTTCTAAGTAAGACCAATGACCGGTCGTAACCCCCTGGTCAACCGTGAGCCTCCTCAAGGTCTCCGCGCAAAAACGAGTGCGCCAAAACTGATCACAAGCGCTACCTAGCGACCAAGTCGCGAACTTCTCCGCTTGCCTACCCTCTAGGGCGCCAGAGAGCAGCACCTGCTTTCCCTTGAGTTATATGGACACCAGGCGCGAGTCGATTGTTTTCAACTCAGACGCCTCCGACAGAGTTCTCTACGGTCGCCCAGTGATGCCAACTTCAAAACGCCTGCCAGAGTTTTTTTTCCGCCCGCATTCGGGCAAGTTCGGAATTTTTCGGCGGCCCAGACCTCCCCTCCACCTGTAAGCGCCGGCGGCTACTTTTAATTACGAGACGCGGTTTGCCGCGACACAGATCAACTCGTGTCGCGTCTGCAGACAGACCTCCATCGAGTATCGGCGAATCGGCAAGACTTCATCCGACCGCTAACGACTATGTAGTCGCTTTGTATAAGGGATGCTATCCCTCAAGTCAATTCTAGTAGATTAGTCTGTCTGCATAGTTTAGTTATTTGCCTTAGAAATTTTTCTCTTTTATATTTAATCATGAAGAAATCATCCGCGTACTGCCGCGCAATTCGCGAGCTCCAGACCCTGGCTGACTCCACGACTGCAGCGTGCTGGGCAACTCCCCTGTTTTGACAGGGTCGATGACAGGGAGAGACTGATGCTCCCATCTCGTGGCCCCCCCCCCCCCTTTCTGTTCCGTGGGTCACATTAGAAGAAACATTTCTACTACCCGACGTGATCGTTTTGAAGACCCCGGGTGGTAATGTAAATTCAACATTTCCCCCTTACCTAGCTACGAACTATCTTAAGCGGATGACCAACCCACCAGCGACCAGTGTTTTTCTCAAGAAAATGTAGAACGAATAGAACTAATTATCAATGTAATCATCGGATCCATCCAACTTTGGGTGTGAAACTTATAATGCAAATGTTTATATTTCAAACTAAGAATGTAAATTGTTTTAAAGATTCGCTGGCCGGCCCCATTTTCGTTTTTCTTTTTGTTAATCTTTGAAACTTGTTAAAACCTTGTGTGTGTAAAATAATGGAAACAAGATAATTCATCAGGGCAAATAAAACAGGGAAACTATAGATCAAGTTAATCGTGTAGTTTTTATTTATTGATTTTAACGATCCCCCAACTTCCTCCTTGCTTGTTACAGGAAGTTCCTAAATTTTGTTTGTTCCCCACCTCGTGTCGCCTCTGGTAAATCAATTTATTTAACTAATTTTTTTTATCCAGCAAGTTTCCAAGGCACCTTATAATTAATTCAAAATAATTCAATTTTGAGGCACGAGGGGTGTTACAAGACATAACGTAAACAATAGATGTTGATATAAGTCACTAACTAGTTTAATTGGATTAAGAAGAAACAAAGCCATGTTTTTTTTATCTTTTACAGAATTTTTATTATAAGGGTAAAACATTTGACCAAAAATAACATGTTTTTGGACTTGAACAAACTGAATATATATAACCTTAAAATTAGAAAATGTGCTTAAAGAATAACTTAAAAATACAATGGTATGCCATGTTTTAACCTACTTATAAAAGCTCTAAAATAAACATTCAAACTGTAGACGTTTGTTATACAAGAATGTATTTACTGTAGTCCGCTTTCGTTAGACCTATGTATGTACCTAGAACAGACTGGAATTGGTGGACTGACTACCCACAAAATTTCACCTTCTAAAGTAAGATTATCATCACGATTCTTGGGCCAGATGAAATTGTTCTTGCCTTTTATCTGCGCAACTCTAATGTGATAATAACTATTATCCGCATCGCCACATATCACGGGAGAGTCGCCGAACACTGAAGCTAAAAACCACTCTCCCTCATAGATTGCTGCAACAAAATTACCTGTTTTAAGCTTTGGAAGTTTGTT
Organism: Bacillus rossius redtenbacheri; assembly: GCF_032445375.1. Classification (NCBI taxonomy): domain Eukaryota; kingdom Metazoa; phylum Arthropoda; class Insecta; order Phasmatodea; family Bacillidae; genus Bacillus; species Bacillus rossius. The sequence continues at coordinate 90,615,775 of NC_086332.1, forward strand.
GGATTCTGGAAGTTTGTTGGATTCTGGAAATTTGTTGGATTCTGGAAGTTTGTTGGATTCTGGAAGTTTGTTGGATTCTGGTAGTTTGTTGGATTCTGGTAGTTTGTTGGATTCAGGTGGTTTTGGTGACGGTTACTTAACTTTGCTCATGGATGGGTTGTCATTCTCATCAAGGCTTAAGTCGCTAAGGATGAAGTAGGAAAATATCCAATACGAAGGAACTATCATCGTCTTATGTAAGTGACACTGACACTCCGTGTAGGCCTCCTTCTGGTTTTATTTTTTACTTACACTTAGAGTTTTCAGTTTTTCCTTCAATAAGCATTTCAGTACTTTCCCTTTCCGTTTTTGCGCTTCGTTTCATTTGTAACTTTTTGTCCGGGACAAAAAATGTATTAATTTTTTATCATAATAGTATTACATAGCATAGCAAAGTTAAAAGATTTTCTACAGATTAGATAAACAATGTTAATTCAATGGTAATATTTTAGTAAAGCTTTAGTTTGATTTAAAAGAAACAAACATTTCCACTGCAATTCTTGAAATGCTTAAGCAGTTGAAGAAACTTTTCGTGAGGAATGTTGGAAGACGACTCGTAAAAATTTCAGTGGAAAACTCCAATTAGACTGTGAGTGATGATTCGGACTCGCAGGGCGAGTAGTTTGTTTTCGGGCGTTTGTGACGAGGGCCTGGATAGGGCGTTAGCGGCGAGGTCTACGAGGTAACAGCATTGACATTGAACCCGGACATTGACTTCTGAGGTAGTTAATTACCTGTAAGAGGATAGTATCTTAAGCACCAACTTCCATCCGCGCTTTGGCATAAAATTACGTCGTGGGGGTGCGTAAGATGTTAATAGTTACGTCATTTCGTGTGGGTCGCAGATAGGTGGATACGAGTACGTCAAGAGCAGACATTTGTCTCAAGATCCCGAGCGAGTAAACCCCCAGACGAGCACGGACAACTGCCGAGGCCGCGTTTACGGCGGCGGATTACTTGCACAACTTTTACACTCGGTGTTTCGCAGCCACGATTTCAATCGTGGATGGTTTTATAATTAAAAATGTTTGGTCATTCTTGCAGTGAGGCTCATATTTGTTAAATCATTTTATAAATAATATTTTTTTTTTTAGTGTTCCTCCTTGTGATTGAAAAAATTCGGACTGAATCATTACATCGCCAGTGTAGTGAACGACCAAATAAAGTGATTTCACGTGAAATTTTTTTTTTATATTTATAAATAGACAACCCTTAAATAGTAGGTCATTATTTAAATTTTTGAACGTAATAGTAAAACTTTGTAGGTGTAAGCTATAAAACATATTGGGAGTTATTCGGTATCGATACAAGGACCAAAGTGTCGAAACACGTGACAATGTTTGTTTCGACACGTGACGTAAACATAAAAACATTAAACAGTATCGGCTAGGCTTCGAAAGAAAAAGTTACGTAATACTTCAAGGTGTTACGCGAAGGAATATTTTAGATGCAAGTATAATTCTTGTGGGGAATAACCTTGTGGCCTCTTGTGTAAGAACTGTTGTGTGCGTCCTTGCGGCTTTTCGCGAGCGCCTTCTTGCCTCGCCTCGCTGGAAGGAATCAGGACGACGCGCGAGTTTTTATCCGACAAGAAGTCCTTTTCCTGCCGTGAGTGTGTTGACGGACAAGCTTCTTGGCGAGTCCTTTCAGATTGCTGTTTGCCGTCTTGTGCATCGACCCGCGCGATATCCCCCCCTCCTCCCCACTTCTTACCCTCATTCGCAGTACCTGTCCCCCGCTGTGCCATCCCCCCCACTTTCCTTCCCAGCGCCTTCTCCAGTCTGTCCGCAGCGAGCTGATATTAGCTGTCGCGGTCTGCTTCTACCCCCCTCCCCCCATCCACCCCCCCTGTGCTACCTTCTAGCAACGTGCTTTCCGTTTGTGAGGGCCGCCCCTTTCACTCTCCGGCGAGATTTATCTTGCCCTGCTTCCTGGCTGTCGCAGTCCTCGTCCTCTCCGCTTCCCCCACTCTTCTCCCCCCGGGAACAAGACGCACCGTGGCATAGCAGGCGGCCTGTCTCGAGGCTGTCTGCTGTCTCAGCGTTAGCGCGGGGTGCGACTTGTTCTGCGTCCTGTCCACATTCGCCGGCGTTATTTCCATTCCAATTTCCAGCTTTACTAAGTAATTTGGATAAGTAAATCAGTTTTGTTGGAGTAACTTTTTCATTTAAGCTGGGGCTCGTTATAAGTATCGTTTGTTTAATTTTAGGACAGTTTGAACAGGACATAATTATTTTTAGTAATTGTATTCATTACATAATATTTAAAGTTTGCTAATTTTTTTTTTTTAAGTATGTGCAATATGATGGTAATTATTGTGATGTTAGTCTGCAGTGACGGCAGGAACGCCATCATGCATGTCTAAGGACGTCCTGCTAAGCCACACTTATTGAAGGGTAGTGTCAAGTTTTCCAAACCCCCTTCTACCGAGCTAGCGGTGCAAGCCAGGATGACTGACTCGGCTCGTTTTCCCTCTGAAAATAGATTATTTATTGTGAAGTTTAATATCAATACGTTTTAAATAAATATTTGGCATTATTGTAAGTGTGTTAATAAGCAGGTTAGTTTTAAATAAATAAATGAAGTTGGACTAAATAAATAAACAACTGTGTTTGGGGGTAAATACTCCCCACACACACATACGTACATACTCATACATAAATAAACATACACTTTCCCACACCTATACACACACATAAGGATGTTTCCGTGGAACATAAAATTAGGAGTATTCTTAAAAATAATCTCACACAAGGTTGAAAATATATACTAATTATAAATAAAGCAAACAAATAAAATTACAAATCAGTCTAACAAGTCACAACACTAGGCGAAAACTCGTAGTGTGTGTCACAATATTTAAATTAACATAATTTGCAATTAACCTTAACCTGAACTTGGAAGCGAAAACTAAAGACAATAAACAGTTTCTCCTCATGGGAGGTAGTCTCCCTAGAGGGAACTAAAACTTGAGGGTTACATGAAGCCAGTGACTCCACGGCCAGAACTTTTCAACTAGAACTCTTGGCCTCCTTCGCCCGAGTAAGCTTAACGACTTTTACTTCACGACTCTACATGTTGAATTTCAACCCCCTATTTACCGACTAGTTTCCTCGGGCCCTTTTCCCGAACAGAGTGAACCGTGCTCAAAATATTACGGCACGAACTTCAATTTAACGAACAACATTGTTCTGCGAACTTTTTCACTAAAGCCCGAGTGAGTCTTGACGTCTTTTAACTGTCTCCACTTCAACAATAACTTTAACCACATGACTCGTAAAAGAACACCTCTCACGTGAACTCGTTACCACAGTTCCCTCCCAACCCGAGTGAGCCACGCTCAGTGGCTACCAATCCTTAAAAACTTACCATATCCTTCCAGAACGGTTCAGTGCGACCTAACCAAAGTCGCGTAACCGCAGCTCATACCAGCTGGACGGGCCACACATTTCCACGGAGGAACCCAGTAATGGCGGCAGGCTCTGGTGATCTATGTGCTGCTGAGCACAAACCATAGATAGGAACGTCAGAAGTTCGCACAACAGGCATTTCAGGGTTCTGCAATCACGCTGTAGAGAATCTGCCTTCAGAGAGAAGTTTGTTTGCCTCAATAAATATTTGTTTATGGCGTAATAAAGTTTGTTGGTTCCAAACAAATATTTTGTAGTAGGAAGGATTTTGTTCACCCAACATAATGATTTGGTCGAATCATTTGGTTGGCTGTAACAATTTTCGTTACTCAACAAATTTGGTTAGGCTAACAAAACAATTTTTTACAAGTATGTATTTAGTTTTGCCATATACAAACAAATATCTGTTTGATTCAAACCCACCCTTTTTCTTTGTGTGCGGCACTCTCATAAGAGTATGAATCATTTGGTAGCTTAAATTTCAATTTAATGACACTAAAAATTCCTGTCGTGATATTACTACACAAATTAAAACTGTACCCGGCCAGATGAACGGACCAGCTAATCCCTAATCTCGCTGTGGGGGTCGTAGTAGAGAGAAAGTGGGAGAGCCATGGAGGATACATCGGGCTTTTACTGGAAGGCGGCGCGGTGTTCGGCCTTCGAAGGACTTGCATCGCTCGTGAGGACATGCAAATTGAATCTCTCTTACTTAACTTAATACTTTGCAAGTTCGCCCTTAATTTAGCCTAAGTAAGATTACTGTAAATAGTTAATGACATGTTTCAAGCTTTCATTTAATACAAAGTAAGCAAATAGGTGGCTCTTCCTGGTGGCTACAATAAATTGCAACTGAACTTTGCGTTTTCCTTGTGAATGCCATTCTCTAATTCTTGCTCGACCCGGGTCACTTATTTAGCGCACTTGAATCTGGTAGGTCGCTTCTCGTAAATTTTATTTTTAATAACTGTGTGGAGTTAAAGTTATCTTTACCTTAACTTTGAATCAGTTCAATCATAACAGCGATAAACTATTAGATTTTAGTTTTTGTTATTTTATTTCTTAGAGAAGCTGTCAGAAGTTTCTTCCTGTGTTCAAATCTTGAAGATCGCGTCTCACACGTGTAATACAGTCTGATGGAAATAATATCACACAATGAACGGGAATGATACCTTCGGCCATGTTTTCACAGGTAAAAGATACCTGTTTTAAGAGTCAGTAGTCACTGCTTTGTTGCTAGGGTAAAAATTGTTTCGATACTAAATAAAAATATGTTGTAAAATTAGCAGTTTTTAATCGCGCGTTGCAAAAGTTGAACACGACTTGTCTCTCACTCATCGGCAGCGGCTGGGATGTTCCGGTGAAACTTACATGTATGTTCGTCGGGTGCGTGGTGCTGTAATGGAGGCCAGCTTTCTTATTACAGAGCTGTAGTTCGATGTTACGATATTTGTGTATTTGCTATTCATTATAATCTTAAATCACGGAAAAGGTTCTAATTGCTAGTTTACGAATTATTATATCAGTCATAAGAAATATTGTTTTACTCTATCAGCAATGTGGTTAGAATTGTAACTTCTTTTTTGTACAACTAGCTAATGCCCGGCATGCGTTGCTATGCCTTTTTCAAAAATTAAAAATATATATTTTTTGAATTAGGTACACACATACAAAGCACACCCCTCATTTTATCTCTTTATATTATATTTATATTTATATTATATATATAATATCTATATCTGAACATGTCACTATCTCTCTCTAACTCTATGTATCTTTGTATTCATCTGTATCTCAATCCATGTCATCTATAAAACTCTACATCTCTCTAAGTCTATATATATCCCTCGTTCTTTCTATCTTTTTATATATATAATCTGTATATCTCCCTATCTCCCTATCTCTCTATACATCTAGCTATATCTATAGCTCTGTATATCGTCCTGACTATCTTTGTCTTTACAAAATAGTATACGAACACACACTAACTTATATATTTTACCTATCTTTATTTTATATATTTTTTTTTACCTGTCACAGGGGTTCGTGTATATATAACACGCGAGTAATCGAATGCAAGTTTGTGTAAAAATTTTAAAGCAATCGGTGAAGAATTTTCCGAGATCTAATATTTTGAACGAACGAACATTTATATTTAAATACATATATAAAATACCGCATGTTACTTAAATGTTTACGTTTCAGACCTAAAAATCTAAAAGAAAAGACAGAGAAAGGGTTCTATTTATAATTAATATTTTTGAGTATGATATGTGTTATTTCTTTTGTAATTTCTTATCACTATTACCGCTAAATATTACTAAAAATGTTATGAAACCCTGAACATGTGTTTAATAATCATAGATATTACTTTTATTAGTATTTGACGTGTTTGGTAAAACGTAATAATGTATGTGTATAGGCTATTTTGATATTGATAACCATACGTATACATGTGTTTATGTTGTTGTTCATGTTGTACATTGTATGTATAGTCCCCCAGCATGAGCTTTCAGTTCTTTGGGACAAGTTTCAATAAAGTCAGGATCATTGTTGGGCAGAGTGCCACAATAACCAAACGTGCACAGCTCGGGCACTGTGCCTGACGGCGATATCGCTGGGTGGTCTGCGTGCACGCTGATCAGGACTGCCGGTATGCGAGTACTGCACGCACGACTAGAGGCTGCTCCACGAGACGAACTGGACCGCTCCTTGATCATGCCCCTCCAGCCTCCCGCGCCAAACATCCGTCCGCGCTTCTTGATTACCAGGCCGCCCGCCGGCCTGATTAAATTCCACCAGCCGGGGGAATTCAATAAACATGATTTTACAGTGCGAGCAAAATATTAAGTCCATATTGTATTGCTCCCTGGAGGCTGCGGTCCGTTGGTCTGCTGATGGCTGAGGCGCGGCGGAACAACCGCGCAAGCACCCACACACGCTTCTTTCTTCGGCGGCGGGCGGTTGGAGGTTCTCTCCACAATGCTGAGAAGTCTGCTGCTTTGTTTCATGCCATGTTTTGTAACTAGCTGAAGTACCTGGCGTTGACATAATATAAGAAACATCACTACCGAGTTTCAAAGTCCGTAGGACATAGCCTACACTTGAAAAACGGGAAATTTTGATTTTGAAGTCCCATTGAGTGCACAGTCTCTCGATGCATCAAAGCTACACATCAGCAAAACCGGGACGCCAATCTTCAGCTTCATTTAGTGGGAAGGCAGGTAACCCTTAGGCTAGACGTGACGGCACCAAACGATAGCGCGTTATAAATTCAAGTCAACGCCATATATTGACGAAGTTATAAACTAAACTGTTATTAGCGCCTTTAGTTCGCTAGCAGACGCGAGCTTGACTAAGCGGATGGGTTTTGCCAAGATGGATAGGAAGTTGCCAGACCTAACTATATGACCGTGTGGGGGACATACAGAAATGTCACATATTCACTGTGTGTCAATAACCTACCTCCTATGATTTTCTATTATAAAACTGAATTTATTCCGTTTTCACTCTTTTAAAGATGTAATTTCATAAATATATGTAATCCGTCGTTCTCTGCCCCATGGCTATATGCAAAAAATCATGATTCGTTCCTCCGTTGCTGCGTGAAAGAAGTACAAATATACATATTTTCTCATTTATGATATTACTAGTTGCGAACATCCACTTCGCTGGGATTTTTTTTTGTAAGTTTAATTATTTATATCTATTTTTTTTTAAGACGTGTTAAGACTTCTTTTTTATTTTGTTAATTTTTTGTACAAAATATCTTGCATACTAAGCATACATAAATGTGTCGTATATACTAAGTAATTTTATTCAAATACATTTTTATACACTACATTAGATGTTTTACTGCCTGGCACATACACAAATATATTATATTCATACACCTTTTTCTTATGCGAAATAACCTGAAGTATGTGCGTCCCATATCTTCCACACCCTTATAGCTATCGACGCGCAACCACCATAGTGCATGATGGGTGACTCGGGGTTACTACCACACACAAACACCATTCGTCTGCGATGGGTAGTTTTAGCGGCAGAGTAAAATATAGGCATACGTCCAATTATTGTATATGTAGAGGTATTAGTACGGATTTCTTGGCCATGACCACACGGATTTGGAAGATTTTCGCTGTTGTCAAAGTCTATGTTCTTGTGGGAATAAACTGTGTCGGTGGTTATTGCTGGAAATATTACACTTAAGAAAAAACTGAAGAAGAATTTACTGAAAGAAGAGACACTGACCTCTCGTTCGGAAAAGAAGAGACTACAGAAATCGTCCCCCTCCCACCCTTTTCTCCCTTTTTTATGCCACAGGTGTCTTTGTTTTTCAGTCAAGAAATAAGCCTGACACATTTATCGTATACTTCTGATTGGTAATGATTATGATGATCTCTGGGATTATAACGTTAGCTAGTAATTACTATGAGACTAGTGATACTGACATTTAATAATAGATTTGTAACGTAAATGCCAGCGGGAATAATATCTACAATTTTGTTTACCTGGTGTATATTTTTACGATACCTAATTGAGCAATTTAAGTTGAATTAATTATGACTTTTGTTAAATACTATTCTTACATTCCTTCATTAAAGCTTTTATTGTCTAAAGCATAATTGAGTATGTTAAACCCAAACATACGTGGTTTTTTTTAGTTAAAATATTTAATTGACCGTTTAATCTTGATGTTGCAAAAGTCAGTGTTCGAAAAAAAATTGTCTGTGCTTGTAATGGCTGTCATTTAAAGATTGTAAGCTTTTGAGGATCCTATAAAATATAGGATAGTATTATAGAAGTATTGGTTGGATAGTTATCTTGAATGAGATTATTGGAATACAATGGTAAAGGGATTGTCCGGATAAACTGCTTGTCTGGAATAGTAGGAAACATTGCCTGGTTGATATCAGTGTGATACAGTCTGTAGGATACGATAGAATACAATGGGTAGGATGTGACAATATGATAGGATGCAATTTGTAGGATTCAGTGATAGAATCAATATCTATGTAAGTTTCATCACTATAAGACTTTGGTCCAATATTATTAGTGAATAATAAAAATGGTTTCGATGTGATTAGATAATTCATCTGATTGCAATCAGGGCCGTAACTCGGACCCGGTTGCTAGCATTTGTTATGCGGTTGAACCGGAGCGTTTGCCAGGTTATACTCGGTGATTTAATCTAGAGTGTTTACATGTTCGGTTTAGATAAATTTACTCAGTGACTTTTTGAGAGGCCTGCATTGTACACTCTTAAAAAAAACTGTAGGAAGAACATTCAGCCAAAAAAAAGAAGCTGCATATGTTTAAGCTGCACCGGCAGAAATTCAAGTGTGACATGAACCTTACTTGATCTTTTTCCCTCTAAAGAAGTTCACGTATCATGCATTATAAATACAGCTGAAAATGAACATTACAAGAAAGAGCTGTGGTAATTTCCTTCAAGGATAGTTTTCCCACGGCCGGCGCAAGGTTATGAGGGGCAACACACTGGCCTCGTATCCAGGTTTCAACGTATGTCTGGATATCCTGGTATCGGTTCCTGTCTTTCCCCGAGATCACTCCAGCTAAATGCCGGCTCTCAGTAACCCTGGGAAGATGCATTCTCCAGTATCCGTGTTGTGTGAAGTTTTGTTAAACTTCTTTAACGGCCGGGCTGTCTACGGGCTGTTGAGCACGAATAGAAGAGTATTAGTTTCCCCGTGTTTTAGATGTGCATTTGAGACATCCGATGTATACACTCGCAATCACGCCACGTCGACAACAAAGCTACATGTGTTTAACAAGAGGTAGAGTTGAAAGTTTTTGCCTTCCTTGCTTACGAGCAATTTTGAGCGTGTTTTTAAAACAGGTTTTTATCACAAAATATTAGTGATTTAATTTCGTATGAAATTAAACTACTCTTCATACTTTATACCTTGTCATTTGAAAATTTGAAAATGTAATTTGTAGTATTGTCACAATGGTTTGTTGTAATTACTATGAGAGTTACAATCTGAAAAATATGAGTCACAGCAATTATAAATTACAAGACAATATGAACCAAAAAACACCGCTGTTAAATAAACACTTCTGCGAACAACCACACAACGTAATTCTGCTTTACTTCGATGTTACTGTACATTCGTTTATAATTTTTTTTTCGTTGTCTTTTTGTATTTTAAATGGTTTTAACTAGCTGAGTGTAAATAACAAGTGCAATTCTTCGTTATTTTTTCTCGTTGTGGTTGTGTAGTCCAGCCTTATTTTTTGTATGTATATTACTATCTACCTATGTACATTGTTTATGCATCAATGCATTCTGTGGATAAGCAATTTTGTCTCGTTTCTTTGGTATTTTGTTCTCTATTGTTTCAATTGTTTGATATCAATTTATTTATTGCATCCATATTTATTCCTTAAGCATGTTTATCAAATATTTACCAAAGCAAAAATAAAAGCATACTTTATACTGATTTAATAGAGATATTAGTGCAGCAGAGAAACCAAGAAACTGATATTTAAAAGAAAAAAAGAAAAAATTAAACAACAGTTTATTTATTCTTATTTCGGTTTTACATATTTGCACGAAATACGTGTAATCAAGACCTCGGACGGTTGTTTAAAAAATCCTTAATTCATGCTGTTGTGTTGTTTCCGGCACTAACGCCACCGCTGTTCGCACGAGTGTCGCCGCTCGCCCGGGAGCGATGCTGTGCTCGGGGGCACTTGGGGCGCTCTTCCCCGCGGTCCGGCGGCCATTGTGACTCGTGTTTTATGGGCCGTAACACGCGCGCGCGCCGCCCTAATTGCGCAGCCCTCATAATCCAATAGCCCTCGTGTGACCGGCGACACGCCGCGCGTCAATTGCTACATGGCGCCGTTTGGTCCCGGGTCCAGCGGCCATGCTGGTCGCCACACACTGCCGGCCAAGGAGCTTACAAGGCAACAGGGATTTCACTCCCAGGTTTTAAAAAAAAAATCCTTATTTTTGAAGTGAAACTTTTTTGGGGGCGATGAGAGTAAAATTTCAAGTCCGAATTATAATGCCAGGTTTTCGTGAAACATTTGTTTTGAAACTTTTCTGATGCGAAAATGACAGAGAATAAGTATTTGGCCAAAGAGAGAGAGAGAGAGAGAGAAAAAAAGCACTATGCTATACGTAGCTGGGTTCTTTTTTTGTTTTCTTTCTGTGATGATTCGCCCCCACAAAAAAAAATAGAACCATTAGAGATATATATGTACGAAAGAGATTGCGCATATTCCTGTTTCAGAAAATAGATAGAGCATCCTTTACATCCAGCTGTTAATGCCTTGGATTTTATATTTGCTACCAGCGCGCTCACTTTCCTCCTTGTTCAACCAGCAGCGTAGATAGCTCTGTTGGGACAGTCCGTGCATTTCCCGCATAGATAAAACTACCAGTAATGAATTTCATATTTCGTTCAGAGATTTGCCGTGTTCCAAATGGCATATTTGTTTGATGAAACAGAACCGTTTGAAGAAACAGTAACACGCACAGTTTTAAAGAAATTTGTCTTCTAACTTTCTCTCTCTCCTGCCGTTTTACCCTAAGAGTCTATGTTTGAATTGCCAACGAAATTTCACTTTTATCATTTGTTTTAAGTTACAAGCGCTCTTTTATTCTTTGAAATGGTAAATAACGATTTTGACACTACAAACCACACAGCATAAAATGAAAGAAATTTAGGTTTGTCAGAATCTAGGCTGTAACCTAATTATTCGTTTTCGGGATCTAGGGTCCTTTAACACATTTATACATTTTAAAATAATTTGTATTATCGTATCTTAATATTCATTTAATTAAAATTAAAGATTTTCATAAGAATTTATTAGAGATGGAAAATGTTGTTTGTTTATGACCTAAAGGAATGTTAGTTTAACCTAGTTGTTTCACAATACTTAACCATCTTTGGCTCGCAAAATTACGATATTAGTTTACAAAAATGGTCATCTAATGTAATACACACAAACTGGCTTTATTGAAAGTGGTATCTATGTATAAGGCAAAAACGTAAAAAAGGAATGTACTATTAACTAGTGCCTTCAAGAGAGAACTGATACATTCAGACACCCATGGGCGCAAACACAAATTAACATAAATGTTTAAATACAAACTCAAACTTTTACTGAGTTCTTCTGATTCCTTTATATTTAGGCTATACACATCATTAACATAGTTATGTATGATGATGATATAAGAAAGGCACATGCAAAACACAACTATATTTTTGACTAGCGCGATTAAGAAATTCAAGGACACAATCCTGACAGTGTAACATTTGTTGATTCACAATTATATCTCAAATATTTGGTGCTTCGAAATAAAAAAAAAATGTAGGCGTTTGTACTTATTTACGTACTTTTGAAGTTATACTTACTGGCGTAATAAAAGCGGTAATTTTGAATGCAAATAATTACTAGAAATAATATAAAAGGACACGAGTGATATAATTACAGGAGGTAAAGGACAAATTTAGTCAAATTAAAAACTTAAATAAATATTCAGTATTTATTATAAAAACGTGTATAATATTAATTAATTAAGTTAAATAAAAATCAATAAATATGCTGAATGTAATTCAAATTTATTTATTTTAATTACTTATTAAATAAAAATGTATACATCTATAAAGCAAATAAATTATACTTACGGGAACATAACCTCACTTGAAAATGTTTATAAGCCCTATTTATAACACCAATATTTACAATAAATCAATCTTTTAATGATATGGACCAGAATTCAATATAAAATCACTGAAAATTTAAGATTTCGACTTTAGTGATTGTTAAACTTTAATTAAAGGGATTTAAATTTATTTTTATGTTGCTTTTGTTTCTATGTAGCCTTTTTTTTATTCTGTGAAAATTTCGTTGCTTGGTGCGCGCGCGTCGTCAAAATTCACTCATCATTTTTCCATAAGGCGCCTTAAGCAGCGTAACTAAAAAAAAAAAAAAAAAGGAACGGCAGCGCGCACGCACTGACGTGGACATAGGTCAGCTGATGATGCCGGCGGCCGGACCGCTAGGTTCTATTGCGGGCGCGAGAGGTCGTGATCTGGACACTGCTGTGTGTGTTCCTGAGCACGCTTGCTCGGTCGGCTTCTTGTCTGTTTTACGTCAAATGTGCTAACTACGAATTTGCAAACATGACGCGTTCACGTCGGACTTTCGGAAGGCCTACGTACCGTGTCAGGCCATTCCCGTTTGGAGTGAGGCATTTCATCTGCAAGTACCAATTTTTTTCTACAATTTACGCCCGGCTGTACTCCGCGGGCTTGGAACTTCGATTCAGCGCACATTTCTGTTGGTGCGTGCTTCGTAACGACTGTGGTTTCCAGTTGTTTTTAATGGATTTTGTTTCGGCGAGCAGCTTGTAGTGTAGCTCTGATGCGCAACGGAACGAAATTGCCAGAATTTTCAGACGTGAAGGCAAAACAGCGATTCGTCAGTGGAAAGTTCTTAACTTTTAAATAAAAAATTTAAATAATGCGGTTTACACAATTATGTAACTCACAGTTGTAACTAAGACATAAGTTAATGGTTATAAGTAAATTTGAAAGTAATATGGTAGTTTCCTGCAAGGAAGTTATTTTAATTGAAATTTTTATAAAGATTAAAATTTATATTTATGTATTACAAAAAAATTAACAGTATTGATTATTTGAAAAGTATATTTTTTGATTAAAATATAGGAATGTAAGTATATTTTATGATCACAATTTATACGTTGTAACCATTCATTTAGCATATGTTTTAACTCTTTTTTTATTTTTCTTTGCGTAATAATTGCTATAAATTTCACCGCTTGTAGAGCTTTTGCAATTGCGTTGAAGTTAGTGAAATTTAATTTTGTATCATAATTTTTTATCTTTAATATATGTTATAGCCCATTCCGTCACAGCTTTAGGAAGTTAACTCTGCTTTGTTTTCAAGTTTGCTCAACACCTAAGTCGCGGTAATTTGTTAAGAAATAATTTACAAGTAAACTTAGTTTTTTCTGAAAAAGGTTTTTAATATTACCAGCACGGTGTTGAGGTCGTGAAGTGAGTAGTACTCACAAATTTTACAAAGGCTTCTAGCTGATACTGTTACATTCGTCAGTTAACACCACAGTGGGCTAATGTTTGAAACTTGATTATACCAGTCATATTTTAGTAAAGGAAGAACTTGATATACTGAGAGCTAGCAAATGACTATAAATAATAATAATTACTTTTTTCTAAAAAAAAATGTTTTCATCTAACATAACATACCAACAAATACGACTCGTATTTAAAAGGTTTTTTTTTGTTGGAGGACTCTAAAACATTTTTGATAACCTTGGGCATTAATTCAAGTCAAATTTAGATCTTTGCGTCACACGTTGTGTGCGCTCCAAAACTCCGTTGTACCGACTCAGTACTCATAAGTTTGAGACATGCCTACCCTGCTGCATTATTAGGCGTGTTAGCAATCACTGCCAGTGAAGACACTAACGAAATGTATACAAAAGCTTCAATAACTTTATATATTATTTACCGTACTGCGTTATGATATATTATAACAAATTAAAATATAACAGATTAAAAATTTTACCAAATTTTAAAGATATTTCAGTATAAAAATTTGAAACCCACGTTTCGTAAACCATATCCTACAATTTGTAATTAATAAAAGAGTTCGACTGGGTTTTATCGGTGTGGCAGGATCTCGAGAAAAAAATCTCGTTGGATACGTATGACACTTTTAGTTTTTGTTCTGCAGTGACCAGTGAAATTATAAGCAGTAAGCGAGCCGAAATATCATATGTAGAATATATTTATATAGCAAGGACAACAGTTTTACATGTTTTTAACTTTCTTGAATTTTGTTATACTGAAGAAGAATAGGCAAAACTGTTCTGATAAACAAAAACGGGATAGCCAGTAGTGTATGTGTAGGCAATGACTCAACAGATCGTAGCTAAAAGTGCATCTTTCATTAATGGCTCATCCGATGGCGCAGAAGGGAAGATGGCTTAAGATTGGATCGCTCGAGGAGGCAGGGAGAGGGGGGAATATTGACCGCCCCACACTCGCTCCCTGGCAAGCTTTGATGAAACGTCGCTACTGTGTTGTCTTTGTCATTACACTGAAAACTGCAAATATTTTCCTTTGAAGATTGATTTTTATTTAATTATAATTGTGTAGATTTAACACGTTTAAAATTTTATAATTTATGATAAATATCATGGCTATTATAACCCCATTTGTTCATTCTTGGATTCCACTGAAGGAATGGAATCAAAGTATTGTATTTTAACCAAATAGTAACATGTGTTTCAAATTTTTTTTCTGACCTGATAATTGCATATCCCTTTGTCCGTGAAGTGAAAGTTTATAGCGCGCGTGGTCGCTACGAACTCGTGTGTGTGTGTGTGTGTGTGTGTTTGTGTTTTAGAGTAATAAAAATAAAAACGTCTCAATCGAAAAATAAATTTCCATAAATATAAAACCGTAATGGCAGAGAAATGAAAGGACCTAATTAATATCATGATTAACTTGAAAAATTCCCAGTTTCAATCTGAATAAAACAAATAAGGTTTTAATAACGTTTGACTGATGACTTCAATGGCCGAGACAGTTTAGGCGTTTTCTTATCATGATTTATAGGTTTGAAGGTCCGATAACCAATGTTTTTTGAGCTTGAAAAAATTTATAACAAATTAGGACGAAGTAAACAGGGATTTGTTTATAATGAGTAGGCTACACTTATTAATGCTTGAGGAATTAAAATTACGGAGAAAAATAACCGCCTGTTACCTGATCTTGTATGTGGCGGCTTTGTAACTGTACGCCATATCAATTGCTACATTCTCGTAATATTTGATAGATTACCTATTTTATTTTTAAAAATAGCTTTATGGTAGCTTCCATTAATTACTTCGTTGTCTAAAATTAGACTGGTTTGTCAGATATTTAAAAAATATTTTCACACCATGGTGATAAAAGATATCTTTAATTGGGTGATTATTTGAGAGTCCCCTTAACCTACATACACATTCAGATGTCTGTAATCGTTTGTTTTTTCATTTGATTACATGATGTATGATATATTTTATTATATTTTCTCAAACATTTAAAATCGATATTATTTCACTAAATAGTTTTATCATTTTTTTTTTCAGTTTTTTAATTGTGCCTTTTTGTCACACCTTCATCTATGAAAAAAATTACTTCTTCAGAACTTATTGTGAAGTAATTTTCAGTCTATGGTACATTAAAAAATATTTGAATTATATATTTGAGAAAATAGCGAAAAACCATTCAGTGTTTAAAAAAAAAACCTGTAAAACCTATATGCTAATAATATTGGTTGGGCATGTACCACGTGAGTCTGAGAGATATGATAAGCTCTATTTTCGTAAATTCCATATGTTGCTATTTTTAACAAAGATTCCTTAAAGCATGTTAAAAAATTTAAGATAATCCAAAAATAAACAATTTTTTTTAAATAAAATTCTTTGGTAATCGTCAATAAATGGACAAGTGCATTCCTACCAAATATATTATATTTATTCTTTATAACCTGGTGATAAACAGCATTGGAAAATGCCCTGAAATTTAATATTAAAGTATTTTTCCTTTCGCGAAAGAAATGAAAAAAAATGGTCTATATATCACAAGATTTTTCGTGATGTTAAGTTAATATTAAAACATGACTTTAAAACAAATTTTAGACTTAAAGTTTTGTTCACATTTTAATGATACCATTTGCAAAATATGTAAAGTAAATTCTCTCTTCTGCTTGTCTATAATGTTCAAAAGCTAACAAAAAAATTAATTAGAAATTTAAAAAAAAAAAGGTCAGATATCCCTTTTCAATGACTAGGCCCTATAAAGAAAAATATTTGCGATAGAAAAAACTTTTATTTGTTGTTTTAACATAGTACTTATGACAATTTTTTTTCTTTCAAATTGAAGGTAAACGAGATCTTTAGCCACAAAATCTGTAGATGTTAAACTACAGCTCGAACTGAGGTGATTGAATCAACCATTAAATAAATTGCTGAATTTTTTGATAAATTTTTGAATTTTTCCCGAATTCCTAGCTTAATAATCAAAGATTTCCAACGTGGTGGACAAATTTAAATATGGTGTGCGCCCTGGCAATAAATTAATACTGCACTTTATCGGGTAAAAATTAAACTAATAGATGGTAGTGCCATCTAGCAGACGAAAACAATATGTTGAATCGAAGATGTTGGCCTTCAGCAGACGAAAATAAGATGGTCGCTGTGACGTCATTTTGGCTGACGTAATATGTCTTTGAAATAATTGTGGTAGGCCAGTATGTGGAGGGAGAATATATCGCAATTATGATCTCGCCGGGTTCGAACCAAAGGCTTCATGATGTGTTTTTCAATTAAAATTTTACTAAATATTATTTTTACAATTTTTAATTTTTCTCCATTAAAATTGGATAATAATATTTATGGATTTTCAAAATGGCCGGCCATTTTCAAAACGGTGGAAGTATTTTTTATTAAAATTTTATTAATAATTTGTTTATAATATTTTTAATTTTTATCGATTTTTATGAATATTATAGATTTACAAGTTCGCTACCGTAACGAAAAGTACAACACGGAATCCAGGATTGCAGCCGTAAAGAAAATTGCAAAGATGACGGCATAAGATGGCGAAAAGTTCTAGATTTCAAAATAGCGGAAACCAATATGGTGGAAAAACAAAATGGTGGATATAAAATGGCCACCGGGGTCAAGTTCAAAGGTACAAATATCAAGGTAATCCAAGATAGCCGCCGTGACGCCAGAATCCAAGATGGTGGACATTGGCTTCAGCTCCTCGAACCGGAACCATTTTCAGGACTGGCCATTATGTACTGATATTTTTGAAGTTCTATCACACTTGTTGTTTTCATTGTCCAGTTTGTAGTTTAATTATTTTAAAACATTGGTGAACTTAAAAACAAGCACACATAAAATAGCACGAAACAAGCAACATTAGTGATTGATTTGTTCCCGTTGAATCGCAAAATGTGAAGCATGAAATCTTAATCAGTTAACTTGACCTCAGATATCACAAGGAGAAAACGGGAAGCTTGTTCCGTGATTTGTTTAATCGAGGGCCATTCAAGAAACCATCAACATTTTTTTCTAAGAAAAAATTTATAAAAATTATTCATTTTCCTGCTTTACCGCACAACGGCGCCACCAGATTGACGAGGCGTTTTCAATGCCATCTCGTGTTGGGCAGCCGTATTAGCGTTCAAAAGTGCAATTAAATTAGT
The DNA here is from genome assembly GCF_032445375.1 of Bacillus rossius redtenbacheri. NCBI lineage: Eukaryota > Metazoa > Arthropoda > Insecta > Phasmatodea > Bacillidae > Bacillus > Bacillus rossius. Next base: position 90,633,513 of record NC_086332.1, read on the forward strand.
TAATAGATTGGCGACTTATATACTTTTTATTTATATTCAGTGGTGATACTCACTGGTAAAATCACAATTCGTATTAGGTCCGTAATAGTTGACGTGAAAATCAACCCATATATATACATATATATACATACACTTATGATACAAATATCCAAATCTAGCTTCGAAAGTTTTGGCTCCATATACACACACATTATTAAAAGCTTATTAAAAGTGTTCTCTAGTTTGATTTAAAACCTCACTGCTATAATTTATCATTCAAGTACACAAAGGCGAACATCAATTGTAAAGCACGGCTTCTGTGTGAATAGATTTTAAGCGTATGTTGGTGAGCTTGCTCAGTTTGACCTCAGCTGTTGCATGTTCCTCCCAACAATGTTATCGAATATAACGCCTGTTTAAAGTCCACACGCAGCCCCCACTACACGCCATATATCATGTTGCCTTGCCACAGGCGACCGCGCGCTAATATCGGGACGAGCGAAATAATTGTGGTAATTGCATCTGAAAACATCGCAGATGGGGGCTTCTCTGATTCATGATGAAACTAACGAGAGAAAAAAGGAATCTCCTGTTATAAGTGTTCTGATATAGTTTTCAATTATAATATTTAAACCTTTCAGTCATTTAAATAAAGCATTCTGATGCCGAATCATTTAATTCCAGCAGTGTATACAATCGTTTAATCATGGTGTCTGAATTCACTAGAGTATACAGACGAAAAGGGAAACGGATATGGAGTGTTAAGTTATTTTCGTTGATTATTATCCATATACTTAACACATCTTTCAACACATGAATGTTCCTACTCTAAGTAATTAGTACCACACATAGTTTTCGTCAACAGGCCTGCACGACAGTTTTTCATCTCATATCCATCAAAAATGTCATTAATTTAAACCTTCTTCACGCAGTTCTCTAGAAATGTCGTTATATAACATAAATGTGTGACTAGCAACAACCATGCAGGAGATTTGTAATAACTGTTCGTAAGATTAAATAATTGATATTATTTCGACGTTTTTAACGTAAATATTTCTTCCTCCGCATATGTTTGTGTGCGTGGTAACTAAAGTAAAAAAATCGTGCCTGAATTTTTGTAGCAATTAAACTAAATCTGTAATACCAGTCTGATTGTCAGCGATAGAATTTTGGTTGTTAAACAAATGTGTCTTTAAGGTAGGCGCGGAAATATTTAAAGTGTAAATGTTTTTCACGTCTGCGCTGGTGGCAGCACTGCATGGGTCACGCCATGGCAGTGGCCAAGACGGTTCCCATATGCGCTCACAACACGAATCCACGCGACTCTAAAAAGGCACGCGCACACACTGTGCAGTAAGTTTATAACAGAAAGTTGACGTGATGTTTGATAGCATGCAGGAATGCCCAATATCCGAACAGAGCTCCAATTAACGCGCTCTGTGTTTTATTTAGCTCATAAAAAGTTGAAATTGTTTTATCCAATTTTATAAATTAAATAGAAGTAAATTTCCGCGATAATTCGGTTTTAAGTGTGTGTAGTGCGTTAACACTGCTCAGTGCTGCGAAAATTGTGGCCAGCTACTGAGGCTTTATCATTTCAGTGGTGATTTTTCTTTCAGCCTTTCAGAGAATAGTGAAGTTAAGTGCTGAGCTTTTGTTGCAACTTTATTATTGAGTGGTCTGAAAACAAGCATTACGTTGATAAAATTTTGTAATTGAAGTATCATACTGTGGAAACTTTAAACTATCGAAGGCATAACTTAGTTTTCTACAAGCGAACAATCATATTTAATTATAAAGTGTAGCTGAGTAGATATTAACGGCCTCTTCTAACAGTGAATCAATTTCGCATCATGTTCTGTAAGTTTTTGAAGTGCCCAAGTCTTGACCTGGAAACTGATCAGAAAACTACAAAATTAATGTTGATGTTTTAGAAGTTTAACTGTACAGTTATTGTCCTCTTCATTGGAGTTAGTGAGATGTACGAATTTGTTTCCTCTGTGAGCAGCGTTTAAAATGTTTTGAACTGAAACGAACTGTAGAAAACTTTCGAAGTGCTTGCTACACGCTTTTCTTCTTCGTGAAACACAGTTTAAGAAAAACAATTCCCGCAAAGCAATGGAACTTAGTTACCTAGTTAAGAATCACATGGAATTCAGTACATCAACTATTTATTTAGTTCGCCTAAAGGTCTGAGTGCACGCAACCTTTAATAATATGTTCACACACCAGACTCCCAACCGTCACACACACAATCTTATCGTATTTCACTGGCCTCCTCAGGATATCGACTCTGCCATGAACCTTGTTCTTGTGCTGTCCACTAACGTGTACCGAAGAGTAGTTTTACAAATAGATGCATTAATTCATTAAAAAAATAGGGTGAATTAATGAGAGAACGTGAGTAGGGTTAAATAGGTATAATGTGTCGCCTCGTAAAGTTTGGTAGTGTTTTCATTAAAAAAAGTGATGATGCATAGCCATAACAATAATAAAAATCCTTTCTGCACAGCCTACAGCCGTAGGTATATTTCAAAGTACCTATTTCTTCTGTAATTTTTTTGGAAACTTCTATAAACTCCTGGAACATTTTAATAACTTAATGTACATAACAACCTATATGTTCGCCAGTATTCAAAAAAGATCGATGTAAAATTTTCTCCTATTCCATTAAACGAAAGTATTTTGAATGTTTTGAACTTAATGCATCCAGCATTGAATGTCTTAACGAATTTCATATTATGCCTACTAAGGTAGTTATGCAATTATTTTAGTCATCCAAACACTATTTTTCATCCCTTGCACTACTAATATATGATCGTATAAAATATTTTTGAACAAAATTTTAAGGTAATATTAAGATAGTTATTAATAAATTCTGACGAATATGATAAGGATGTTTATATTTTTAATTGTAACCCCAGTTTTTACGGTAATAGTTCATTTCATCACAAATTGTTTGAGCCAAAAGACTCGGATGTAGTTTAGGAGTTTTACAAGAATTTATAATGGATTTGATAGTCTATCTATTTAAAAAAGTGAAATCTTTTATTGTCTTTCTAGCCTTATTTACACCCCTTGCAGTAATGATTTGCTATATTAAATTTACATCAGATAAAAATTATCAACTATATTTAAAAAATTAAACAAAAATTAACATTAATTCGGTAGAGTACATTGTAAGGAAGTTTTATTTATCTTATTTTAAGCCCAGGTTTTTTAAACCTCTTGTTATTTCAGGCAAAATTTTTAGATAAATATTATAAGATTTACAAACAATCTGAACGGATTTGATAGTGTACCTAATAAGGGAGTTATGATTTTTTTTTGTCCGCCAACCCTTCTTTTTTCAACCCCTTGCAATTATGGTTGTTCGTATCAAAAACCTTTTCAGACAAAATATTTTGGTATTACTCCTACCGATGTGATATTTTCCATATTATGGCAGTTACAGCGATTTTTTGTTTTTCTAAAAACCTTCCCCATTTCTACCCTTTTGGTCGAATACTGTCCATTAACGAACTCAACTTGGATTTTCCACTACTTGATTTTATGTAAGAGTTTGGAAGAGAAATGTGAAAAATTGCTGCAGTTATCGTGTCCACAAAATTGTGATTATATATAAACTTTAGAGTTGACCTTTTTTTTTTGTATTTGTAAGTGATAACACGTAAAACTATATAAAAAAATTCTGTAATCGCACCCTAGTATTTATTTGAAATCTACCTTTGGCCACTCAACCTCGACTAGTAAGTATATCATAAGGGGTGAAATGGCAGAGAGAGACAATGAGAAAGAGAGAATTAAGACAATTTTCCATATTAACATGAATTAAAATTAATACTATCATCAAAATAATTCACCGCGTGGAGCTCGCTCACGGGAACTAGTCCCGATAAGTTCTCTGCACCTTTCGCTGCTTATTCTCAGTCTTTTTCATGTCATAAACGTTTCACAACAATGTTTAACGAAAATTTTGCATTGATATTCGGCCTTGAAATTTGACTCCTATCGCGCCCACAGAAGTTTCACCAAAGAAAAAAAAATGTGAGTTGTTTATTTTTCAAGGATGTTATCATTGTTTCCAACGGTTTCACAGGAAAGTGTTTTATCACGGGTAATAAGTTAGTTTATGGCTGTGATGAGGAATAGTGTCGCCCCTCCACACTCCTAGACCAGAAGCTGAGAGCTAGAGACTGACGTGAGGTGGCTGATGGCTCCGCCGTGCGCAAGGCCCGTCTTGCGCGCCATGTTGACGGCCGTGTTTTCTCCCTTGGCAATAACCCGAGCAGGATAATTGGGCGCGCCAGGGACCAGGGGAGGCCAAGTTTCGCCGCCGGGCTAGTGACTTTGTTGCCGCCGGGTTGGCACACCTGCAAGTCGCGAAGGAGGGGGAGGTGGTGGTAGGCCTAGCCTTTGTGGGGAGGGGGGGGAAGGAAAGGGTGGCGAGGCGAGGGGATGACTCACGAGCCAGCGAGCTACAAAGCAGGCTGTAATTAACTGGGATAATTAAGAGAATCTCCGGGCCGGCATTCGTTTCTCCATTAATTGGTTTCCTCTTACAAGTCTTCCTCCCGCTGCCCTCCCGAGATGAAGACGTCGGGCGCCAAGGGTCCAGACGGCATCCTCTCTTGCTCCCGGCCGGGGATGCTGGCTGCCTCGTACTCTCGGTGCGCTCCTTCGTTATCCGATGAGAGAGCAGTTGCACGTCTTCCGCGGGACCTGCCTTGCGTGCCGATGCCTGCCGCTGTTCGCTTCAGATGCAAGTGTAGTTTCTTCCTCTCAACTTCATCCTGCCGGCACATTCCTAACAGCCCAGTTAAATTAAATTTTTAAAAAAATTCCAAACCTGTAAAAAAATTGAACCAGGATGTTGGCACCGTTTTATATAATTGGCCTTGGTTAATAACACAACAAAATACTCTTAACTTTCTCGTGTAACGTTGTTATAACCCATAAGGTCTACAATTTTTACAACTTTGGTCTCTCAACTGCTTTAAAGCAACAGATTGTCCTGGTGAAATAATGTTGTTCTGAAATGTAATAAAATATGTTAAAATACACTTTTGAGTGCAATTTATATGACAAAATATTATTCTCATAAGAAATGCAAAATATAAATTTTTGTGTTGAATACATTAAAACAAATTGCTCTGGCGCCTCTACAATATGCATTAGACAAAATATGTGTTTTATAGTCATTCTAACTGTACATTTAGTTTCTCTTTGGGATTAAAAGTTCTAAAACGATAGTTAAATAACGGGGCGTATGTGTAATTTTTTAAAAATAAATTGTTGTTAATGAAGGTATTTTTATATAAATAAAATAATAACAGATAGTTATTTTTTAAAGCCATTTATTCACTAATTTCTTTTTTGACTTTTAACACATGGGGAAAATGTTAACATATATTTATGAGATATTTTTTGGTATGACTAGTGTGTTAAATAATGGACAGGTTCAGGCAAACCTTTTTTAATGCGTGTCAAACTGGAGACAGTTTCATAAGCAATTCTCACTTTTGGTTATGACCCTAACACTTGGCATTTTTAGGCAAGTAGGTGTCACATGTTAAAAGGGAAAGAATAATAATAAAAGTGTTACGTAGCACGTTTTAAAAATATTTTTGTTGCTGACATGTAATTTTTACAAACCTAATCTACAAATTTAAGGATATCATCTGAACTAGCACAAATAACATAAAATCACTGTATTTATAGCGTCGCAACTTTTCGTGCAAGAAAATTATGTGTTTTTGTTTCACATAGGTACTAATATTATTTTAACATGATATTTTTCAATGTCTTGTAAATATTTAGAAAAAATTTCATTCAATAAACAACCGTAGAGCATATTTAATAATATTATACCTACGCAAAATTGTAATATTATTACAATTTTGCGTAGGTATAATAGGGCCATACGAAGCAAGCGCCTATTGCGAACTAACACAATGTTTGCTGAAAGGGGCATAATGTAAATTCATGTTTTTATCTTACTAGAATATTCGAAGTAAGCGTAATGCTGAGATAGAAAAATTCAAAAAATTATATATATATATATATATATACATATATATACACATACATACTAGTTAATGTCCGGCATGCGTTGTAGTGCCTCAATTTTTTTTGTAATTTGTTTGAAATTGGTACATATAGGCCTATATATATATATATAATTTCATTTATCTCTATCTGCATCTCTAATCTCTCTATATCTCTATCTACATCTCTTCCTCTCTCTATATCTGTATATCTATAATTTCGTTTAAGTGTATCTATTTTCTTTTTATACGCATATCGATATATGTCACATTATAATAACGAATATTTAAAATATTCTGTTTTTACTGACCTATATTTTATCTATCGCTTTACCTATCACAGGTGTAACATAGGTATATAAAAATACACATGTATTCGAACGCAACACGTTGTGTCAAAATTTCAAAGCAATCAGTGAAGAAATTTCTGAGATTAAGATTATGAACGAACTAACGTTTACACACACACACATATATATAATTTCCGCTGACAAGATAGTGCCCGCCAACAACTCTAACTGAAAGTAACTGAAGGAATGAAGTTGCCGCCCCGCCATGTCACGCAGGCGGCCCGCCCCAAACGGTGTCGACGAGAGGCCCTCGCTGTCGCCGCCTCTCGCCCCACTCGCCCCACTCGCCCCACTCGCCCCACTCGCCCCACTCGCCCCACTCGCCCCACTCGCCCCACTCGCCCCACTCGCCCCACTCGCCCCACTCGCCCCACTCGCCCCACTCGCCCCACTCGCCCCACTCGCCCCACTCGCCCCACTCGCCCCACTCGCCCCACTCGCCCCACTCGCCCCACTCGCCCCACTCGCCCCACTCGCCCCACTCGCCCCACTCGCCCCACTCGCCCCACTCGCCCCACTCGCCCCACTCGCCCCACTCGCCTGCAGAAGCATCGCTCAGTGCTGCTCGTGTCCTCTCTCCGCCGCGTTACAGCGAGTGTGACAGTGTGTTGTTCCATCTACCTAATACCCAAGCGCACACACGGCGCTCAAAGCTTCACAAGAAAAAAAACGCAATTTGAAAACTACTCAAGATATCCAAGTGAGGTCTGTTTACGTAAAGCATTTAAAAATTCGCTGAGGGCCGATAATTAATTTGGTTTCTGGATTAACTTTTTAAACTGTATTTTAGAAGAGATAAAATAGCTAAAAAGGCGTATTTTCAGAGTAATTTCAACCGGTACATATTCTTGAAAGCACTTACGGGACTTGCATTACAATTTTATCTTCATTTATTTTCCATATGATTTTACGATCATCGATCAAATTTCATCATTGTCCTATGGACGACGAGCAGACTGCGCGCCAGTTCACAGCCTTGCGCTTAAAGGCGATACCGCGCTAGTAGCACCAGCGAGCGTCGCACTTAACATCCCGTCTCACCAACACAGATACAGCCCTGACTAGGTGGGTCCCTTAAAGGTGCTCGCCTACCCATAGCATGACGAAGGGCGTGCAAAGATATATAAATACGGCCCTTTTTGACGTAACAACGTCTAATAAATCGAACGCCGGCTGCACGCACGAAAAAGGATGAATCATTTTCCCGTTACGCACACTGTCCCGTTACGCTCATTGTACGCTTGCGCCGCATCTATCTCTCTTCCACTCGATTGGAACAACCATCGATTTTACTTTTTCGAGGCACATTAAACTTGAAACACTCCTATTCGTTTCCTATTTTTCCTATCATCGTCCAATCCTTAACAGAATATCACAGATTGGAAGAAGTTAAATAGCAAACATGTATAAAAGTTATAGTTAAAATAATCTCTTCGTTAAAGTAATAAACATATTTGAATTAATGAGTGCAAATAAAAGTAAATTTATCATTTGAATTGTAGATTTCATATCACTCCTTCTTTGTACCCATACAAAATAGTGATAATTCAATAAAAATGATCCAATTTTATCCATAAAACTATGCAATCATTTCATCAATGTTTTGTTATGACGTTGTCACGTTAAACTATCGTCCGTAAACCGACTTTACAGACAACCAATTTTTTATGTACTCAATGATTTGTTGTGGGAACCCATTTCGAAGAAAATTTAAAACGTTTACATGTGCCTAAGTATGTATGTGCATACTGAATTATCCACTGTATTTGGTATTTTAATTGCGCCTTGCTGCTTTAAATACGTAGTTCAATCCTATCACAGTGGGCACGTGAAAATTAATTGTAACAGCATGCAACCCGTGGAAAAACACTTTGTTAATCTAAATGTTAAAACCAACTTTAAACATAAGTTTAATTTTCTCTCTATTAAAATACTCTCTGTGCAAAAGGCTACGCATACAATCGCACTGCTCTCCAGTCCCGTGTCTTGTGTCTGGGTGCGAGTGGCCAGCCGTAACGCGCGATGCTGTCGCCCTTATCGCTGCCTTGCTCCGTGGCCTTGAACTGACAGGCCCCCAACAAGGCGCTCCGGGTTCTATTCCCGACATTGAACAACTCGGGGGTTTTCACGAGAGGGAAACGAGGCGAGCCGAGTGTTCTCGCGGTTCTGCAGTTTCCTCTACACATTTCATTTGTCACCCCTCGTATATAAAAACCCTGATGTCGGCGAGACGTGAAGCTGTAATTCATTAATCCTAACCTAAACCAACCCCCAGGTTGAGCGTCAATAGACGGCGGCAAAACAAAATGGCGGATTCAATATGGCCTCCGTGGTCGAGGTCATACAAGATTGCGGACGTGACGTCACAGTCCAAGATGGCGGCGGCTGCACGACAGCAAGTCTCCACGACCTTGAACTTGGCGCAGGACCTATTGTGATATACTACTACTCGTGGTCGGTGGCACTGCACTGGATGACAGGCTGTGCGCGTGGCTCTGCCTCTTGCTGCTAGGTCCATGCGTGTTCCGAGACTAGCAGTGTGGTATTTCGTGATTGCTTGAGATTCCCTCGGGTTCATGGCCACTGAAGGCCCGCTGATCAGTCATTCAGTGCGAGAGCAAGCGTGGCCTGAATGGCCCGACCGAATAGCGCAATAGCTTCTATTGCAGATGGCTGCCAATCACCAGAAAATAACTGCTTGAACGGTCAACATTTTTTTTTTTTTCAGTTCATGAGCATTCACATCTTTTCGCGAAAAATACATATCTCTACGTATTGTAGTTAGCGCGCCAGGCTACGCAGTAAAGAAGCTATAAGGGCGACAGCATAGCACGTAAGGCCTTCTGAATCGCCCCATCATACGAGACACAGAACTGGAGAGCAGTGTTCGAGGCACACATCAGTGAGGCGGAAGGATACAAAATTAGTCGTAAAGTAGACATTCAGAGGCAATGTCACTCAAGTGCTCGCTCGCCTTTAGAAACATTCCCTCCCAATCAATGACACTGTAAGAATTTTTTGCCAAAACATTTTATTTATTTGTTTTTAAATGTACAGAAATGAATTTTCTTTATTTCACGTTTAACAGCACACGAGACCTCTATGGAACTTTGTTTCGTGGCCCACTCTGTAACTTATCAGTTCACGTGATAATTTGAATGTTATTGTTAATCTGCTAATTTAAAGAAAACTGTTTATTATGTGCAATAGAGTAAAGCGTTAATATTTATTTTTAATTTGTAAATTTTTTGAAATGGTTTTGTTAACGTTTTCGCTATTTTGATTAGTTTTTATTTGTTTGTGGTGGTTTTGCCTTGAGAACATCAATGCTTGAGGTTTTAAGTGTCTAAATTATGTATTTTTTTGAACATTTAAATGTTTGAATTAGAGATTACGAGAGACTCTTTTTTAAAGACGATAGAATATAGTCGTTTCTCGGCGATGCCTATTAAAACGCGCTTTTAATGCCTATTAGCTTCTGCATTAAGAACTTAAGTTTGACATTTTAGATCTTTTCGTGTCTAAATACTCGTAAATTAACGTTTTTGCAATTTATTTTCTTTGGCAAATATTTGCAGGCAATGTTCTTGTACAACTTCTTGGGGGCTCATAAAAGCCCCTTTTACTCCTAATTTACAGAAGAAAATTTTGGTATCCCACGTGCTGCAAAATTGTTTAAAACAGGTTATTAAATGGTTGTGGTTTTCTCAAACTTCCCATCTTAATACTTTTTGTGTTACATATTTCCGTGAATTTCATTTGTTTAAAAAAAACTGATCATACGTGTACACGTGAAACAATGGCATTATTTAGTAGCCTATGTGTTTGAATACTAGTAAGAGGAATAATAAAAATACTGAAAAGAAATATTTAATCCTGATACATTTTATTTTACCTTCATGTAAAAAATTTATTTTTGTCTAAATTTTCTTAAAGTACATATTCTTAACACTAAAATAAGTCAAAATAAGTAATCCTCGATACGATTCTGGGTCTTTAAGTTTGTGAACAAAATTTAAAACTTTATTATTTTCCCCCTTTCCATGTTCACTTGGCACATCTACTTAACATATTCAGGATTCCCAAAGGAATAAGACTACAGATGTGGCCTCTGAACCTAACATCGCACAGGTACGTGCCAGTTCAGAGGAACACTGTTGCAGCCAATCAGGAGTTCGCGCAGAGTTACAAGCGGCGGGAACGTGACATTTTTGTAAGCGGACGAGGACGAGCGGAACACAGAGTTATGTAACCATATTAATGTTCTCGTTTTAAAATTTCCTCACGAACGTAGCTGGCGCAAAAGTTCTCTAAAACAGTCCACCTGAGCTAGCGGCTTTGCTGTGTTACGCGGCAGAAATAAATGTGGTTTATAATGTTATTAAGTAATTGCTTCTATAATCTTGCAGCATGTATGATTTTAAAAAGGGAATCGTAACTTTAGTTGCTAAATTCTAAGAGCTAGGAACTATTAAATAAAAAGGTTGTTTCGTTTGAACCTAGTGAAAGGAAATATCCCTGTTGTGTTTGAATTTAAAACTTAAGTGTACGTCTTGCATGGTTGTTAAGACACTTTCTTCTCTCTCTCTCTCTTTCTCTCTCTTTCTCTCTCTCTCTTTCTCTCTCTTTCTCTCTCTTTCTCTCTCTTTCTCTCTCTTTCTCTCTCTCTTTCTCTCTCTCTTTCTCTCTCTTTCTCTCTCTCTTTCTCTCTCTCTTTCTCTCTCTTTCTCTCTCTTTCACTCTCTCTTTCTCTCTCTCTTTCTCTCTCTTTCTCTCTCTCTTTCTCTCTCTCTCTTTCTCTCTCACTCTCTTTCTCTCTCACTCTCTTTCTCTCTCACTCTCTTTCTCTCTCACTTTCTCTCTCACTTTCTCTCTCACTTTCTCTCTCTCTTTCTCTCTCTCTTTCTCTCTCTCTTTCTCTCTCTTTCTCTCTCTTTCTCTCTCTTTCTCTCTCTTTTTCTCTCACTCTCTTTCTCTCTCACTCTTTCTCTCTCTTTCTCTCTCTCTCTCCCTACCACAGCATATTAAAAAGTAAAATCAAATTAAAGAATATAACATTTTCAGGTTGTTTCCCAATATTATTTTAATATTAATATATATTAATATTTTGATTACTTAATTACTATCCGTAGAAAGTTAAAGTTAAAATGTAAAATGTGAAACGCAGAAACGGTTTTCGGACAAATATTTATATTGGATGACCATTTGTTAGTTATTTTTAAATAGTAATTCTATAAGCATATTACAGTACAGAAGAAAATAGTATTGTACGTCTTTGACCATGAATTAGATAACGCATGGAGTTTCTGCAATTTTAACTAGAATTAATAAACAAATTTACGTGATTTTTTTGTTATGTTAATCTGAAAGAGTAAAAGAAGGTTGGATTATCAAATGACTAAAAGAAATGTTCCTACGATAGTTTTCAATTATTTTATTGTTACTTTTTATCTCAATTTGTTAATTTATTTACAATTCTAAGGAAATATTTTCAATTTACCAAAACTGGCAGGGAGTGTCTGTGAAAGGTTTAGTAGTCTACTGGTCGTTTTCATGGGAGTGTTTGTGAGGTTATGTTCCCGTATGTAAAATTGGTATGTATGTATGTATGTATGTATGTATGTATGTATGTATGTATGACGTTGATAAACTCGGACACTGTCTGACTGATCGCCATGAAAGTTGGCACATCGAAGTGTTCTTTTATTTACAAGGTTTTTATGCTATTCGTTGTTTTATAACTCGCCGCGAGATGGCGCTGCAGCGCATCAACTTCTACACCGTTTAATCTATTGCCACGTATAAACATAAATTAATAGGTCATGACATACACCAATTGTGTGTCATTTCTCTATGTCCACCACACTGTCATATAGCGCTATCCATTTTTCTTTAACTCTTGGACAATATATCACACTGTGTTAAGCCCAGTTCTGAAGCTAGTTATTATAGATTATTACATTACTATTTAATCAATAATTAAAATTATATATTAGAATAAACATTCAGCATATTTATAGGTTTTCATTATCAATTAACATTTATCTCGATTATTTTACTAAACTCAATAATTTATTTTAACAATTGGTTTATAATACAATTGAATGCTGAAAGTATTTATTTATTTATTTTTAATTTTTTTAAAATTTGTTTATCTATTTTTATTTGTTTGAATTTGTACTTACAAACCGTAGTTATAATATCACTCCAGTCATTAAATCTTATTTATATTTATTATTTTAATGCAAAATTAAAGTTATTTTTACTACACTAAATAAGTATAACTTCTAACACTCATGCATATGTACTCTCACCCCTTATATTTTTTGTTGTAAAAAAGTATCGCCTGAATTACCTTCGTTATAGTAAAGCTAAATCTGATTTTTTTTTTATTTCGTTGTAAACGTAATTACATTGTAATCAAACGTAATTACATTGTAATCGTTACGAACGGGGGAAAACAGGGTTCGAAAGGTTGGCCCAATTAAGAAACTCCAAATTTAATCACTACGCAGAAATTTGCTTTTCTCTTAATTTTCATGCAGTCTAATTTTTGTCTGCAAAATAATCTAAACTTTATTAATGAAATAAACGCACATGCTTCTTGCGGCGCGTGTCCGCCGCGACGCGATGTCACCGCAGACCTCTCCTGCTCGCTGCTACGGCCGGTGTCACTCGCCAACAAGTCCACACTCGCAGCACGGGCCCTCACACGGCAACCCTGCCAGACGCCTCGGCGCCCCAGGCTGCCAGGCTAGCACACGCCGTCTTCCACAGGCCTGACTAGAGGCCGCGCTAGGACGCCGGGACTACCCGGCTGCTCTGAAGTAATAATTTATACCTATCACATCCGGCAGTCATCTTGGATGGCGTCATTTCCGGCGGCCATCTTGGATGACCTTGAGCATTTGACCCCGGTGGCCAGTTTGGATTACGCCATTTGGTTTTCTAGAACCGTGTGCCATTTTGAATGACATCACTTCCACCAATTTGTTTATTAAAAATATCCCGCTTTTGTGGAATCTAATGCCCCACTCCTGTGCGTTGCACTTTTCGTTGCGATGACATAGAACGACCCACATCTGCACCTTGCACTTTTTGTTACGAACGCACCACTCGTGTGCGTTGCATTTTTAGTTACGGTGGCATCACCATATTGTTTTCATCTCCTGGAGACCGTCATCTTGATTTCATCTGATGTATGTCGCCATCTTTGTTTTTGGTGTTGGTTCCCAAAATACGTCAGTGTCACGCTTCCTCGCGCATGTAAGGTCGAGTTTCTATTACGTACCAGTGTTACGAAAGTTATAGATTAAAACATTTTCTAATTCCTCGAATTTTTCAAAATCCAAAATTTTTCAAAATCCTCGCATTTGACAGAATCGTCTAAATTGTCAAAACTCTCAAATTTGGTCAAAACTCTCGAATTTTGTCAAAACTCTTGAATTTTGTCTAAACTGTCGGATTTTGTCAAAACTCTAGAAATTTGTCAAAACTTTCGAATTTTTCCAAATACTTAGTTTGTTTACGATGACGGTTGTGACCGCCATTTTTATCTTAAAGACATAGAATCATGAAACTTGCAATACAGTCACAAACCTAATGTCCTTGAAAATTTTAAGTTTATCAAACATTAATTAGTTCAAAAAAATTTAATTCAGTTATAAAAGCAACATAAAGTTGCATTCAAACATTTATTCTGTTTTTTTACTTCGTGTTTTGAGAAATGAAATAACTTTTTAATTTCGTTGCAGACAAATTGAGATTATAAATACACACACATATATATATATGTGTGTGTGTGTGTGTGTAGGTGTGTGTGTGTGTGCATGCTATTCGTACTCGCTTTGTCTTTTGTTTAGGTATTACTGAAAAATTTTTACTAAAAGGGAATGATTGAAAATTTTAGAATGCAATAACGAATTTATTGTTGGTGTCAGTTAATAGGTTGGTTACAAGTAGTAGTCATTATAATACTTCTAGTGTAAACAAGCAATTAAAAAAATTGTATTTATGACAGCTCAACAGTAGACAGCAAGTTATTGTAATGTATTACACTATGTATTGAATTATTAGTCTCTGTTATTTTACGTACTTAAAAACTATTTTATTATTGGGGTTTTATTTAGCGAATGTCTAAAAAAATTTAAGGGTAACTTATTGTTACGAACGTGAGTAGGGCCGCGGCGCGCGCAGGTTCGGAGCTGGCTTGCGGCCCAGCACGGCCACTGACGTCACGTTGCCGCCGCAACATGAGACGTGCCGCGCGCGCCTGGTGGATTACAAGGGTTGCCATTCCCCCCCCCCCCCCCCCCCCAACCCGTTAGCCCTACTCTCCTCGCGCGACACTCTGTCTCGGCGCAGTTAATCTGACAGCTGACACCTGGCAGCTGTCGCGCGAGCTCCCGACGCCTTTCTCGATTTCTGGCGTCGGGTCGGTGCGGAATGACGCGACTGACCTCAGCCGCGCTCGTTAATTCTAGAAGTGGTGCCTGGGCGTATATAAGCCCAGGACGCCAGCCGCAGAGTGGAGTTGGGGAGTTCAGTTCCGGTGCGAGTGTCTGGGCGATAGTGCCGCGGGTGCTGCGGAGTCCCTGGGCGAGGAGTTCTCGGCGAGCAAGTTTCTCGGCGATTGTTGGGTGGCGAGAGTGTCGCGGGTGCGGCGAGAGTCCCGAGCGAAGTTCCGAGCGAAGTTCCGAGCGAAGCGTCGAGCGGCTTCCTGGCGAAGGGAAGTGCGACGGCGGCGGCGGAGTGCGACGACGGAGTCCCGCGACGGAGGTCCACGAGGGGTGCTGCGGGGACAGTTGCGCCAGAGGTGCGGCCCAGCGAGGTGTGTGGTGTGTGAAAACCGAGTGACTGGGGAATAAATATTTTTAAGTGCAATTGACTATTAGGCATTTTTAGAAGGTTATTTGTTAGTGATGTAAATATTGGCAATAAAAAAACTGTGTAGTAAAATCTTTAATTGGGCTTTCCATTACGAACCCAGTAGTTTCCCACATGACGATTTATTACTTCATTTTACTAAATCGTACATTATTATAAAATAATTATTTAAAAAGAAAAATATAACCACAAAATACATCCAGTATAATGGTTTACCTACCATATATTTACTTGTTTTTAAGATTGGTTAAGATCGTTTACAGTAGAGTAGCTTTTCATGTAAAATGTCCGAATGTGCACTTCTGATTAATTGTGGCACAAGTATGGCGTTTTTTTTGTAACTTAATATTTGCTCAGTAAAATAAAACATGATACTTTAACTTGGCCTTTACATGTAACCATACGTATCATTTTGCTGGATCGAGACAGTGGACGCAGACTGACCCGATCACTACTTTACCAAAACCTACCTGCACAATAAGTAACTTCAGCGTGAGGCTTTTTCACGGGGCCTCTCGCTACGCGCTGACAAGAGCCAGTATCTTAATAATTGTAATAGAATGTCCCGTAAACATATGTTCGTGTGTGTGGCGTTAAAAGCTGCCGGTATTTTACCTGGTCGGATTCTCATTGACGTAGAGCCGAGAATATGATGCACTAGCGTCGTCCTTGGTGCTGGGAACATCTGCAGCGTGGGCAGCGACCCTATAGGGCGTCTTATCTCTAGCTTGTAGGGGGCATTTTGAAGGGCATTTACTCTGTCTTTCCAATACATGATTTCTGCCATTAGCGCTGTCCTTGTTTCGGTGAGCTCTGTTGCCAGATCTACACCATTGAGCAAAAACGATCAAGACACAACTTTGTAATGTAATCAATTTTTTTTGTGTGCCTAAACCCTTTATTTTGTAAAATATGATAATTTTGGAAATACATTTAACTGTTGTATTAAGTGAAAGAATATTTTGATGATATTCATTATTTACTTCAAAGGAGTCGTAACTGAAAGATGCCATCATTTAAAAATTAATTGAGCATCCACAATTATTCTATGGAATGCCTTGTTATTAATGGTAAAGGACGGCTACAAGTACTTTTTCCTGTGAAATTATAATTCGTGTTTAGCAGAAACATTATTTTTTGTCAGAATGACTTCAACTGTGATAATACTGTCAATTGACACTAATTTTGAGTCTTAAATATCAACGAACTGTAATATTTGAAATTAATGCTTAGTTAAAGATGATATAAAAACTTCATGTTTAATGTTAATAAGCTGGGTAGAATCAGTGTGGGAACTGTGGTCGCAATTTTCTCTGTGTTGCAATCTGAACGTGAGACAGACTACAGACAGGATGCATTAGCCGCTGCATGTTCGTGGCCAACTCAATTAGCGGCGGGAATAGCTGCAGCCACGCCAGGCCGGCACGGCGGGCCGAGACCACCGATACTCGCTGGCGTTTTGCCTGAGACGAGTAGCTGGGCTCCTATCGGCCTGCCCCATTGTGTGCGCCAGGCGTTGTTCCCTCCGCACCACACGCGCAGTTATGTCACTGCTTCCCACTTCCCACAACAAACATTCATTCGTTTTTAATACTAAATTTTGAGTTCGTCATATTTATAGCCATTTAAAAAAAATCCCCATAATTTCATCTAATGTAAAAAAATTTACCTCGAACAGTTCTATAATAAGTTTATATACCTCTCTCTAAGAGACTATAATTTCCTAATATTTTATTGAAACGAGCATTGTTTCTAGCGCTGTTGTGTTGACTGGCAGGAGTCAACAGTAAAGACGATTGTTGTTGTTGTTGTTGTTGTTGTTGTTGTTGTTGAAACTTTCTCGTCGTTGCTAGCCCACTTTTTTCGTCTGTGTTGTTATTGATTTTTTTCATGACTAAATTCCTTCCGCGGAATTCTTGTGCTGTATGATATTTAAGTTTGTTTGTGTTCGTCTGTGCTGTCGTCGTTGTTTTGGCTATAATATCTATTTGGGTTTATCTTTCGTTATCAGCTGAATTAGGCTTGATTTCTGTGGGTTTATATTTTCATATTTTATTTCATGTTTATGAATTTTTCTAATGACAAACAGTGCAAAACTTCAATGGCGTATGTCTAAGAAACTGTATTAAATCAGGCAGAGGCGGACCCAGAATTGACTTATGGGTGGGTCACCGGTAATCTGAACATAGTATAATACCTTATAATTCCTTCAGAAGTCGTATTATCCGGTGCATATTTTACCTTTGTTGGGAGGGTGGTACCCGCGTGCCCCCCTCTACATCCGCCAGTGAGATCAGGTTGTTCAGTCGAAGGAGAAGGTGCATGCAGCGCACGGTTATGCACGGAGACGATAAAGCTGGTCTCATAAAGATCGCAATAAGCACCGAATCACTAAAGTTTCATCTCTGCTCTCGTAATTTAATAACAATTCTCTCTGCGTTTCTAGGGAAGCATGGGGCTTCTACGTACCTCTGAGGAATCCCAGAAATGTATCGTTGCGTTTATTTGTTCCATAAAGAAATATCACACAAACGGTTAAATAAAAAAAAATATATTTTCTGGAAGCAATTATTTAATAACATTACACTTTAACTGTAACGTAATATGCCTTACTAGCTGAAGTACACGACGGTGCCCGGGCTAAACACATCATAATAATATCACTATCGATTTTCAAGTCTGTAGGACAAACATTTGAAAAATGGGAAATTTTGATTTTAAAGTCCTATTGATTGCACAATCTCGGAGCATCAAGGATACGCAACAAACGGTAAAGGGTTACAAATTAGACAACGCCCTCTATTGATGAAGCTCTAAACGAAATCGTTAATTGCGCCTTTAGCTCTCAAGCAGCCGAGAGATTCACTAAGCGGATGGGTTTCGTCAAAGACAAGGGTAGGAAGTGCTAGACGTTACTATATGACCGTGTGTCGGACGTAGAGAAATGATGCTTACTCACTTTTTGTGTACCTTTGACCTACCAGTAACATTAAAGTTGACTTCAATAGGTGTGGTTCCATCAGCAGAAGAGACTAATGAATGCAGTGCTGGCTGCACAGGAAACCTCGATGAATGACGTTTCGCCGTCGATGGAGACTTCAACGTTTGAAGTACCACTAGCATCAACGATGACTACAGAATGTGCATCGGCGTCTTACCAACATCGATGTTATTACTGTGACAAGATATTCTCGAACAACAGTAATGCTCATCGAAACGGGAAAAGAGAACGTGCTACTAATCTTTCTCGCAAAATATGTATCTGTAAAAAGTGTCTCAAGCAATTTACTAAATATGATAAGGTAAAGATACTTGATGACATGCAAAGGCCCTGCAGTTCGGCAGAAAGTAAAGGTTTCGCTTCAACAACGATGCATCGATGAGCGTAAGAGTACACCGGGATTGGTACAACTGCAGCAACATAAGTATCTGGTTTAGGTCTGAAAGGTTCTTCTTCGTCGACTAGACACCCTTGCGGCCATTGCGATATGTCGTTTGCATTTGTCCATGATGCACGAAGACCTGAGAGAAGTAAATGCAAGAAGAATCCATCTCGTATGAAGTTTCGCTGCGATAAGTGTCATGTTTTATTTACTCTATTGATAATTAGAGACGACACGCGGAAAACTGTAAAAGTGAAGTCCATGCGCCTACTGTGGAACTACATGCAGTCATTTCAAATCCTAGGTTTCGGTTGGAGACTCGTATTTCTGCAAGCACACAAGCAGATGGGCATCAACTGATTTCGATGACGCCTGGTCATGAAATTAAATCTAAAATTGTACTCGGTGCAATACAGGTATGTGATAATAAATTACACTTGACCAAATCTGCATTTCGTGGAATATTGAATTACCGCTATTATCTAAGTACACTTAGTGAGTCGAAAGACAAGTGTACTTTTCTTGACGAAATCAAGCAGAACATTATCAAGCAGCTTACTGACGAAGTAGAAACGTACGGACCTTTAAGTATAACTTGTGGCTGGAATTTTTATATGGTAAACCTTACCGTTCGAGGACCATGAGAATAATAACCCTTTTAAAAAATCGGGTGCTACAATTTACACTTCTGACGATTTTAAGCAGTTAATTAAACACGGTATCTAGAAACTATTGTCAAGAAGAGGAAGACTATGACAAAAAGGATCTGGCTGGTCTCTGTCTTCAGTAAACTGACTGGAGCTGAGAATGTCAGTTCAAGCCAATGCAGAACTAAATGTTTATTAGATTGCTATCTTTAACTAGTTTTCCTGTAGTATAGTAGAAATTATTTAATAATTTTTTTTGTGTAATTTTGATGTATTTTTTCTCGTACCTGTAATTTTTACAGTATTTTGAATTGAATTATATTTTTACGTCATACAGTGATCGGACCGAGGCGATCGAATCAATTAGTATATTAATGAGTGCTATGTTTGATGAATTTTTGAATTTTTCCGAAATTATAGCTATAAAATTACAGATTTTCAAGATGGTGGCAAAGACGGCCGACAAGATGGCGGGCTCCGTGATAATAAAAAATGACTACACCCTAGCGGGTAAAAATTAAATTAAACTAATATGGTGGTAGCTCCTCTATCAGACGAAAACATTATGTTGGCAGCGGCCTCCATCAGACGCAAACAAGGCGGCTGCCACGACGTCATACTGACTGACGTAATATCTGCCTTGGCATTTGTGGTGGGAGGTCAGTCTGCCGGTGGCTTCGGTGGAGGCAGGATCTGTCTCCATTTATAATCGATTATCCTCGCCAGGTTCTAACCGAGGACTCCATGATGCAAATACGTCTATATTTTAAGTAATTTTTATATTAAATTTATAATTTTTTCCCGAATTTATAGTTCAATAAAGAAGCTATTTCAATATAGCTGACGATTTTAAAAATGACGGAATTTCATTTTATTAAATTTTATTGATATTTTTATTTTAATTTTTTTATCGTATAATATTTACGGATTTATAATATGGCGGCCGTAAAGAAAAGTCTAACGATGGCGGACTAGGTCAATTTCAAGATCAAAGCTTCCCTCCAGAGGCTTATTGGAGGCTTGCTCATGGGGAATTTTAGACTCAGCGGGGATATTTCGATTTTTATATGAATTTTTCCCTAGGAATAGGGATAATTCTAGGAATTTTGAGTAAGTTTTTAGAAATTTTAATTAAATTTGACACCGAAAATGGTTGCCGTGACGTCAAGAGTCGGTCGGTCGGTCGGTCATTGACTCCAGCACACACCACGCTCCAGCACCAGTGCCAGTACCGCCATTTCCATGGTACTTTTATACTTTACTAACCGTGTTTATAATATCACACCAGTCCTTTAATTTATAATGCAAATAATATGGAAAAAAATATTGAAATTTTTTTAGTACTCCAAGCAAGAGTAACTTCTAACGCGCGCATATTAGTAAGTGCACGCACCCATTATTCTTGGAGTGTTGTGGGACACGGCTATGTCATCTAGGCTCGGTGCTTGGAGCGCCTGCCACGTGACAGCCTCGCTCGCGCTGCTCGGAGGTGAGGTTGTTATCGAGTTAGCCGAGCGGCGGGAGATGAATGGAGCCGCGTGGCGCAAGCTGCCCGACCCCGCTGCGACCCCACTTGGCTCCGCCGCTGACTTGATGACCGCGGCTAATGACGTCGTAAATAAGGCAATTAACCCCGCTATGAGCGCGCTAACCGGATTGCCGGGCGGCTACCGGCCGTCTGCTACTTGCTCGTCACTACTGTCCCCCCCCCCCCCCTTCCGCGGTCCAGCCACACTCACTCGTGCCGTGCAACATGGCCGGCGAGTGCTGAGATGGTTACTTAAGAGGCCACTCCAGTGTTTCAGGGGCACTACGCAACCCGCGTTAACCTCATAAGATTCAATGCTATTTTCATTTTGCTTATAACTAATTAACTAATATAGATTTCGAAATGATGCTTGCTTGATATGTGAGACAACGATGCTCTTATCAAAGCCTCTTTCTTCAAAAACGTGCATAAATTATGGTTTTTTACTAATCTTTACTAATATGCATAAGTGTATTGTCTAGGTTTGAACAATAATTTATGCACAGTTTTGAAGAAAGGGGCTTTGATAAGAGCATCGTTGTCTTACATATCAAGCAAGCATCATTTCGAAATCTATATTAGTTAATTAGTTATAAGCAAAATGAAAATAGCATTGAATCTTACGATGTTAACGCGGGTTGCGTAGTGCCCCTGAAACACTGGAGTGGCCTCTTAACGTGGCGTGGACGCGTCACCACCCAAGGCCGGTGTCTCGGTTCGCAACACGTCACTGTTTCCCCAGAGTAGGAGAATTATGATTTTCTGAGCGTGTAAGAGGGTGGCTGTTATACATCATACAGTTACAAAGTGAAAAATGTATTGCGATCACTATCATCAAGTATTGAACTAGTCAAATTTTAAATAATAAATGAAACAATTATTATGTTTTCAAGTTTTTTTTCGGATTCCATTGCTTCCTCTTAATTTTTTTTTTAAATTCATTGTTCGACACTACATAAGTGTACATTACTTTCTTACGGTCCAGTTATATCTATTTACTTACAAACTGTTCGGGATAAAAAAAAGTATGTACTTACGATGTAATAACGAAAGGAATATTGGAAACAGCTATAGCTTTGATTTAAACTTAAATTTAATAATAAAATTAATTTTGTAATAAAATGTGTACCAACTCCTAATTATGTGGATTCCGACCTATAATGTTTATATTTTAGTACACCTTACTAACACCTCTTTCGCATCATAGCGAGAGGAATTTAAAAAATGGGAAGAAAAAACGTTTTTATTTCAATTTTTGTGAATGCTGTGCATGTCCAGTTTCTTGCCTTCCGCCTTTATTAATACGTAAGTTAAAAATTTCATCACAGCAATCTATACACCAATACACAGTTTGTAACACCCATAGAGCTTGAATTTCACGAAGTGGAGAAACCATATTCTACATATACTTTCAAATGTGTTATTTATTCCAAAGTTCTTGCTTTCAGCTACAATAAAATTTGTGTGATTCTGTCACTTATTAATTTACTTTAATACGTTTCACTGCTTAAGCGATGACAATTCGAAATATGAAAATTTACTGTACTTAATTTATGAACACCTTAGTTATAAAACAATTTTTTTTCACTTTTCAATTCTTTTACACGAAATTTTAGAAAAATTTAAAGCTCACACAAGGTAATTATTTACATTTGTTACACCTCTTTAGTGATGCAGCGGGTATTGGGTCAGAGACAGAACGTTGAGCCAGCACACACAACTTTCCAGTAATAAACGAGAATTTAATGACAATCTCGGATAAGCAATAATTTGCACTTCTTTGTAACGAACGAAGTTTTAAGTGGCTTGCAAATAACAAACGCAGACTTCAAGCGGGAGACCTCGTTAGTGTGTTTGCTGGAAACACAAATACAATTCTGGGTTAAGTTACAGGTTGGGCAAAAGTTACAATTAAACAAATCTTAGCAAACATACAAATTGCTCTTCGCTATGAATTTACATCAATTTTTCGAAGAGAATGTTTTAATCCAACTAATATTCTACGACTTTCATAAAATGGAAAAAAATGTTTCTAGTGGAATGTATATTTCTTGAAAATAAAAAGTTTACTTTTTCAAATGAAATAACCCTGTTAACATAAGGAAAATAAAACCAGATAAAATGTGAGTCACTAGTGTTTTTTTTTTTTGTTCAAGTAAAAGTACATTACGAGAGATAATAATTTCAACATTTGACATACCTATAGTTGTTTTGTGCTCCTTTGAACAGCCTATTAAGTTGTCTGTTACGTTTTATTTTTGTATTTTTTGGTGTTTTCAATGGAGTGATTTGTCTCAGAAACTTGGAACACCAACTTCAGGAATGCTACGGACTAACTTATCAGTTGAAGATGTTGTAATAAACTAAGAGTTGCTTTTCGCCCGATTTTGTCGAGTGGTGGGTTAATCATATTCCAGCTGAAGTGGCACAATTGTCATCCTGGCAATGTCACAAACGTGGCAGTTCCGAGCAACCCAAAAACTTCGCACACAGCATGGAGTGCCCACTCCATCAAAAAGTATATTGTTTTTCGTCGTGTGGATTATCTGCCCTGGGTGGTGTGCTCGGGTGGCTTGTGATTGGCCCAGGGGGGAGCGGGGGACAGGCAGAGTGTTGTTCTGCCTCGCTGAGGAACTGGCCGCCCAGGATTATGCAATCCTCATTAACGTGGAAATCTTCCAATTCCGCAAACAATAGTAATTCCAGGGCACGGCTCCCCCTACTTGTCGGCCTCGTCGGCGATTATTGTTCCCCGCCCCCTTTACCGCTCCCTTCTCACCCTCACGCTGCCCCGGGCATAAAAAAAGCACAGAGAAATAGAATTCTGCTTCCCCCTAGTGTACACGGAGTGCGTAATTTAACTAATTTCATTTTCTTTTTTTTGCTGAATAGAGGAAATGTTCTGTTCTCTCTGTATGCTGTTTTGAATGTTGTCTCCGCCATTTATTGTTTTGCGAAATTTCCCCTTAACACATTTTTTGCCGGTTTTTAGTGTTTTAGAGCATGGTTTAAGCTGGCATTGGTATCACTTGGAGCAGGATAAAAAGTTTGGCTTGGTTACTGAGAATATTGAAAGTAAATTGAAGCCGTAAAAAAAAAAAGAGCTCCATCGGAGAAATTTGTCGAAAAATCATTAAAATTTCAGCAATCGAACCAGTCATCGAAATCTTGATAGCTTGAATGTACCGTTTAGTTAAAATTGCCGTGAGCTTATTTCCGTTCACGCTTCGGTTCCACGTGTTAATAACTATTTTATGTATTGCAAGCTAATAAAACGCGGCTTCGCTAGTGGATATTTTTGGATATTTCTTATATTGTAAAAGAAAAAAGTATTGTGAATAATTCCAAACTTTTTTGCTAAATAAAAGGCAAAATAAAATATCATGTGCATATAAGATTTCAACTATAACTAAATAGTTTTGAGTTAGAAATTTTCAATGCTGTTATGCGTTAGCCTGTTTGATTCTTAATACAAATTAACAACGCCGATTTTATATCTCCCGTTTTAGTGTGTTTACCTTGATGAAATCACAATTACGTCCTTTTCAATTTATGAGGGGATCTATTTAAAGTTTGTGAAATTTGTGCCTTTTTAATCTAATTTTAGATTATGCCATATTTTATAATCCTGTTTCAATTAATTTGATGTAAACTGAATAATTGAAATCGACTTCCCCCTGTGCCACATCATTATAGATACATTGGTACATCATTTTTTTAAATTGTAAACAATTTTTAATGTGTAAACATCTTAGCTATGCGACATTCAATATGAGTGATTTCGTGAATGGAACAAACATCGAATTAACGGAAATGTGTAACCACGGTGCCGAAGTCGTCAAGATAGCGGACCAAAGTGAAGCAACATAAACCCGTATATAGTCACCTTCGTAAACAGTAGATGACATGCCAAACGTAATGGTGTGCCAAATGAAAATTTATGAAAGTGAAATTAACCTGTAATATACTAAAATAAAGAAATTGGAAGTTTTAATATACGTAAAGCAGTTGGCATTACAATGGTTGTAATACATGTTATCCTTGCGAAGCCCCAAATAGGTTCCGTAGCACAGCGGTACAGTGCGCTTGTGAAGCTCAAGGGCGAATTTTTGAAGTGGTTCAAACCACATCACTGAAAAAAAAAAACTTTTAGTTACGTAATAATATTATAATAAGTAATAATGTTGAATCAGTTTAATAAGGTTACGGCTTGTTTGTATGAAGTATTTACAAACTGATTTTAGTCGTTTCAGCAAAAAATACTTAGACTTATTGTTATGTTTTTTTTTTTCAATTTAAAATTCTGTAATGTCATTGAAGTGTAACTTATAACGTGTGCGGAAACATTTTAGTATTAACTGTTTAGTGAATTTAAACAAGATGGGAGGTGTTTTAATAAAATCATTTTTTGAAAAACAGCCCGAAGCCGGGGTTTAGCATATTTAAAGTTCTTTTCACTTTTATCGCAGTCGTATCTAATAGTTTAAAATATTCGTCAATTTCGTTATTCTATCTGTGCGCTATGACGGGAAGCTGCATTTACGATTCAGGGAGCGAATTCTAGCGGCAGGTGCATAAAGTACGTGTGTAATTCGCGTCCAAACATTTTGGTACTTGGAAAGCGAATATTATTTTATCAGTATATCATCACACTCGGTAGTATTTTTAAGAATTCTACGTTTAATTCCGTGTCAAAGGTACGTATTACAAGTCTATTTCCAACGTGAGAAGACATGAATTTGCTCGTTACCGAGTTTGGTTGTTACACGTCATTGGCAAGTACTGAGAGATTCACTTACATTTTTAAAATTAGAATAAATATATCAAATTTCTTACCTTACATTTTATTTGATTAGTAGTTATGTGTAATATTATTGAAACACACACATTTGTGAACATCTTTTGCCCTGTAATAACTTAAAATAACTGAAGTTTGATTAGATTAGTAGATAATAATTTTATAACAACATATTTACACCCTTTCATTCCCCCTGAGAAAGTATTTCTGAAACAGGTAGAAAAAAAAAGATGGTATATTTTTTGTGTGTATAAATCATACCAAAAATTTTACCTCCCTCTTGATTACCTTCAGAATTATAAATGTTTATAACGCAGTAAAAGACCCCATTTTCACCCCTTAACATTGTAAAAAGCTGCTATGGTATTAATTATGTGGTTTATTATTGCTCATTTTCTTACCTTGCACTCGATTTGCTTGGAGATATTATCTATTATTATAAAACTAACATACCCCTTTTTCACACATTTTGTAGTTGAATTGCAAAAACTGATAAAAACAAGCTACACAAGTCATTCCTTAGATTATTTTTGATTAGTTTCATACATTGTACTTTATTTTCTTGGATGCAGTATTTATTACTGTAAAAAAATAATAATTCTTTAACTACCTTTGGGGAAGAATTGAGAAGAAAAAAATGCTGCTATGTAACTAATTATGTACCATCATTCATCCACAGTTTCTTAACTTTACCCTTAATTTGCTTGGAATGTATCATTTTATTAATACAAAATCTCTCTTACCTCCTTTTATCAATTTTCCAGTCCAATTCTTAGAGTAAAAAAACACAAGTTACGTTACTACTTCGTGCTATTTTTCTTTCCTCTTACTTAATGTAATTTGGAAATATGATTCTTATTTTATGAAACCAAACTCAACCCCCTATGTTATCTAGCCCAAATAAAATATAATTTCATATAAGTTAAATATTACACGTTATTTGTGCTGCATCCCTCCCCCCTTTTTTTCTCATTTTCTCATTTAGTTCGGAGGATATGGTTTTTTAATGGAGCAACACTTCCATTTTCTTCCTTCAACGGGAGAATTTCGAGAAATGGGGAAAAAGCGAAATGCCCAACTCCAACGAGGCGCCAATCGCATTATATCGCCCGTGCTTGTCGGCTGAAGAGCACCTGTCATCCACAATAGAATATGCAGATTGCAGCCGGGATGTTGGCAGCAAGGGCTCAGCCGCCACAATTGGTGCGGGGTTGGAGTGAGTTATCAGGAATCGGATCCAGCCGATTATGTAACCTGACATGACGCAAAGAGCGCCCGACACAGCCCTGGCTTCATATGGCTGAGGGCAGAGCGGGGAAGGCAGCCCTCGGCGAACCTTCTCTGTGGACCTGGGTGCTTCAACTCCTGCGACTCACAGTCCAGGCCAATGTTTTTACAATGGCTCTTCTGTCCATCTCGAAAACCATGATATTGAAATGGCACTATTGCCGTCGGCCTTCTGTTTACAGTGTGGTATAAGCTGTCGATTATTTTGATTTTTTTTACTATGTTTGTTTGTTATTTGTAATTTTTTTTTCAAGATTATGCAGTCGAATTGAATAACTTTCAAAACACCTAGAAATAAATTTTAAAATTTGTACTTTTAAAATTATTTCTTTAATTTAATTTTTGTATAAGTTTTTTTTTTTTTTTTTTTGTTAGCGTGGCCAATTTCATTCAGTGACATATTTAAAAATCAACATCGAGTGGTAAGGGCCGTCGCTTATTTCAGAATGGTGATCGTCAAGATCTGATACTTATATATATATACATATTTATTTATTTATGACACAGCGAATTTCCTAACAGGAAGCCTATGAAGCCTCATTGACGATAAGGCAAGTCTGCCGTTACATTCGACAAGTCTTGTTTGTTCGCCGCAAGATGACTTTGATCGAAATTCCACCAACCATATTCCTTCGGTTATCCTCTCAGATGTACTTAACTTTGGCTGCAATCTTGTGTGAAATTTCCTCGTAGTGAGCTGATGATGCAAAAATCAGCTACCAACATATTTTACTTATGTATTTTTGTTTTTTGGCGTTGAAATAGCACCTGCTTGTAATTCACAACATGCAAAAGTTATTTAACTTACGACGACCTATAGTTACTTAATTCTCCAGATTCTTAAATCAAATAAGTTTCTAAAAGAATAATTTAATAAGTATGCCCCTACGATCCTTTAACAATAACATTTCAACGAACGAGTTAAAATATATTCCTGATCCAATTATTGTATTCCACAAATCGTTATAAGCATGGGAGACTAACTCGACAGCACTTCCATACAATAATTAATAACTGCAAACTGTGCCACCGATTTCGTCTACCTCTTACATTCGATGGCCTACATTATTATACATGAATTTGCTTGCGTAATTTGCCAACATATGTGCAACAGATCACTAAAACTCTGATAAAACTGATAATTTATGAAAACAAATTGTAATTTGTCTACTTTAAATCGCTTACATTTGTGCATTGTGAAATAGGCATCTCACACATACCTACACATTACAATAGACTTCCAATGTGCAACGCATTTTTAGGCTTTGCATAGGCATTCGCTTATAAAAGTTAACCCAAGATTCTTATTCAACTTTAATTGGTGTGTTAGTGTGCTCTTGCCACCAGACAAACTGCGTAGGCCTTTTGAAAACATCCGCGATGTGAGGTTGTGCTTCCATCCGTGACGTAAACCATCTTTGTTCTGGGATCGCAAGGTCCGTGTACTTTGGACGTGTTATCTTCATTGGTAGTTGGAGTTTCGTGGTAACTCTTTCCTGGGTTCTCCCGAAGAATCTTTTATTCCGGTTTTTTTTTCGAAAGCCAAACATGGTTTCAATACTGCCTTAGTTTGCTATTGTTAATATTTTAGATATATTTCGAAGAAAGTCTACCTATCGTAGTCGTTACCATGGTGCGACTTCCGGAAATATTCTTACTAGCTTTTTATTCATGGTACATTAACCCCCCAAAAGAATCTTGAACTTATCTTACGTGTATCGCTTTTTCTGGGTACAACTGTCGTAACTGTGCACAAATTACCTCTAAACTTTAAACGTGAAATATAGGGATGGAAAATCTTATCTGTCCACCAACACTGTGCTGAATGTGCAGCAGGTCTTGGCTGGTCAGGTGGGCGCTCTGCTGCAAGTGTAGCAGAGCCTGCCTGTTGAGGTGTCCTTGAGTTTGGCATGTAGGCCGAAAGTCCAGAAGATCCTGGCCTGGTTTGGAGGCTGGAGGTGACGCACTGCTTCATGTCCAGCATGTCCTGCGTGTTGAAGTGAATGTCCGAGGGCGGTGCTCTGCCACATGTGTAGCCAAGTCCTGGGTGGTCAGTTGCCTGGGTGGAGACAGCCTTGTGCTGCTGTTCTAGTTGCCGGGTGATGGTTGTGCTGTGCAGCTGCTCTGACCCGTTACATCTTGATAAAGTTTGCTGGTAAAAAAAACACCAAGAGCTCTTTTTTGTTTTTATTGTTAGCAAGGTTTCGGTTTCAAAAATGCTTTATTATACGAGAAGAGAGTACAGAAGCCGTGGCCAATATTATATACAATAATAGGTAACAATAAAAACAATTTTAACAAGGAAAATAAGATAACACTAACCTAGGCGACCAGCTACACACAGCAATACCAAACAGCACGTTTCTTCTTGCCAAATGAAGAGCAAAACAAGAACTGAAGAAGGATACAAGCGAGGATTTCACATTTACTCTTGGCCCATTACCTCTTAACTATCATGTCTCATTTTTAGGCTTTCTTTTAGGTGGTGGTCAAAACTAAATTGATTCTGTACCTATATGGTTTTCCACCTTAACAAAATGTATGGTCTAACAATCTGGTCGCAGTACTGTGTAATAGTTTTGGCTGTTTTAGGTATAAGCATGCGAATCAAACAAGCTCTATAAATTATTACATAAGAAAAACCTAAGGTTCATGGACAGTCGTCAAAGGCATCACTAGACTGGGCAATACAGGAGACCAAATGGGATTTGCTCTGACAGGCTCACGATCAGTCTGAGATGACAGCTCGGACTGATCGTGGCTGGGCGAGTCCAGAGACGTGCCGCTGTTTCGGCGGGTTCAGGCTGCCGAGGCCTGCTGGAGGTCTGCAGCTCTGCTCACGGCGCGGGTGCTGCTAATGGGAGTCCTGAACCGCGGCGTCGTGTAATCCACTTACACGTTACGTCTCTTTCCCCAGGTCGCGCTCTTATCGCAGACCGTTATTCATTAATGGCTGTTATCTGGGCTTGTGAAAGCTCGACTCTTGGGTTCTTGGACTCGAGCCCGGAACCGCGCACAACCATTTTCCCTGCCCTTATCTCTACTGCGCCGCGGCGATATCTCCTCGCTGCTACTGCTCAGCCGTTTGCTACATTCTCCAGCTGGTGGGCTCTCTCTCTGACCTTTTCCTCCTACCTCTCACTTTTCATCTCCTGTGTCGCAACTCATGACATTTATGTAAGTGTCCACTTTTATCAATTTTACAATAATTTAATTTTTTTTCTCCGTAACACTATTTCCTTCTTTATTCTTGCAGATGTAGAGATATTAACTGCTGGTGTACAACTTCCAATAAATATAAGGTGTTTTTTTTTAAATATTTTAAATGATGGTAACACTAAACTTGCAGATATCGCACAAGGTTGCAAGGAAAGAGAAGGGCTGTACGTAGGCTTTTAAGTTGCTCCTGTCGACATACTCGGTCGCAAGACGCTCTTTTTGGTTGCACGTTTCCAGCAACATTGCGTCGAGCACATTCTTTGTGGCCTATCTTAAATGTTGATGTTGCCGTTTTGACATGCACAATCGAAATTTTTTTTGACGTGATAACGTCTTATAAATCGATGAACGCCGGCTGCACGCACGAAAAAGCATTTCTCATTGTCACGTTCCGCCTGAGCCGAGCAAGAACCGGCCAACCACCGTGCGAGAAAATCTTCTATAATATCAAACAGGTTAAGGCGGGCTTTTTAAAAGCAGCAATTTAAAAAATATATATTTATTTGTCCAATTTCGTCATTTCAAATTAAAAATTTATTGACATTGATTTGATTTCAGTTTATTTCTATAACTAATTGTTCGTGATTATATTTAAACAAATTATTTAAATTAAATTTGCAAAAACTGTAAATAATATTTGAACATAAAAAGTATGCAATTTTTCATCAATGTTTTGTTATGAAGTTATAACGTAAAATTATCATCCGTAAACCGACTTCACCCTTTTTTTTTTTAATTAATTTACTTGCAGTTTATAATTTGGTAGTGAAAATGAATGTTTTTAAGGAGTTAACCCTTCAGTAGGTAGTTTAAAATCCCTCCATAATGGTTAGTGGCCCATATATTTCACTATTTAATTAACATTTTTCTGTGCATAATTCTGGAAACCGTAATTGTTTAGAAGAAATGCAACATATTTACAAAAACACCATTAAATCAAAGTTACACTATATAAAGTTTTTTTTTAATACTTACTCATATTGTTTACATTTAAGTCCATTGTAATCGTGAACGTTAAATAATATAGATTATATTACGTAATGCTAAAAATTAACATCTTTAAAGTATTACAAAAAATATTTTCAACTGTTTGTGGTGGTAAGTACAATTTGAGAATTCACGTTTGAAGTGCCACGATGGCTGGTGCCCGGCACGCAGAGGCGGTTGACACACACACATTGACTCGGAGTTAGGCACACGAGCTTATGAAAAGGACTAAATATATCTGAGGAATGTTGAGCTATATTTAGCTAATATAAACCTCAGGGGATGTTGATCTGCCTGATAAATTAAAGCCAACATTTTATCGGTGCCCGAACTAAAAATACGACGTCTGACGGCCGTAACAAAAAAAAAACCTCCATTTTTCAACTGCTCGGTGAGTAGCAGCCTCCACGGACCAGCCAGAGCACACCGCGAGAGTGAAAGCGTTTAAATAATTAGTGTCTCTCCAGTGGCGCAGTTAATTGCAGCGCAGGCCAATTTCCGCGCGACAAATGGCGCCGCGCCGACGACTGCCAATGTCTTCAGTCGCCGCCTGCGCCCCAGCCGACCACGTGTCACCCCCCTCCCCTCCCCCCCTTCCTTCACCACAGGGGTGTCGGCCGCGCGAAGCAGCCAGGATCCACTTGTCCCTTACAGCAGCTGTACTACTTATGGACAATCAATACATGCAGTAATAAATACCATATCAAAGGAAATAAAGTACGATGTAAGGAACCATTGAAAAATAATCTATTGAATGACTTGCATAGCGTGTTCGTATCAGTTTTCGCAATTCGACGTAGGTTGACGTGAAAACCACTCGACCGATTTTAATGAGACCTTCTGTATTTAAAAGTTTATTATCGGACTTAAAAAACTAGTGTACATATTATCTTGCTACGTGATGAAAACCGGTCTTATAACAATAAATGTGTGTATGTCGTCTTTGTCCGTTTGTTGGAGCATCACGAAAAAGTACTAGGCCGATTTTGATGAATTATTTTTTTGTTTAAAAGCTTATGATTAGAAGTAAGATTTGGTGAATATTTTAGCTCACTACGATGACGGAAGTCGGAAATAATAGCATTAAAACCACGTATTTTTCACAACCAAGTGTGACCACTATAAGGTACGCTGCCATTTCAAGTACATTTATGAAAGAGGGGTCAGGTTTAGTGGCCCTTGCACTAGATGCCATGTGGGCGGATCTGTTTAGCAAGGTTTTGTGAAATTTGGCCATTTAATTTTTGATGCTTTCTTCGTTTCCATGGCTACGGGCTTTTGCATTGGATATGCCTTCTGCGTATCAATGGCAAAAGCTTTTGCAGCGACAGTGGCGAACCCACGAGTAGAGGCATGTATAATTAGCAGTGCGAGTGTGTTCTGCCTGCAGACTGCCGTAGCGAAGCGCGGGTACTCCGGCTAGTGCGTGATAAAAATTAATTTGCCAAGTTAAAGGAGAGGGCGCGAACTTTAGGTCGCCGATTCTGACGTCCATTTGCGAGAGTAAAGTAATTCCAAATAGCAATCTACCCTGTAAAGGAGAAAACCCGTCTCTTAATAGTTCTATAGAAATAATTAATCGAAAATTGAGGCCCAACTTATATTTTCCGTAACTTGGCACTCAGAATCGTTAAGGCAGTTTGAGCCAGCTCTTAGGGCGTGACTACCTCGCTGGCGGCTCGGGTTGGATACCAGAATGGCTACTTTATTAAAGAGAAACTTCTTTGGGTGCGTTGGGAGTAAAATTAATTTCAAGGCTGCATTTAATGTAACCAGCGACCTAAGAGATATATAGACTGCTAGTGGGAGGCAATCTTTGATTCCAATTGAATTTGACAGAATGGTGGGCAAACAGTGCTTTGTTAGCAGACGACGTACGTTGACAGCAGAAAAGTGGCAGTGTACTAAGTTAATTATGTAATTGCATTGAATCTGAAATATTAACAGTAAAGACACAACTAAAACTCGTAATGAACGAATACGACTACAATAATAACAAAACCACACAAATCATTTAAAAGTTGTCATTATTCCATTGCAGTCGATTATTTTAAATTAATAGTACTTAGTAATGAGATTAATTCCATGTACTGTATCAAATTACCTACACGAAATACATAGGTTCAATAACTGATCTACATATTGGTCACAAACGTTGGGTCGAAGAAGGGCTAGCTATTTTCTAACGCATTTAATGTCGTCTACACATCGCATTACGATGAAACTATATTTAAAATTATTTTTCACTCGTTCCATCTTTAAGTATTACCCGCAAAAACTGTAAAATTGCGAAAAACCTACATCTTTCTCTGTGAAACTATTTCTGACTCTAAACGGTTGCGGACGGTGCAGAGAACATGGTGGGCCGCGGGCTCCACGTGGCGGCGTGTGGCTCAGGTTGAACCCTGCCATGCTGCAGGGATAGGCGGGTCACGGTGGTAGGGACCCGCCTGCGCCTGACGCCACCCCGACTTGGGCAGAGGGCAACACAGTGGGGTTTGAGCTTATTGTGCACCGCACCACTGGCCACCTTCGCAAGAAAATGGTGTTCTTCCAATTACGTTTTATTCTAATTACTTGTGTAAATCAGTATTGTTAGACAGTGTTATATGAGTATTGTTTTAGCTGTGTAACTAAATAATTTTTTTGCAGTGAAACTTCTTTGGGCGCGATGACACTAAAATTTCAATTACAATTGCAAGGCCGAATTTAAATGCAACGTGTTCGTGAAATCTTGTTTTTTAAACGTTTCTGACGCCAAAGAGAGATAAAGAGAGCACTTAAGAGTCGAGGTTTGAATAGCCAAAGAAGTTCACTTCTGTAACGTGAACTGAGTTACTCTTGCTCATTTTATTAATTTTATTTTTATCGATTATATTTATTTAAAATAAAAGAAATAGAAAAATGATTTACCATATTACGGACCATCAGAAAGATATTTTACGTGTTGTAATTTTATTTCTTGTACATTATTCTAAAACAGATATATCTTGAAGTTCTCTGCGTCAATGCCCTTACTTTATTATAACAACAACGGAAAATTGCAACATCAAAATACATTAATTAGTTATTCACCAATTCAGCGCTCCGGAATTAGCTATTAACGTGTTAAAATTTATTTTGTATGCTGCAAAACTGATAGAACCACGAGTCGCATTCCAAAATATTAACGAAAAATTTTCCTTTTGTGAAAATAGACATGTTGTTTCCCACCTGAGACAGGGTCAGCCTGATGGAATGGGGCTGACACTCGTAGGAGCAGGCTGCCATAACCGAGGAACCGACCCTGTAGTATCATGCTCGTAAAATGCAATAATTTCAACCGTATTATTCTACAACAACATGTTCCAAAAGTATGTATTTTCTCATCGGTGTTGATGTAATACGTGACACAGCTGCTGTATTTTCTATAAATTTCCAGTAATGCTGCAATATGCACTTAAATATACATATTGCTTATCATTGATATTTTACCTCCTTCGATTGATTTTCTTGCCCCGTGAAGCTTCAGGACATTACGTCACACACAACCAACCTCAAAGATGAGGTCCTGATGACGTTCGAGCGAATGGACTCGAGACTTAGAAAGAGAATGAGGTTCCGCATTACAAACAAGACAGGAATATCATCAAGAGTTACCACTTTGACAAGGGTGACTGAAGGAAAAAGACATAATTCTACGAACGCTACATCTTTCAACGTACCGTTGGTTTGGCACTGCCTATAAAAATTTGTGGGAAGTAAAATCTCTAACTTTGTTTTCTCGTGTAGAGGCCGCATACGACGCTGTTGCACCGAGAGGATGCCCTGATTAGCTGGCTCCCGGCTGTCCCAGGGAAGCTAATGAAAATGCCCCTCCACAAGTCTGGCCTTATCGCGCTCTTCCACTACAATAAGACGTCCAGTCCTTCCATATCACTCGGCGGATACACACGGCGCCTGAAAGCTACACACTTGCCAAAACAAAAACAAAATTATGTATTTAGTTTATTACTTACTAGCTATAGTATCCATGCTTAACTACGGAATCTACAGGCAGAACACAGGGCTCATTACACGTGCCCTTCATAATATGTACGCCACTGCCACGCTTTGAATTAATTTTTACTATTTCTGAACGTATTCAAAATATACTGATTCTCCGCACTCCCTGGTCTAGTTACAGTTGTCCACGAGATAAGCATGTTGTTGCGATGACACCCTCGAAAGACTTGAAACAAACACAGTAACAAATCATATCATAATTGAGTAGAAATATTAAATAATCAAAAAATCCAACCCGAACTGCAAGCAATGCCATGGAGACGCAGAAGGTATCAGCAATGCAAAAGGCCGTTACCATGGATACAAATAAAGCTTCAACACTGCAATAGCAAAATCCGTTCAGCCGTTGTAGTATTCATATCTATCCCATACCAACCATGCATATATATATTTATTTAATTATATATATATTTATTTATTTATTTATTTATAAACAGTAGCCTATGTCACTCTCCGGCCCTCAAACTATCCCTGTGCAAACAAAGAAATCATGTCGATCCGTTGTTCCGTTGCTGCGTGAAAGGACGAACCAAAATATTTATAATATTAGTATCAGAACCTCAACAAAACATTTCAAATGACTCGGGTACGTTTCTATCGTCAGTTTGTACATTATTGTAATGCACATATCAGGTTTCGTGTAATAATAGTGGGTTTACTCGCATTTTTGTTAATGATTTATTTTTCCCGTCAAACGAAAGCAAACGAGCTAAAATTTTAGATGTTGAATTGAGAGAAATTTCATGAAGCAGAGTTGTTCCTTTAGTGAAAGAACTAACCAACTTAGATCATAATTATTTATTTAAAAATAGATTAGGTACTGTAAAACTCAAGCTAAAGTTAATCGCCCAAATGACTTTGGGTAGTAAATTTTAATACATATATAGTTAATATTTTAAGCAACAAGGTAACGGTTTGTAAAGTTTCAAGTTAAAAGTAAATACGCATTGAACTTCATGTGTTTCTTAAGATTTCTACTTGGTTTAGACTAATATATGAACGATTTATGCAGTCAATAGTAAGAGATTGGAAAATTACGTACAAAACTTTGCTTGCATCTGTATTGTGTGGAATTAGAATTTGACAGCGAAACTTTCAATTTTTGAAATTTTTCTTAGAGCAACATGAGATTTACAGCTCACAAAAATTAATGCATAAACGGTAAAAAATTAAATTCCATTTACAAACCTATGTTATGAATTAGAAAACATTTTTGTAATAAACCAATTTCACCTCGCATAAAAATGTTTTAATGTAAGGAAAATATATATTTGCATGATAGTCGTAGTCATTGAGAATATTTGAGAATTAACTTCAGACAAAGTGGAAGACGATTCTGTCTCATTTTCGAACACAGATTCAGCATGAATCTTCAAAGAAAAGATTGGTCATATTTGTGATCTTTGATTTATTAAGAAATAAAAGGCAAAACAAAGCGAATGTATTTAATACATAGGAAGACAAATATGAAAATTTAAATTATAAGGAAAATTTGAAAAATTATAAAAACTGATCTCGATAAAAAAATGAAAGTAAAGTACTCATCTACACAAAAAAAAACTATTACTATATTAAACCGGCTTAAAAAAATAGCAGGTTCTCAATTCGTCTGCATATATATTTATGTATGCTCGGGGATAACTTTTTTGTTTATAACAGATTTTAATCATTCTTTCTGTGTTGGGTTCCATATAGCTCCAAGGTGGCCCCATTATAATTGTATTGTTATTGGACCTTGTACTTCGAAGATACACCACGGAACTCCTCAAAATCAAATATAAAATGTATATTGATTGAGGTATTGTTAAGTTTGACAAGTTGGTATCTAACTATGGTCAAGGACGTGCAGGACTGGAATTGGACTACGAAGGTTAACGACAAGCAGCACGAATGTGTTGATTGAGTTGTTATGGATATTGTTTCGAACGTGAGAGACCAGACCGCGATGCCAGGTTCGGAGCTGGCTGGCAGTTCTGCACGGCCGCGTGGCCTTCACTGGCGTAAGGCACCTGGCCGTATTAAAAGGGACGTCACTACCCCCCCCCCCCTTCAACCCCTCCTCAAAGCTCCACGAACATCGTCCTGCCTCGGCGCCGTTATCTATCGCTGAGCGGCCTTGGGAATTCCGCGGGCCGTGACGTGAACGATTGACGCTTCGGGCTTCGGGTTTGAAATAAATCCTTCTAAGTCACAGGTTATAATGCTAGGGACAAATGCTATGCAGTCTGTAATAAATTCATTTAGCATCCCTGCTATAATTTTAGATAAACAAAAATTGTACATTTCACCAACAGTTAAAAACTTGGGTATTATGCTTGATAACTCACTAAACTGGTCTCAGCATATAACGTTGGTATGTAGACGGCCGTTCGGCGCTTTGCATGGCCTAAAACGTCTGAAAAATCTTTTGCCAACCTGTGTTAAAAATATTTAATTAAGTCACTTATAAACCCCATTTTTGATTACTGCGATACTGTTTATGGCGATTTAACCGAGGTGCAATGCAAAATGTTACAGCGCATTCAAAATTTGTGTGTCCGTTTTATTTTTAATTTAAAGAGTCGTGAGCATATCTCCCCGTACTACAATAGGTTATCTTGGCTAAAACTGCACAAAAGACGACAGTTCCATTCCCTTTTACAGCTTAAGAAAACATTGACACATGCCCCGTCCTATCATGCTGTCAAGTTTCAGTTCCTCGGTTCACGTCTAGGTATAGGCACACGTTCGCAGAGTAATTTTTCTTTGCTCATCCCCCAACATAAAACAGCTGTATACTCAATCTTTCTCTGTGACTACAGCTCGTGCCTGGAATAAATTACCCGAGTCAATCAGACTTCAAAATTCCCTTTCTATGTAGTATCAGGTATAGCTGTGGTATCAGATATAACTTTAGCATTAGATAGATACAAAAAAAAAGGCCTTTCTATAGTATGCCTATAATACGTTATACTTCAGGTAGCTCATATGTATCGTATATGCTAATTTTTTATTATTTTCATATTCGTACTTATATGCTAATTCAGTTTTTATTTAAATGTATTTGTGACAATTTTTGGTATATGTACCTAGTTAGTAAAGATGTATGTTGTTAAGTGTAAGACGAGGGGGTACGCCTTAACTTTGCCACTTAAAATAAGGCAATAAATAATTAAATAAATAAAAAATTGGGATCTGACATTTTTAAGCAAAATTATTTATTCTTATTTTAAATATTAGTCATCAATAAAACTGTAATAAAACTTAATTGGGATATCCCTCACGAACCTAGTTCTCCGCACAACATAAATCTCAACAATATTGAATGTCTTAACGAATTTCATATTATGCCTATTAAGGTAGTTATGCAATAATTTTTGTCATAAGAACACTATTTTTCATTCCTTGCACTACTAATACATGGTCATATACATATTTTTTGATAAAGATTTAAGGTCATATCAAGATGGTTATTAATAATTTTTTACGAATTTTATACAAAATAAGTTTAATGTTTTAATTGCAACCTCTGTTTTTACGGTAATAGTTCGTTCAATAAAAATTGTTTGAGCCAAAAGATTCAGCTGGAGTTTAGGAATTTTACAATAAATTATAATGGATTTTAAAGTGTATTTATCAAAAAAGTAATTACTTTTTGTCTTTATACTCTTGTTATTTCCACCCCTTGCAGTAATGATTTGTTATATAGAATATACTTCAGATAAAAGTTTTCAACAATATTTACAAAAACAATTACATTAATTCGATAGAGTACTTTGTATGGATATTTTATTTATTTTCTTATTTCAAGAAGACGTTTTATTAACCCCTTGCAGCAATGGTTTGTCTAATCAAAAATTGTTCCCGACAAATGTTTTGGATAAAAATTATAAAATGAATACATAATTTGTACATATTTTTTGTTGTGCCTATGAAGGAAGTTGATGATTATTTTGTCCTCCAACCCTTGTTTTTTCAACCCCCTGCAGTTATGGGTGGTCGTATTAATAACTTTTTCAGACAATAGATTTTTGTATTACACCTACAAGTTATAATACGTTCTAATGGCTGTGAAATTTTTACTTATTATGGGAGTTACCAGCGATTTTTCTGTTTTTCAAAAAAAACCTCCCTATTTTTAGCTCTTTGGTCGAATATTGCTCATTAACAAACTCGACCAAAATTATTCACTTCTAGATTTTAATTATCGGTGTTGAAGTTATTCATGAAAAAGTACGAAACTTATCGTGGTTTATGGGTCTATGGACAATTAAACGAAAACTATATAAAAAAAATTCTGAAAATCGCACCATAGTAACAGCTAAATAAGTAGTATTTCTTTTAAATGTATCTACCTTAAAAAAATTATATAAATATTATATGTATAGGTGGTTCAAATATTCACGAAAATTTACGTACGTGATTGAACTTAGACGTCCTTGTATTTACAAGTATTTTTATACATTTTTACAGCATGTCTTCTCCTACATATTTAAATTCTCCTGTGATATTTGTAAAGACATATGAGGGTTGTTTTAT
This sequence comes from Bacillus rossius redtenbacheri, assembly GCF_032445375.1. NCBI lineage: Eukaryota > Metazoa > Arthropoda > Insecta > Phasmatodea > Bacillidae > Bacillus > Bacillus rossius. The sequence continues at coordinate 90,673,186 of NC_086332.1, forward strand.
AAGGAATGCCATTTTGAAATTCCGCCACTGCAGCGCTGCAGTCGACATTTCGCGCATGCGGGCTGTTTACTTATATCTGCTGGCCAGTCACAGATGCCATTACGGAAACATTCAATCGTGTTTACGTTTGTTTGCGAGCGTTTAAAATACCTCTGCCGATTGAGAATCCCGCCGACTATGAAACACGCTCTGTGATGGCGTTTTCTTAGTGCTGAAATCCATAGTCAGATCAGAGAGGTGTGTGGAGAAATGGTAAGGAAATTCCTTGTAAATATATATTTTGATAAAACATTAATTATGATTATTTTTCCCCTTAATTTGAGATCATACCCGCATCTTACTATTTAATCTCTTTTTCAATTAAAAATGTCTCTATACGTATTTTCATTTGAGATTATCACTGATCCGACGATGAGTTTCAGCCGCTTTCACACCTTTAGCGCCGAGAAACAGAACACAGTGTGTGTTCAACAGACGGCGGGAGTCTCAATCGGCGAAAGCATTTATAATGCCCGCAAACAACTAGGGTCTAAAGCTGGCCAGCAAAAGTAGATAGGTACACATGCCGACCGCAGAACCGCGGCGACCGATTTTCAAAATAGTACTTATTAAAACAAAACAAAATGGGTGTATGTACTTAGGTACGTGCGTTAGAAGTTATATTATATATATATAGAAGTTATTTGGCATCATTAAAAAATTGTTTTTAATTGCATGCAAAAATAGTGCGTGTAGTCCCTCCGCGCGGAAGAAGTGAAACTTCGTAATGTGGAAATGAAAATAGGAAGGGGTAGAAATTGATTTATAGTGAAATCATATTCTATCAAATCAAACTAAAAAAATTAAGTAAATAAATTTGTAACGATTCATATATTCATTTTCAGAGAGAGAAGAGAGACCTATTGAATGTCTATAAAACTAACTTTTTTATGAGAGCAGATTTTCATGAAATAAATCATGAAATCATTCAACGATAAAAGCTGTTTATTTAATCAAGCGGACGGGTTCGCCCCAAGGAGAAAATTGACGCGGCGAGACCTCGTGGACATAGAGAAATGACACTCACTCACTATTCATGTGGCTATGAAACATGATTTTTTTCTGCAATTTAAATTAATTGTAATATACAAAAAGGGTATTGAAAATTGAAACAAATATGGCGACACTACAAACTGTCAGGATCTTTATTTTTTTTTTCTTACTCTCTAATTAGTTCCTTACAATAGCATTCACTCTCGCTCTCTCTCTTTCTATTCCCCCTCCCCAGGAGCGTTAAACGTTTAACGCAACCTTGTTGGAAGTCGCATTAGAAGTATAACTTCAAGAACACCCCTCGTGATGAAGCCCGTCAAAAGTAGGCCGGATCCGCTCGTCGGACTGAATGTGGCAGAAGGCTGGCCCATGTGGTTGATGCGGAATGCCGGAGTGGTCTCGCCGAGTACGCGGGTTGGTAATCTCTTGGCGCGCGGTGGAAGCCGTCTCTTCTCCCAAGCAACAGAAGCCTGGCCGGTCGCGGCCACGGCTAACTGTCGGCTCTCTTTCCGCGGGAGGCCGGTGAGAAATGTGTTGCCGACTGCCGGGGAAGAAATTCGCGAGAAATAACAGCGCCTGAAATGGGGCGCGGCTCGCAAGAAAACTCCCAGAAAGGGTAGAAAAAAATTAAAATATAAAAGATTAATGAAATTGAAAGAGAAAAATGTGAAAGGATCTCGGGAGTTTTTTTTTTTTTTTTGGAGCATCGCTCAGAACTTATTCGACAGTTTTCCTGTTGTGTGTTGTGTGCAATCGAAACTTTGATGGTTAAATGAAGTAAATGTCAGACTGCCTGGAATTATTTGCTGGGAAGGCATCGGAATACTAATGTAACATTAGCACTTATTTTTACAAAATAAAAAAATTCAGGTTTGGCTTTGGGTTACGAATGGATGTTTAATAGTACTAGCTGAAGTACGCCGCTTTTCCGTGAAGATGCTTCTTTTAGTGGGTTGGTGATGGAATTATCTTTTTAAATTGTATGTAGACAGTAGATATTTAGGTATTAAACAACCAAACATTATCCTTATTTATATATATATGCATCTATGTATTAACATTTTATTGCAAAGTTTGAGGTAATACGATGTCTATAGATTGTCTATCCGGAGCGTAAATAAACACTATCTGGTGTGCCGACTCTAGAGCTAGACACCTATTGTTGTCCCGTGTGAAGAAAATAATGTTTCCAAGTTAGTATTTACCACAAAAAGTGATAACCCATGCGCGGTTGATACAGCGAATTCAAGTTGGATGGGACACTGCAATGATTGAAATTAAAGGTAAACAATGCAACAGACATTTTTAGGAGACAAAGCATCAACCACGCAATGGCCGTTGCCATGGAGACTAAAGCGTCAACAATGCTTGGTCGTTGCCATGGAGACTATACCATCATTAATGCAATGGTCGTTGCCATGGAGACGAAAACGTCAACAATGCAGTGGCCGATGCTATTGAAACGAAAGTGTCAGCAATGCAATGGCCGTGGCCATGGAGACGAAAGAATCAGCAATGCATGCATTGCCATGAAGACGAAAGCATCAATAATGCCAAAGCGAAAATTTATCTATATGTACTGATATTCTACTTTAAGGGGTACGGGAAAAGTGTGTGTAATGGTTTTCTAACATCTCGCGTAGACATTCACCGTTCTCTTGTTTTAAATGTTGACTGTGCATAATTTCATCTTTATTATAGTAAACTGTTGATTTGTATAGGAAACAAAGAAACATCAACATGTCGGAGAAAAGGGGATTATTTTAACTTTATACACTGAGAGAGAGGTTTGTTTGCCTCAACAAAATATTTGTTTGTATATGGCGAAATAAATATATTTTGTTAATTGAAACAAATATTTTGTAGTAGGAAAGATTCTGTTCACCCATCAAAATGATTTTGTCAACTCAAATGTATAATTGGTTAGGTGTAACAAATCAGTTTTGTTACTTACCGAGTTTGGTCAAGCTAACAAAATATTTTGTTCCATCAAGTAAATATATGTTTCGCCATTTATAATCAGATATTTGTTTGATTCAAACAAACCTTTTTCTCTGTGTAGCCTAGGTGTGTTTATACATTTTTTTGAAAACGATTATCCAAACTTATTGAGAACAGTGCTCCAGATTATTGTGAAGCGCTGACACCACAAGAGTTATAATACTGTAGTGAGAGGCCTATCAAAACTAAAAGGTAATGTTATTTTTATCCATAAATCTTGTTTGTTGGTTGAGATGGTTGGTTTGTCTTCCCGGGACCAGCAGGGTCTGGCGGTGGAGCGCCGAGTGCGCCGATGCCCTCGCTGCTGGGAGTACAGTGTCTGCTGCGTCTCGGAGCTCGGCGGTCGGCTCGATCGCCTCCGACCAAGACGGCCCCTGTTCGAGTGCGCGCGGGGGGTCCGAAGCGAGATGTCTGCGATTTTGGATTTGGAAAAGGGAGGCGGTCATTGACGCGAGTGGAAAAACCGCGTGACACGCCCGAAGATCATGTTTTCCTCGACGTTCTCCCGTTTCTCCCTTCCGCCCATTCCTTCCCAATCTTCCGATAGCATCTCGTCAACATCGAATGACCCGACGTGGACTAGACCGTCATTCACGATCTGTTTGTTCCATGCGTGTCTCTCATTTTCAACGTGTGTTGAGGTGAGGTTGTCGCAGGTTTGAATATTACATTTGAAAATAAATTACGGAGAACCAATTAAATGTATTGATGTTAAATTATTTAAGTGTATTATGAGATTATTATCAAATATTATAGGCTATAATTTAACATTGTGTTCATAGATAGTCACAGATTTTTTTTTCATTTTTATTAATTGGATTTGCACTAGTATCAAGTTTGTGTTAACACACACAAAGATAAAATTTAATTGGATGATCATATACAGAATGAGTCTCAATTCGACCAACAACTTCGGATGCCGGTTCATTTCAATAAAATAAGCTGAAAACCTTTCGTCTTTTGGTCTAAAGAGATTCCCAAGTCTGGTTTACTTTGAAGATGTGGCGGAACAACATTTTATTGTAAATATTGCGGAAAGTATTTCAGATTGAACACTGAGCGTCTGAACCATGACTAACTTAAGTATGTTTCGCAAACACTGCAAACGTTGTTGCTGTAGCAAAGTTATTTCATTGAAATAATTAGTAATAACTTCTCTATTTTCAACATTTTTGTGACTTTCTACTACCCTAAATTATTTCTAGGAAATAATTTGCTTACAGCGATAACATTCACGGTGGTTGTAGAATTTTATTCTATTAAACATAATCCAAACTCTCATTGTTCCAGCTTAAATAATTTCCTTATTATTTACAATAAAGGTGTTGTCTATCCCCAAATTCAAAGAAGTGAACCAGCCTAGGGAAGTACTTTAGACCAAAAGTCGCATAAAGATTCTCAACTTATTTTTATCGAGAAAACCCTGCAGCCAAAGTTTATCGGTCGAATTCAGACTCGCTCTCTATAAAGGATTTTTTTGTTTGTTTTTTAGTTTAAGGCAGCCGTGTCACGGCGTGTAATAAGTTGGTCGTGGCTATGCGATCCGGAACCAGGTGGAAGTGCAGGCGATGGTATCGGAGGATCTACTTGTCTGGTCCAGCTGATAGACCGGGAAAGGGCGGGCTCTTACGACAGTTAAGCAACTTCGTGCTGTAAACCAATTGTTTTGCTCGGTCTGGCTTCTTGCTGCCTCCCAGGGGTTGTCTTGTCGATCTGTCGAACTGCTATCCAAACTGTAAGGACAAACTCCCACCCGTTTTCGATTGCCAGTGAAAACAACTAATGTGGGTAAATATATAGAACTAGGAGGCTGTAAGGTGCCTAAGGCTCCCATTGAAAAATGTTAAATATAACAATAATTTCAGTTTATGTACATACAAATTTTTATTAAAAAGTCAATCTTTTTTAATATTGTGAAAGTGAAAATTATTTCCTATATATATATGCAATGATAAAACAGATTTAGACAGAAAATTATATTTATATAAAGTGCATTTGTGTTATTTACCGATAATTATACCAGCAAAGAATCAAGTCACAACAAAAGAATTTAAAAATTCAGAAGGGTGTGACTACAAAAAGACAAATTTACCAAAACCACTTTCGGGCATATAAACATATGTACACATAAGACAAAATTACCAATGATTTTTAATAATATTTTAAAATATAAAAAAGGGGGGTTGTCTTTAAAGTCGGTTTGCGGACGATAATTTTACGTGATAACGTCGTATCAAATTTTTTAAATTGCTGCTTTTAAAAAGCCCGCCTTAACCTGTTTGATATTAGAAGATTTTCTCGCACGGTAATTGGCCTGTTCTTGCACGCTCGGCTCAGGCGGAACGTGACAATGAGTCATGCTTTTTCGTACGTGCAGCCGGCGTTCATAGATTTATAAGACGTTATCACGTCAAAAATATTTTTAAAACCCAATATTTTCGAAAGGACTTAAGTGAAAAAATTCAAAATATGATCAAAAGATTTCCAGTGACGCAAAATTGTATTTCTAAAAAGGTAAAAATTTTCTGGGGAATAAGCCTTCTTCAGTAATTAATTATAAACATCGTTATTTGTAATGTGCCTAAGGCCCCCATTGAAAAATAATGAATATAACAAACTCTAAATTTAATAATTAAGGCGTGTTCCACTTTTGTAGTTTTTCAAATGATATTCTATTGTTTCTCTTCCATTTTATCTTTAAACATCTCTATGGAGTGGGCTAATATTTGTGGTGTGTGATACGCTTGTCTCCAAGGTGTACATATCTCTTTGGTGTTACAGAATCAGTGAGTCCGGTAGCCTACAACTCACGTAGTTTCGGTTCCCTACCACGTTCGTGCAACTTCGGATTTCTCTCAAAAATTGAAATTTAAAAAATCGAAGGGTTAGGTTAGGTTAGGTTAGGTCAGTCACAACATGCTTGTTTTCATTGGAAACTTCTGATTTAGCGGCTGAAGTGGCGTTAATACCAAAACGCAAAACTTCGGAAATCTTCGGAAATTCTTGCAGGGAACCGAAACTACGTGAGTTGTAGGCTTCCCCAGTGAGTCAGTGATGAGCGTAACTATATAAAGGATAGTTTAACGAGAGTGTTTCCTCGTTGGCCGGGTTGACAATTCCGTCCTCCGAGCAGACACTGGACATGGAAGGGGGGAGATACGTCTCCTCGAGTCCCTTCAGGTTCCTCCACAGCGGCTATCAGTCGCCTCTCGATCCGGGCATCCCAGGTCATGCTCGATCCCACCACTCCGACTCTACTCGAACACACGACCACCGAGTCGCTACCCTAGAGGTTCGGAGCCCACTGCACTCTTAGAACTCACGATAAATAAACGGACTTTTCGTTTCAGTTAAATTATTCGTTAAAAATTTCTTCGAATTTCATATAATGGAACCTTCGTAAAAAAAAACCACGCCGCATTTCGACTCCCGAGTTTTATGTTTCGTTCTAAACAAAGGTAATCACATGGACACAATAAGAGCGTTCTTAAAGTATACATAACCAATTTTTTTAAATTATTTTAAGTTTTGTAAGCATACCAAGAATATTCTTTTGGATTTATGTTCAACGAAAGTGAACTCAAGTGTAACTTTACGAAGAAAGCCGTAAAATTACGAATATCTCCTGATAATTTGTAACCAGCGTTCTTCGTAAATTAACTGTGATAATATTTAACAGTGTATAACTCTGGAGGACATCCCTCTATTTATAACCACGTGACGTCAATCACTATCAAACTGTGTTACTCTATATCCGGGACTTTCCGCGTTATGCCACGTTAGGGGTTATAAGGGACCACTAAGATAAAACTTTGATCTTGAAAACTGGATTCCTAATAATTAGGGTCGTGTATTTTTTTCGCGAAACGGTTTTCATACCAGATATCAGTTAAAAACTTTGTAGCGTAGTCTGCATTTCTTTGTTGGCTGGATTTATTTCAGGTACGTGTCTAAGCAAAACACGTTCCGAATTGTCCAGTCAAATAGGGCAATGGCTTCTCTTGCAGTTACAAGGGAACAATCGCTAGCACAGGCATACCTTATTTTTCCGTGGAAAATGCATGACCCTACCACTGTCTTGGTTTTAATGTCTACATCCAGCCGGATCAGCAAACTTGTTGTATTACGAGTGCTTAACGTCTTGTCGACGAGGTTGTGAGAGACTCTAAATCGGACCATGCACGTGCGAGTCCAGCTCGTCTCTGACTCCGAAGAATGAAATTCGGACTTTCAGGGCTATGCACAGTCAAAATTTTTCACCTTCAATTTACGAAGAGCGCTGGTTACAAATTGTCTATGTATCTTAATACTTTAATGGGTTTCTTCGTAAATTTAGAAACAATGAGTTCACCTTCGTTGAACATAGATCCAAAAGAATATTCTTGGTATACTAACAAATCTTTCAATAAACTGGTTAAGTTCACAGTGAGAGCACTTATTGTGTCCACGCGTGTGTTTACCTTTGTTTATAACGAAACACACAACTCGGAAGTCGAAATACGACATAGTTTCTACGAAGATTCAGTTATTTGAAATTACGAACAACTTTTCGTGTAGTTGAGTTAAATTATTCGTTGAAGAGTCCGTAAATTTTCTGTAATTTCTAACGGTGTGAAGAGCCGAGCTAGGTTGTAACAAGCAGTCGGCGAGGCCAGGCTCGCTAATGACAGTTCGCTAATGACAGTTCGCTTCTGGCGGCTTTCTTCTGACTTGCTTCTGACTTGCTTCTGACTCGCTTCTGACTCGCTTCTGACTCGCTTCTGACTCGCTTCTGACTCGCTTCTGACTCGCTTCTGACTCGCTTCTGACTCGCTTCTGACTCGCTTCTGACTCGCTTCTGACTCGCTTCTGACTCGCTTCTGACTCGCTTCTGACTCGCTTCTGACTCGCTTCTGTGTTGTTAGGGGCAATCCAAGAATTTGCATGAGTAGTTTCGAGGAACCACGAGGAAACTGAATCAAAAAGGCTGGACGAAGTTAGAATCCGAGTTCCCGGACTGTGATTCCAGAAGCTTGCCGCTGCACGGTCTCCAGCCATCGGATTGGCTGAAGAATAACGGTACAAGTTCCGCATCAATCTAGCCTTATTTTATAAGGCGTATTTTTACAGAATATATTCTAGTAATAAAACGGTCTTAGGTAAGTGACTGCAATCTATGAAATTATGAAATCAAAAAACCATTCAAAATTGTTTTTATATTATTTAGAACTCAAAAATATAGTTAACATTTTTGTCGGTTTGTTCCGGTATCAATCGAAGACTTCTTAATGGATTTTAATATACTTTAATTTATTAGGCAATATAAAATTACATAATTTCACCTGTAGGGTATTAAAAATAGGTAAATATAGTTTTAAAATATTAAATCATGTCTCAGTTGTTAAACATGCTTAAACTACAACGCCCCTTTTTTACCATTTTGCAAAATTTAACCCATAAGGGTAGTTTGGATTCAAAAAGAAAAATGCATACTTCCGAATCTTTTGCATTTTTTTCTTAATTTGTTGTTTAATGTCATTTAAAAAGTCTTATCTCGCGGTAAACTAGTGGAGTGGGGGACGGAGTTAGTAACTGCGAGAGTATTCCTTGTTTAATTAGTTTATTCATATTTTTAAATCGCAAATGAGTTAAAACGGGGTACGTTGGTTTTAGAAAAAAATATCATAGGCATATATTTTAAGTTAATCATGGAACTACGAAATGATTTTCAAAGCGTGTCTTTATTTTTTCTTGTCATTTAACCACAATGGGGGTACAAAGGCAGTCTTTTTTGTTTTTATAGTAATTTTTATAATCATATTTCAGAAGATTATCAAGTAGATAGAAAGTATTAGGTACGAATTATAAATGTACAAAAACCACAAACTTTTATCACTTTTCTGAAATTCTAGCATTAAAAGGGTGGAAATTGTGTATGTATGGTTTTATTATACAAAATCTACTTATCTAATCAAACTGTTATGAAGATACTGTCAATAATTTCCTAAAATTCTTTAAAATACCTTCTCTTTTTCATCTTTTCCGAAATATTACCTCTAAAGTTGTAATAGAGGTTAATATTTTATTATAAAAAAATTTTGAATCTAATCAATTACTATATGGTGCTTTTGGCTAAATATATTTTAACTTAATTGTAATGTTTATTATTAATATAATTTACACCTGAAGCAGTAAAAATGTACTTAGTTTAGTTTTATTTGTTTAACTGGCATAATTTTATGTTCGTAAAATGTGAAGAGGGGTTAATATTGTTTGTTTCCATATACTAAGAAAAACAACTAATATACTAATAGTTAAGGTAAGAATATTTTCACCAGTGTTTTACATTTCCAAATTTTTTTTTAAATAACTTAAAATAGTGTAGGTATTTGTAACGAGGTGAAACAGAAGAAAGTTTTATTTTGATAATTGAGTGCATATAATCAAATTAAGTGAAAGAGAAGTAAAGGATAGCATTATCTAAATTAAATGTTTAACATTTTTTTAACTAAACACATTTTCTAACAATAGTAAAATATTAGCCACATTCTGAAATTTGTTGGAGCGAAGCCGCGGGATTACAAGTTAGTGTACCATACAAACTGATAACTCGTAGCTAGGCTGCCTACTTATATTGTAATGGATTTGTTTTAAATAAATATTTGGGGGAACTGAAATGAAAACCATATCGTGTCTACTTATAATCAAAATTGGGTAAATCGTAATTCTACAGAGAACTCTCTGACTTTACATCATACATGTGTGACTGTGCAAGCGAGAAGTAATTCTTCCTTTTTAACTTGAATGAATATTAACAAGGAACACTAAGTTCAGCATCCACTACAGGGTGATTCTGGTAAAGAAAAACTGTGGAGCTTACTTACACTAGCTTAGAAAAATAAGCCCAATTTCACAACTTAAACTATCCAATTAGTCTGTAATCTTACCTACTCTACTGCTCTATATGATAAATTATTCACAAACTATCATGAAATTATAAAGCAAATTCATAGTTTGTCAGAATATTTACAGTTTTATACATTACCTTAAATCTTAATTTGAACAGAAACTTAGAGACATAATAATTTATTACACCTCATCAATGAAATAAGTATCCCTAGATATACTTTGAATTGTTAATATTCTTCTCTTAAACTCCTATCCACGCCCGCCGAATATGCCTATCTCCTTTAATTTAAAGTTTTACGTGTCTACATCTTTAACCACAATCTGGAGCACGCCCGAGAAAGTCTGAACGTAGCTCAAGTTTACACCACGACTTTAAGATCACCGACTAAAGACTTGTAAGACGGGGACCTCGCCCGCAAGAGTGATCACCGAACAACTCTTAAAATCTCTCGGAAAATATTTCCAAATATTTCCGTTATGCCTTGCCATTTTTCATATAATTTCTTGGACATACACCCTTGCAGTTTTGCTCTGTTTATCTTGGGGGGAAAATTAAGAAAGCAAATTAAGAAATAAAAATGAAAACATAAACAGACAGAGAACAAGACTAAATCAGCTGCTGTGAAACAGATAAACCTAAAGATGAACCTAAACAGGTTGTTTAGATGAGACGACAACATCAAAGACAAACACGGTAAGTTTCCTACGACTAAACAGTTGCGATATTGTTGCGTGTTGGTCGTAATATTTGTTTATCTTCATCGTTGTGTTCTTACATTTGCTGCGTAGTCCAGGTTTAGTTATCTGTCTGCATTTACTGTTATTTTTGAAACTGTTCGTCGCAGATAGCCCACTGTGTTCGTCTGTGCAGTTATCATTTTTCAATGACTATATTTCTTCCGCGGAATTCTTGTGCTGTATGATTTTTAAGTTTGAACGTGTTTGTCTGTACTGTTGTCCATAATACCCATTTAGGTTCATCATTGGGTTTACCTGTTTGACATCAGCTGATTTATGCTTTGGGTTTATTTTTTCACTTTTTTTCTTAATTTGCGTTCTTGAATTTTTTTCCATGGCAAACAGTGCAAAACTGCAATGGCGTATGTCAAAAATCATATTAAATAAAAGTGCTCCATTGTATGAATCATTGAAACAACCTTCCTTACCTAAATTTGGCAACCAGGGCCGGGGCTAACTAAGTGGATCCCACTTCGACAGCAACACAAGGGAGCAGTGGATCCTGGTGTCGCTAAAACACGACCCGGAAACATCAGCAGACTTCCACACAAGGGCGCGCAGTTGTACCAACACCAGACACGGGAGAGTGCTGTCTTCGCACGACAAGCGCCCTTGCTCGCACACTGCTCTCGTCGAGTTGCGGCACGTCGTAGCTGTGCTACGACCCATGGAAACCGTGACATTTAAATTAGGAGACACTGAAAAATTCTTACTATCCTGCCCAGAATACTCTTAAGTAAAACAAGGTTTTTTTTTCCTTCCCCATCACTCCCCTTAATTGTTGTTTAAATAAATTTAATAGCAATCAAAGATACAGGACTAAAGAAAAAATAGAATATCTATAATTGGCTTAGATCCATTACAGAGTTTCCAGGTACAAACGTGTGAGTATGTAGGTATTATAAATTACCCTCAGGTCTTAATTTATTCAAATAAAGGTAATTTATTTGTTAACACGATGGTGTAAGGTTGCCTTGACCAAAGTTGTCTAGGCGCGCTTGGTTTTTAATTTAATTTTTGAGTAAGAGATTGGGTAATGACTAAACCTTGCACTACTCCATTCAGTAGAGGACACCGAGTAGCAACTATGCGTAAGGCAGCTGTTGAGTGAAAACGAGTGCGCATTCTCTTTTCTCCATGCGACTCTCGATGTTCACCTGAGTGGTGTTGCGTGATGAGGATAACATACTGGTGCGTCAGAACCTAGGAAAGAAAAAAAATTCGAAAGCAACTTATTAGGATTGAAAACAAAGTAGTATTTAGGAGTGTTAGGTACAGTGTATTGCTGGAAATGGCATTGTAGTTCGTGACTTGTGGTCCAGATTATATAAATATTATGTTACTGGTCTGGACTCTTTTAGTCTTTTGATCTTACATTACTGAAGAATTTTTTCCATCTTTCAAAATTGAAAAGTGCTGTTCTTCGCTTTCATTCTCCTAATTTTACCTTGTCACGCTGTTGTAATCTCCCCACACCGTGGCTAGAGACTCAAATCACACTCCAGCTGATGATCCTGTCATCAGTGTCATATCACTTTATTTCCGCTTCACTCACAAGAAAACCATAAAATGTAACGATGCTTCATAACTCAGATTTTTTTTCATTTATATTGTATCCACAGGAAATTAGTATTCAGATGATTCACTTTTCACCAATGATATCAGACCTCGTTTACCGGCGAGGTTAACCCCGTATTCACACAAGGAAAATTTAGACGTTGCCGTGAGCCAGGGAGTTTATCGGGGTTGCTCTCGTTACCTAAACAACTCTATTTATTGCCGGTCCGCCTTTGCCTCGCGTTTCTTAAACGTTAGACCCACATTACTCACGACGATTTCCTTGTTGCATCCGGTCAGAGAACTTCGGTTTTCTCACTCCGTGAAGAGCTAATGGACCGAACTGTATAGATTTAGTGGCTAGACCACCTGGCTGGTATTCTCACTCCGTGAAGAGCTAATGGACCGAACTGTAGGTTTAGAGGCTAGACCACCTGGCTGGCGAGCCTTATGTCTCGGAGTTACGACTGGGTGTTGTTGGCTCATCTCCATACTGCAAAAGACAATTCCTTCTACCACCGCGCTGCACCTGGGTTCGCCACTCGGACACGAGTGTGAAGGAACCCCCAGGTCAAAGACTTCGCGGTCGAGGAAGACTGCGTGTTGTCAGGCTATCTTTGCCTGCATGAAGGATTCGAACTGTGTCCCAGCTTGTGCGCCCTTGGGGATGGAATCTGGGTGACCTCCAGTCATTGTAACAGTTCAGATCTTAAGACGAGGACCAGTATTATGGGCATCCTCCCTAGCGTGAAAGAGTACCTCCGCCACGAGGAGGAGAGAGCCTCCAGCGCACACCGACCAGCTGTACCCGTCCTTACACCCTGCTCGGGCCGGCTGCATCTGTCCAGAAGCACAGTGCTAGAGTCGAGCCCGAACTGGGGCGGCGGTGCGAGCGGGAGTGCGACCCTGCGACTGTGTAGTTGGCGCGTAGTCAACTCTCCCCTGCCCGCTGGGAGGAGGGGAGACGGGCTTGGCTCGCTCCCACCTCACCAGATATCTCTCCCTTTGACTCTTGCCAACATCCAAATTATATTAATGGGTGTGTGCGGGCGGAGGGCGCGCCAAGTGAAGCGCGGGTGGTTTTTGTTTGACCATCCCCGCGAAATGAACATCGCTCCGGGACCGATTCAAGTGCTCTCCTCGTTTTTTTTTTCACCTGGGGACTAGTTTAATCTCAAGCCTTCTTTCGCGCCCATTGGTGGTGTGCTCCATCAGCGGACATAAGAGATCCTTACGTGCGTGGATAAACCATTTTCTTTTGATGCCCCACCGTCTTGTTAATTGACTCTCTCCATTCCCTTACCAACGTGCAGAGAGCGGCCAGTTGAATCGTGTCCATAATACATACCCACATAGTTTTGCCCAAAAACGTATCCTTGTATGATGCTTTCAATGTAATTATCCTTTGTTCATTCATGAATCAGGTTAAGTTTGTACTTGGCGTGTTTAAGCATGTTGTCTTGGGTGCAAGGAAAGACCGGTTTTTGCTCGGCGCTGTAAGGCTACGTGATCTCGAAGAAATAGCGGGCTCCGTTTATTTGGTACTCGCCGGAGTTAGAATCACCTCTGGAGCGTGACACGTGGCTGTGTTCACGAGCACGGCTGTCGTCGCGGCATGACGAGAGTGAGGTGGGAGGAGGGGGTGGCAGTGTCGCCTCGCTCGAGGATGTCTGTGCCGGCGCTGCCAGCCGCGCGCTGAAGTCAACCTATCAGAGCCGGAGAATGATAGTGATAATCATGGAAGTTTCTGCTCGGGTCATTTGTTTGATAGGTACGGAACTATTACCGTCAGTTGGGGTAACATTGGCCCTTTGAGGGTAACTTTGACCCAAGACAAAAAAAATGTTAAACCATGTTACAACTCTTCAAAATATTTATTACATGTGATGATACATATGTTACATATGTATCATCACATTTAATAAATATTTGGAAGAGTTGTAACATGGTTTAACTTTTTTTTTCTTGGGCCAAAGTTACCCTTCAAAGGGCCAATGTTACCCCAACTGACGGTAATTCTAAAATGAAGACATAACTGAAATATAGGAGAACAGTTGTAAAGAATATGCAAACAAAAATATACGGAAACCTTTGTGAGAAGCAACAGTGGAAAAAACTGCAGGAGAGTATCCGGAGATAGGAGGGGAAAAAAGGAAGTTAGGTAGTACGCATTTGTTGTAGAAGTGTAGGAATACATAGCTCTCTATAAGGTATATTTGTATTGCCACGATACCTGCACCTTTCTATCAAAATATTAAGAAAATAAATTTCGGTAGGATTTTGGATGTCCACACTCATTCTATTTATGGTTATTCCCATCACTCACTCTGTAACGCAAAAGAGATATGTATACCTTGGAGACAAGCGTATCACGAAGCACAACTATTAGCCTGCTCCATAGATGTGTATAAAATAGAAAATGGAAGTGAAACAATAGAGTAATGTTTAAAATACATCTACATAAGTGGAAAATGCCTTAGTTATTGAATTGAATAGTGTGTTATATTCATCATTTTTCAATGGGCGCTTTATGAATAACCATGCTTATTACTAAAAAAGAAAATCTCAAATTTAGCTCCCTAAAAAAATGTGAATAATTTTCCCCTTTTTGTAAATCTTAAGTTTGGGAATATTTTGATGATATTTTGAATTTTGTTCTTATGGCCTTTAAAAAATCTTTTTTAAATATTTATATCTTTGAATTTTATAATTTTATTAAAAACCATTGGTATTTTTGTATTTTATGTATATATGTTTGTATGCCAGAATGTTTTTTGGCATATTTGCTTTTTTTTGTAGATATGCCCTTTTGAATTTTAATATATCTTCTTTTGTATCAATTTCTTTCTGATAAAATTATGGTAAATAGCACAGATGCACTTAAAATGTGTATATAATAACTTTCATTTGCACAATATGAAAATAAATTGATTTTAAAATATAAAAAATCTTGTGTATAGAGTAAATTTATTTTTATATTCATTTTTCAACGGTCGCCTTAGCCGCCTTGCAGCCTTCTTGTTCTAGAATAGTTGAAAAACTTTGTCATAATTGTTACGTAAATCGCTGTACACATGGAATGCAGCGCTAGTATGTCATTCCAGAATATCGGGTGTAGCCAGAACCACCGAGCTCGTTGTTTCGTCGACGACTGTGTTGCAACAGTGGAACTGCGAGACTGCGAGCTCTTCGGCCCGGGCTGTCGGCGTGGCCGCGCTGGGCGCCCGAGGAAGTCGCGACTGGTCGCATCAGTGGCTGATGCCTGGCGGTGGATGGCTTGCTGATGAGAGAGCAGGGTAGTTGTAAAGAGTCTGCGGTCGCCTCATCTGAATATCTGTCCCCGCGGGTACGTCTGCAGATCACCCGAGTTGTAAAACAAAGCAGCCTGCACGTGTTAGTTGTCGCCCAGCGAAACTGCGACTCCGGGCCTCTTGAGAACTGGACTGCGGTTTTGTTGGTTTTTGAAACACTGTCAAGTTGCCAGTCGTGCCAGAGGTAAATTTCTTATTTTTTGTAACCTACGTTTCAGCTCCGATGAGTATAATATATTTGAAGATCAGATTTAAAAGTATGTTGTTTTACATTTTGATTGAATTTAAGTTAAATTTTGCCATAAGTCGGGAGACTTTCACTTACTATAAATTTCATTTAAAGTAAATGAGAAACTTTTTAACAAACCTATAGTTAATATTGTTAATTATCTTCACACTGATTTTGAAGGACCTGTATTTATTTTGAATGCGCACCTAATATAGTTATAACAATCATGTTACCTTATTCCCCAATGTCACTGCAAAAATGTTGAGTAATTGTCTGAACACACACTCCCTGTACGCGTTTTTGGTGCATTTTATAAATAGAAAGTTGTGAGCGTGATAAGAAGTAATTCATAACTTGGTAAAGAAAAAGCAGGTAGGTTTTTATTAATGATTACACACTGTCATTGTCATTCTCGTCCCTGCTTTATGAAAACAAGCTGGCAGCGATTGCAAGAACGAGCCGAGGACTTCAATGTGCGTCCAAATACAACGCCAGAGTTGTGTCGCAAGAATAAAACTTGGTTATTATTTAGCATACTATTAAGACAATTCTCGCATATTAAAATACTAGCTGAAATACCCGCCGTTTCCCGGGCTAAACACATCATAATATAAGGAACAACACTACCGAGTTTCAAGTTTGTAGGACATACAATCGAAAAATGTGAAAATTTTATTTTAAAGTCATATTGATTGCACAATCTCTGTGCATCAAGGCTGCGAATCAGCAGAACTGGGACGCAATTGAAGGCAGGAAACCCCTAGGCAAGACGTGACGGACGCACTAAACAATAGTGCGTTTAAAATTAAATGCAACGCCATCTATTGACTAAGTAATTAACTGAACTGTTATAATCGCCTTTAGTTTGCTAGCAGCCGCGGGCTTAAATAACCGTATGGGTTTCGCTAATGAGAAGGGTAGGAAGTTACCAGACCTTACTAATATGACCGTGTGGCGGACATAGGGAAAGGACACAAACTTACTGTGTGTTTGACCTACCTCCTATGATTTTCTATTATCAAACTGAATTTACCCCTTTTTTACTCCCTTGGGGATGGAATTTCATAATTAGGGATATGTAGTCTCCCTCTCCGGCTCACATGGCGGCGTGCGGCTCAGGTTGAACCCTGCCATGCTGCAGGGATAGGCGAGTCGCGGCGGTAGGGACCCGCCTGCGCCTGACGACACCCCGACTTGGGCAGAGAGCAACACAACGGGGTTTGAGGTTATTGTGCACCGTGCCACTGGCCACCTTCGCAAGAAAATATTGTTCTTTCATGTATTTTTTATTAATTTAATTACTCGTGTAAATCAGTATTGTTAAACAGTGTTACGTGATTATTGTTTTAGCTGTGGAACTGAATATTTCTGCTGGTATAATGATTTTCACGCTTTAGTTAAAATGGGCAATTATTTGTCA
Source organism: Bacillus rossius redtenbacheri (assembly GCF_032445375.1). Taxonomy (NCBI): domain Eukaryota; kingdom Metazoa; phylum Arthropoda; class Insecta; order Phasmatodea; family Bacillidae; genus Bacillus; species Bacillus rossius. Next base: position 90,690,362 of record NC_086332.1, read on the forward strand.
CGAAATATTTGATTAACTAAATCACACACCGCATTATAATTACGAGCCCACGAGTGTGTAAATATGTTAAGTTAAACTAAGAGGCGTGAATACCTCTCGATAGGAGTGTAGCTGTGGGTGACTGTGGCTCAACAAAGTAGCATTGAGCTAGGTCCTAAGTATGCCATGTTGTCACTTTCACATGTCGGACACCTACCTCAGACTACACACGTCTATTTGGACAATTAGTTAAGCTGCATAAACTACCTAATTAACGGCAAGCTTCAAGTTTAAGCATTATTTAAAATCAAAGTTTGTTTTAAATTTACGAGAAAAAAATGTATTGGATTTTTTTATTTTAAAAATCTAGAATTTATTTATTTGTATGAAAAATAGTTATTTCATTTGAGATCATATCCGCGTACTTACTATTCTCAATTTTTATCTCTTGTCCAATAATAATAATAATGTAAAAACTTATCCCTACCCATACCTAAGCAAGAAGTTTCACTTTTCTAGCACGTGGACACCATGCACACACTTTATCTGTCAATGTCTGAATAAAACTGTTAATATATAATTGTCAACGGACTCATAAACCCACAGGGCGAGTCAAAGCCTAAGTGCCAACGTGTGATTTGGAAACTGCGACTCGACCTCAGCAAGCAGTGGGTTGGGAACTACGGCTGGTGGCGCCAGCGCGGGACGTGGAGACTCAGTTGAGGGGAGAGGGGGAGGGGCGGAACCTTCAGCCTGCTCGCGTGTCGCCATTAGCGAGATTGCGTGGCAGCGACACGGGACGGAGGCGTCGCGGTGACCTGGAGCTCGGTGCTCGCAACGCGCGCCGCTTGCAGGCGTGTCGTGGTGTTCCGAGTGCCGACGACAAGCCGCGGGCGCTCTCAACAAACAAGAGCGTGGGTTTTTTTTTTTTTTACAGGCTCCCCCAGTTGCGAGGCTATGCCAATTACTGATAGTGCCTGCGGGAAAGTTCCATTTGACGGGTTCATTTTTGGCCAGTGATTGTAGCCTCGTGCTCAGGAGCTTGTACACATCGACGATGTGTTTTCGTGAGCGACGATTTGCGGTCGAACTCCCGACTATGGCTTGTCTTCAGTTTTTGAGAATACCGCAGTGGCCTGCAGGCAGGAGAACCCTCATCTCCACCGCAGAACACGCACATACGTACACACACCAACATACACATACACCTACTGTGCCGTTTCATGTTTCGGCACTCGTAAAATAGTAAAAATATTTTTGTTTTCTGTACCTAATAATTATTTTATATTGAGTCTTATAATGTTTACTTGTGTTTAATTACATTTTAAACTTAATTTAGTTTTTTTTTAAATTTAATTTTATAAATGATATTTACTTTAAATTTTTGTATTATATTCCATTAAGCACACAATTCTATTTTTCGTTTGGCTTCAGTCAAAACCTTCCATTTGTTCGCCGGATGTTCTGTGCTAGCCTAAGAGTTTTTAGTAACGCCCGCCTGTCCGCCGTGTCCCGGCGTGCTGTCCACGTGATTGTCAGCAGTTGCTTGCAGTTTCTCCTCGCTTCTTCACGTGATTTCATATAAAAAATCTGTACTCTAGACCATTTTTTTTTAGTACCGTCCACGCAACCTGGTGGCAGTTCGGTAAGCTTCCGATGCTCCATTGTTTTAGAATTACTTACCCGCTTCGTCCGTTGTTCTCGGCATTCGCCAAGATGGCTCCAGTCAGTGATGGTGGTTGATTAATGTACTTTTTCGCACCATAGTTTTTTTTGGTAGACATCTCACGTAGAAGTGGTGTTTTTATTTGGTTTTAAAAGATGACGTGAAGTTCAGTGTAAATTTCTTCAGCCTCCGATTTCGGTAAGTCACGAGAAAGCATGAGAGAGAGTGAGAGTATTTTTTGTTGTTGCCTTTTTTTATTTAATATTTGTTTCTCTGCAACCTTATGTTGCAGGAGGTTAACGTTTTGGATCCTCTTCAAGTTCTTTACGTTTTGGGTTATTCTTTAACCTACCTTCTAAATTATGATTTGAATCTACGTCTTGTCGGCCCTGGAAGCATGGTTCTGCGCCGGCTGCTGTACAAGTTTCCGTCTTGAACCTGTCACGGATATTTTTCATCTTCAGCTAAGTCCGTTATTTTTTTTTAATGAATTTTTATTATTGCTTGTCGTCCAAACGTTTCGTCACCTAACGCTTACAGAGGAAAAAGACTTTCGTCGCCTAATGTTGGGCAAAAAATTTAATTACCTAATGTTTCCTAAAAAAAGGACTTTAATTACTTAAATGAAGTATTTTTGTAATATGTTTTGTTTTGTTCCTGAAGAAGTTTTTAATCTACATTTAAAGTTATAGACTCAATTAGTAAAATCCTAATTATGGATATAACATGATATTTAAATTTATTATAAAAACTAAATAACTAATATAAAGTAATTTTTAACATTATTAGCCTGTAATTTGGGTGCACCCTAGGTTTACTGTTGATAACAAATATTCCATTTTAATGATAATTTTATGACTTTTGTTTACCTCTTCAGATGAGTCATTGTTTTTTTTTTTTTTTTAGCTTTAAATGTATTTTCTAACTAAATATATCACCACTAATATATGAAGATACGTATGTAGTTATCATTTATTAAGCTAAGTTCCTCTGGACTTACGTAATTATAATTGATGAGGTGTATTCTGTTGTGAAGCTGGTTTACCCTGACACGTTTCCAGTCAAGCATTTAACTTACATAAACAAATAATTTTATAATATCAATATTTATTTCATTATAATTTTGTAGCAGTAACAAGTCAAATCAAAATCAACTAATAATAAAACAACCAGTTGTCACACTACATACACATACACACCTACTTACACATACACACCTACTTACACATACACACCTACTTACACATACACACCTACTTACACATACACACCTACTTACACATACACACCTACGCACACATACACACCTACGCACACATACACACCTACGCACACATACACACCTACTTACACATACACACCTACGCACACATACACACCTACGCACACATACACACCTACGCACACATACACACCTACGCACACATACACACCTACGCACACATACACACCTACGCACACATACACACCTACGCACACATACACACCTACGCACACATACACACCTACGCACACATACATACGCACATACGCACACATACATACGCACACATACATACGCACACATACATACACACATACACACCTACTTACACATACGCACACATACATACGCACATACACATACGCACACATACGCACACATACATACGCACATACACATATTCACAAATTTTGGAATTTTTTACATTTTTTTATTATTCCCCAGACCACCCACTATTTGGTGTGTGCGATTCCTGCAGATAGTACATCATTTCAGTGTATGTTTGTAAGTCAAAAAAATAAATAAATCAATATAACCTAAATATATTTGTCTCCTCTGAGCATCACTGTAATTTAAACTGTGGTAAAAAAAAGTACCAAAGCTACTAGGCGCTCAAAAACATAGTATACAATTATTTTTATTACCACCCAATTTTACATTCCATAGTGAGCAGTTGAAGCACTTCTGCTATATAGCAATACAAGAGATTTGCTGAAGTGGTAATTTATTACTGTTCATGAATCTTATAATACGTACCACATACATAAAACCACGTCATACAGATAACTTGGTTACAAAGCGGCAGAATATTTTCCTGTGGTGAACTCTTACAAATAGACCTTTATTTTTCATCCACATTATTTGAATTAACCTTTGTGGTTTGCCTTTCTATGGACGATGTGTCGTCTCCGCAGTACCATTTTCTTCGAGACGGTCGTCTTTGGGCCTTCCAGTCTCCTTTTCCCAGGTATTTCCTCTCCTGCGCGTCCGGGACAGTGTTCTGTTTTGACGCCTCCGCCGCGCTGCGAAGGTATTACCTTCAATAAGTGAGTAGCTGCGGCATGCCGTGGTTGCCATGGCAACGGGCTCTCTTGCCGCCCTCGTCGTTCCGCGCGCAAACAGCTCTCTTATTCTCTCTCATCTTTCTTCTCTCTCATTTCTCTTTCTCTTTTCTCAGGTTTTCTCTTTTATTTCTCTTTTTCTCTCTTCTTTGTCTCTCGTCTTTGTCTCATCCTCTCTATTCTTTGACTCTCCCTCTCTATTATTGTCTCTCTTTCTCTATTATTGTCTCTCTTTCTCTATTAATGTCTCTATTTCTCTATTATTGTCTCTCTTTCTCTATTCTTTGTCTCTCCCTCTCTATTCTTTGTCTCTCCCTCTCTATTCTTTGTCTCTCCCTCTCTATTCTTCGCATCTCCCTCTCTATTCTTCGCATCTCCCTCTCTATTCTTCGCATCTCCCTCTCTATTCTTCGCATCTCCCTCTCTATTCTTCGCATCTCCCCCTCTATTCTTTGTCTCTCCCTCTCTATTCTTTGTCTCTCCCTCTCTATTCTTTGTCTCTCCCTCTCTATTCTTTGTCTCTCCCTCTCTATTCTTTGTCTCTCCCTCTCTATTCTTTGTCTCTCCCTCTCTATTCTTTGTCTCTCCCTCTCTATTCTTTGTCTCTCCCTCTCTATTCTTTGTCTCTCCCTCTCTATTCTTTGTCTCTCCCTCTCTATTCTTTGTCTCTCCCTCTCTATTCTTTGTCTCTCCCTCTCTATTCTTTGTCTCTCCCTCTCTATTCTTTGTCTCTCCCTCTCTATTCTTTGTCTCTCCCTCTCTATTCTTTGTCACTCACTCTCTATTCTTTGTCTCTCTCTCTTCTGTGTCTCTCTCTCTTCTGTGTGTCTCTCTCTCTTCTGTGTCTCTCTCTTCCTCTCTCTTCTTTGTCTCGTTCTACTTTCGCTGTACTTTCACTCTTCTCTCGCTCTCGCTCCAGTTTGGTGTCGGGGTTCATTCGTCGTTTGTCCAATACCTAGTTTGTGTGTGCTCAGGTATCTGTGTTACGAATACTTGTATGCTGTTATTTGTAAGAAAATACGACCAGATGCACAACCGAAAATCTCTGTTATTTCTTGATCCGTTTGCTTCTCCATCTCACACTCATATTTCATCCGTCTCTAATTACATCGATATCAGCTAGACGTGAAACTCTTAATTCATGTGTTAGTCGTCCAATTAGTTGTCTTGTGCCATTTGATAAATATAAACTTAATAATCCGACTATTGCATGTCTCACTGCTGTCTCACGCCGGGAGTGTTGTAGCAGCAGCTATTCATGTGGCTATGCCTGCGAACTAAAACAAGCCTTAACGTTTTTAATAATTTGATATTCTTGTAACTCAACTTTTTTTTGCGATACAAAAATATTTTTACGTACTCCTGATTATGTAAATTATTGTTAGTCAACTAATAATGGATTGTTTTGAGACTATCAATTCTTGCATTAATTAAAATATTTTAGTAAAAGGGTTTACTTCAATACAAATTACATTAGCCTAATAGTTAAAATAATCATATTTTAAAAGATGACAAAAATATAATATTTTGACCTTTTATTTTTTTAATGAAACTAACATTAATTGAAATAATTTATACAATGTAATACAAGGCTTTAAAAAAGCGCTACGGTTATTCAGTAAACAGTCATCACACGTAGTTTATATCCAAAACATAATTTAACTTTAACAAAAGCTAATTTGACTTAAGTTTAATATACAGGGTTTTTATTCAGTATTTCACTAAAATTAGCGGTTTTATAATATCATTAAACTTTCCATGTAAATCTCATTATGGATGAAAAAAAGTTTTAAAATTTTTTTTTTTTTTTAAGTTAATTGCTGAACACGTAATTTGACTCTTGGGTCGACTGAGTGTTTCTTATATATAAGCATGGTCGCGTCATATTTGAGTTTGTCTGCCGCACGATGACTTTATCAGAAGCTCGCCTACCATGATCCTTCACCTTCGGTTTCAACTCCAGTCACATTTCTGCCCGACAAAAATGTTGGAGTGCAGGAGTTCTCTGATGTCGCCTGCCCAGAGCTCACAATCGTCGCAGGCAGCCGTTTTGTTTTGTGTATCAGTATTGACTACTATTCGTATTAAAATCTTGTTTTTTATATATTATGTAAAGTTTATTACAGTTTTTCGAGGAGGGGGTATTTTAATCTATGATTCTATCAAAAAATAAACATTGTGTGACTAAAGCCACGGAGAAACTTGTGGACTTATTTTTTTTTTAACTAGCCAATAACCCGCGGTTTCGCTCGTGCATTTTCAGGATATTACTATATTACTGATATTTTACCATCGTAAGAATTGTATGTGATTATTTGTATCCGTTTTTTTCCTAAATAAATAATACAAGTAAAATATTAGGAATTGTTATGAACGTGAGAGGCAAGGGCGGCCCCGCACGGCCAGTGACGTCACGCGTGCATACCTTCACAGATTATAGCAGCTGGGCCTTAACCGACCCCCCCCCCCCCCCCCACACTTTTCGCCACAAATGCAACCGCGCTCTCTTTCCTCTGCGCTGTTGTCGATCCCCTGGTGGCCTGGGAGTTCCGCGTGGAGTGTATTGCATTAGCGCCGTTATTCTGGATGCTTCGAGCGTCTCAACCACAAAATAACCCGACACATCACAACCACTCCAGTCGGTTCCAGAAAGAATTCCAAGGGTATAAAGGCGGCGACGCTGGCCTCCGCGTGAGTTCCGTGAGTTCCAACAGGCGAGTGTTATGAAGTGTGAGTTCGGCGAGGTGGACGAGAGACAACCCCCCACCCCCCACCCCCCACCCCCCTTTTCGAGCGGAGCGACGCGACTGTGTGAGTGTGACTAGCGCTGAGTGGCGCTATACTGTGTCCGCGGACAGGTGCGAGGTGAAGGTTGAGCCTAGCTCCAGTGAGGAGTAAAATCTGTGGACTGGAAAGATATTTAGCGATTAACGAACAGACTGTTTTAAGCGCGAGTTATTTGCGAACAAACATTAAGTGTGGTGATGTGATTAGTAATGTAAATGTCATTAGCAAATAAAACTGTATAAAAATTGATTGGGCTATCCTTACTAACCAGTTTTCCCCCACCCGTAAAATTATATAAACAAATTAGGGGGAGAGTTGTAGTGAAGTTATACCTACTTGCTTGGCGTTATTTTGCATGCAAATAATTAATATAAATAAAACAATAAAAGAACTGGAGTGATATTAATGATATGGTTACTAAAGTACAACTTATATCATAGTCAATGTAGTTGGGAAGTTGCGCCTAATGCCGACAGATGGCAGTTAATTTCAAATGCGATCTAGACAATTGTATTGCAATTTGTTGTGCTCCTCGCCAGCTAAACACAACGTCTAACTGTGCTGGCTACTGGATTTAGTAGGTATGTTTACCAATTCATGTACTGTTCTCCCGATGATTATTTACAGTTTCCCTTGTGTGTGTTTGTACCGCTCAAATGTAAAGTGTTTTGGTATATATCATCATGGCGATATGATAATTTGTGAAGATTGCCTTCTTCGTTTTAAATTCTAAAAAGCACATTAGTCCGTGGCCGCCACGCTTGTCAGAATTTCAACTTCATACGTCAGATATACATGACATTTTTAGAGTTCTCTACAATTTTAAACACTTGCAATCATGCGTTGAAAGTAGAATTTTACTAGTGTCTGTCTAATTCTTCAATGGAATCTAAGTATGAATCAATTGGTTTATGATAAACAAAAATATGATTAATAGTCTTTGCCAGTTGGCCCGGGGAGGGGGTCTTGACGATCACCCATGTTTTGGACGTGACTGTTTTTGACGGTAACTGACATTCTGCTATCTTCCATCTTATATTTCAACCCAGTATCTTAGAAAGCCAGTGCACGTGCTGCTTCTTGTTAAGAGTTGTGCTCCGTAAACATGTTACGGGTTTTCTTATGTTTTCTTCAAGTACACATCAGTGTAAGAAAATTGGTTTTAAGTATTAGTTCAGAAGTTTTCACTTCAGTGAAATCTATTGTCATTTGTATTAAGATCTACGTTGTAATAATGTGTAACGTTATTATTTTTTTCTTTCTGCACATAACCGATTTAATGGTAAATGCTTTCAGGGGTATTGCCGATCACAGTTATCGGCATTCCCCACCACAAATAGGCATAACCCACATAATTGTTGGAATTTGAGAAAAAAGTTCTCATTAAAGTTTAATAATTTTCTGTAAATAAAATAAGCAGTGTAATATTACCAATGGATTGTAATATTTCTGTAAAGAAGTTTTTCAGCCTCTAGTTAACATATATGTTATGGTTCTCGCTGGTTTACATGTAGGACTATATAGCTTGTAACAATTTATGTCTGTACATATTTCGTGCGAACATAGCATCACAGAAACAGGTTTATCGATAGGGCATGTTGAATTAGTTGGACTACTTCTAGAAAATGTGTTTAAGATTGCAGAGTCCGCTTAGTTATGCTATCACATCACAATAATTTAAACCTAACTACTAAATGGAATAATGTTCATTGCATAAAAATCTTTAACTTAACTTATTTTATTTGTAGGTTAACTATTGCGATCAATCCTAAGGGATTTCCATGCAGTATAGAAATCATAATATACTCTTTTTATTTGAACCAATATTCGGTAGCAATTAATGCACGTGTTTAACACTAATTGCTATTGTCCCAGATGGTCCGGAACTATAAATCTATATTAATATTATAAAGCTGAAGAGTTTGTTTGCTTGTTTGTTTGTTTGTTTGTTTGTTTGAACACGCTAATTTCAGGAACCACTGGTCCGATTTGAAAAATTCTTTAAGTGTTGGATAGTCCATTTATCGAGGAAGGCTATAGGCTATATTATATTATCAATAACATTAGGGATCCTTACTAAAAGTCCAATTTAGAATCAAATGCGTTGGAGGGGGTTATATACAACATGCAGTACACGTACGAAGTGTGTGTTGACAATGCCTCAGGCGCTAGAAGTTTATTTCCTATTGCCTATTAACATTGTTGCCACGCACTAGATGCCTTATCATTCTTAATTTTCCAATTCAAGTAAAAAACACCCGTGTGATATTAACAACGAAGCAATCAGTACCCTCATAAGAGTTCAATTAGTATTTAAATACTTTTTATCACTTTAAATCGCAAACCTAAACTATTGTTTTTTTTTCCCTCTCTCTGTGTTTAATTTGTTTTTTATTGCCCTTTTTTTCAAGTATATATATTTTACAGACTTGAAACTTCACAGTAATGTTCCTTATGTTATGCAGGATGACATTTTCCGAAAATTAGATCCCATGGGTGGTTAAAACCAGGCAACAGTGGGTACTTTGTCTGCATGATTTTGCATTGCTCATGCCTTCTGCGTCTCCATGGCAACGGGCATCGCGCGGCAGTGGCGTACCCACAAGGAGGGGCATGTATAATGAGCGGCGCAAGAGTGATCTGCCTGTAGACTACCGTAGCTAAGTACGGGTACATCAGTTGTATGTTGCGTGCACGAGTCGGGAAACCATCGGTGCTATTCATTTTCTCTCCAGTACATTATACAGCATTGTAATAAATTTTCACTGAATTTTTTTTTATTTACCATTACTGTAAATGGGAGATGTGGCTTAATTTTTTTCCATGTGTGCTAATAATTAGTTATTTAGTGCTTTTAAGCTATTTTATAGACTAATGATTTTTAAAAGCTTCCACCGCCACAATTAAACGTTTCCTTTTCAATTGTTAAAACGGGTGACGAATAAGTAAAATAGTATTAGGCTGTGACATGTTGAAACGAAGAGCATTCGTTAGAAATGTTTAAAATGACAAATGGTTACAGAGCTGAAGTAAAAAGATAAGAAAAAGTCAATTGTTACCAGTTTACTTCTGACGGCGTACACAAAAAGCTAAACGTAATTCTAGATCAGTTAGTGTGTGATAAGTGCATGAGACCTTTTTTAAGTTCACTAGCCTAGTCGAGCACGTTAGACCAAGCAAAATCACAGTATTCAAGATTTTTTAGTTGTAGTTAAATTTGTCATAAGCTAAGCAATCCGACAACGCCGACGTCTGTGGCACAGAAGACTGAAACTTTAACTTTAGGAGCGATGGTTCTGTGTTTTAATTTGTGTAACGCGAAGACGCGTGTAATGTTTGCAGATAAATGATTACAATGTGTTTAGCTTGTCAGCCACCCCTGGATCAGTCTGCGACATAAACACATGGCCTGATAACCATATAAAATTAAATTTAAAATTCATGTAATAGGAGCAAGTGAATAACGTTAATACCATCTTAATAATGTTAATGAAAACTCGCATATTTTACAACGTGAGTAATTAACATAGTTCATCATTATAGAAAAAAGCAAAAAAAAAAGACAATTAGCGATGTGCTAGCTTGATGGATCTTTGCCATGAACCTTGTTGTTCCTCACACGAACTTAACTCTTTCTACAGAATCAGTAGTTGAATGTTCTGCTTCTTATACCTCGCATCCCCACCCCACCGGTCTGACATCCCTATAGAAAAAACCGTCGTAATTCTACCATTTCAAAGCCTTGGTCCCCTTTGTTCTCTGCGCCTGCTCTCATTACACTGGGGCCTGCTTCACGCGCGGCTGACTCATTCTCTTCTTCATGCGATTAATTTTAATTGAATGAGTGAAACAAATTTGCTTCCCGCAAACCCGGTAAACACGTTTTCCAAGCCCTCGCTGTCTGCTTCTAACCCTACTGCGCATGTTAGAGCGTGATGCGTCAGTGTTATTGAATCTGAAAATATTTAACAGCGTGTACGCCAGATCCTACCAATATTTCCATTCACGATCAACATTTAAATTTTTTTTTTATTAATTTTTCAATTTTTTATACTCCTGCACAAAACATACTTTATTGTTACGGATAATATAACACAATAACCAGCTTACGTGTGAATCACTTACTAGTTATACTACTATTTTCAAATTTGCGTAACACGATAGTTTATTAGGCACTCTAAAAACTAAGCAAACATGATTATAACTTTAATTTTTAAAAAAAATGCTGTCTAATTGCATTTCGACGCTTTTGCAAGTTTTACCTTTTACGTAGAAAAGTTTTTAATTTTGTCTTGTGTATTGCAGAATTCATATAAAATACAATTTAGGTATTTTTTTGGGGGGAGAGAGAGAGAATTGGGGAATTCATGTTAAGCTTTTTCACTTTCTTCTTCTAGAGCTACTACCTGAGATTATAATTCCAAGAAATCCACGATATTGGCTTATTACTAAATCAATAAATTTAAGATTATCAAAAAGCAAATCGCTAAAATAATCAAAATTTAATGTTTTCCGAATATTATAATTATTAATGATCCAAATATGTAGTTATGTTACATTCTTCCGAAACTTGAAATGCAGAATAATAATTGCTTATGTCGTAATAATTATTTTAATGGTAGTAATGAATAATATTTGAAAAGCAAAAGTGTATGCATTAATTCTCAAACTATATCAAATATATTATTCATATAATTATTTCGATTGTTACTTTAAGTATGGAAAAATATATTATTGTACTGTAAAACATTAAATTTTGTCGGCTTATAATGTTTAAATCATTGTACTAAACCATTAATAATAATTTTATGTTTCAAGTCTTAATAGAATACCAGATATTTCAATGAAAATTGTACACTGAAAAAAAAACTAAATTATGACATCTAAATTACGAAATTTTTTTATTGATTTATATTTGTAAAACATAAAAACCAAAATGAAAAGTGACGTAAAAATTTTGGAATTGCTACATAAAGTTAACGCACCCTAAGGAGTAAACAAATCTGTATGTCATAAAACCGTACCTGAGAAAAAATTGTCGTTTACATAGTTTTTAACAAATTACAAAGGAATATGATCGACAGGTGGTACACACCAGTGACCTAGGTTTCTATACCAAACCATGTATTCCACAATGAACTCTACCAGAAATAAAGCATCACAAAAATGGTACATATGAAAAATCTTATTCGAAGTTTGAAAGGTGATTAAAACAACTTAAAAAAAATTGGTTCTCTGTAAAGTCGGTTTACGGACGATAGTTTAACGTGACGTCATAGCAAAACATTGATGAAATAATTGCATACTTTATGTATTGAATCATTTTTATTTTAATAATAAAAGAATAAATACTTGAAATTATACTAGTAATCAGATTTTTAAAATGCAAGAATAATTAACCTTTATTGCCGAAATTGTTGTTGTAATAAGCAATGAAAACCACATTAACTTTTCGCTTCACTTTATAAACAGTCGAGTGGAAGAAAGATAGATGCGGCGCAAGCGTACAATGAGTGTAACGGGACACTTTTTCGTGCGTGCAGCCGGCGTTCATCGATTAATTAGACGTTGTCACGTCAAAAATAAATAAATGGTATGTATTTTTGCTAGTGTTTGAAAAATGGTGGGGGTCTGTACTTCTCGCCGGCTACTGCATTACAGGGATTCCAACCTATTCCAGGTAATTCCTTACAGTTGATGCGGTGTGGGAAAGAGCTATGTCGCCAACAAAACCCGCATGCGGGACCACACGCTCTTGTGGGAGCCGTGTGATGTGTCGACGAGCAGTTGGCGAGACTTGTCCGGGACACGCTCACCAGCTCTGTCTTGCAGTCGAGGGACATGCCTTGAGCCGCCTCCGTGCCCCACTGTCTCCTCGGCACAGGCTTGTGCAAGCCGTGGGCCCTGCCTTCGGCACTCTCTCCTTCGCCTGCCGTTGCATCCGAGAAGAGCACAGTCCTCCGTTTGGTCGAGAGTTGAGCTGCAACCGTCCCCTGCGATGCTGTGCCGTCAATTTTTCGGGTCCCTGGCAGGTCTTGCGGCCACCATTTTCTTTTCTCGCAACCGGTTTATAACCACATGCTAGTTGCGCACAGCATTGGAGAACCGACTGCTCAAAGACGTAGAGACAAAGTGATCGTCGCTTTCGAATGTGCAACAGCGTTGTTGTCCCAATCCACACCTGCAGATAAAGCCAACCATTAGTCTCTTGAAGCCGTTGGAAAACTCTTTTGGGTTAGATGTATAATTGGCTCGGGGAAAATTAACGCTTGAAACTTATTTTGAAGATGTGCGATTTTTGGGATGCAGAGTGTACTATTACCGACGGCTCAGCTTTTTGGATCGTCTATGAACAACTTCATTAGTCTTGTAATCCAATAAAAAGAGACCATGAAGAATTGCGAAATCACAGGTAATGAAAACATTGAGCTTAAAATGGCTCTTTGCAAGAAACATATAGTTTTCACTGTGTTGATGTCTAAAATGTTCTTTACTCTATTAGGAAATCAACTAAATTCACAAGTGCCGAACCAAATTATACCAAATAAAATTGCTATAACACTGCACATTTCATTGGTCCGTGAGGCGGAAGCTATTGAATCCAGTAAATTTCACTGTAGAGTTCGGTGTATCTAGTTTTCCCAAGACTCGCCCCCAAACTCGTAACTCGTAACTCGTAACTCTCACTGGAGCTGGTTACTCGCCTTCGTACAGTCTATCAGTCGCGACGAACCCCCGCTGACATTAGTCGTGACAACTCGCTCTTTGCCGCACCTCCACTCTCCCGCCGCTCCTCGCACTCCAGCAGCCGCGGAGACTGCGCTGTGCTCCGCTCCGCCAAATACCTTCCGTATGCCGTGGTCACGAGCCACGCGGTGTGTTTCCTTGTGACCCGCGGTCACAGGCAAGCAACCACTCAATAATTAACATTAACTACTGTGTCAGTGGAATATGAAAAATGTGTTTCACTGATAAATTAAATCTCCTTTTCAGGTTTTTTTTATTTCGGGCTTTCAAACTATGTATCGCTTATTTGATTGTTTATTTTAAAGATGGATTAAAATAAATTTATTTCGTCAATGGTTCAATGTGTGTGTGTTGCCATTGCAAATAAAAAAAAACGTAGATAATAATACTACCGTTTAATTTCTAACCTCAGATATTGTTTACGTTACACTTCATTGCAAATAATGTGTGATAAAAAAAGAAAATCGTGCCACTAAAATATCCCATTATTTAATACTTATTTATAGTTAAATTACAACGATAACCTCTAACTCGTTGCACACCGCCAACTGATACGCACTTGGTATATATCGTAGCATCGGTGCGGTAAATACCGTCCGAAATGTGTGTGTTCGTACTCTTAAGATGACGGTATATCTGCGGTAATCTCTTCCGACCCTCGATGTTGACCGTGCCTCGTGTCGCGAGACGTGTGTGTTGGTAACCAGCCAGCTGGGCTCGGCTGGCTCCGGTAGTGCGGGTTCCCACTCGCAGGGCCCCCCGGCTGTCTCCTGCTGCGCTCTGCGCTGCTGCTAGTTGACTCGCTGCGCAGCTCTGCAGGAGCCTCGCTCTGCCTCCACGTCGCGAGGCTGATCCACACTGGGCCGCTGTGAGCGCGCCACTCCGCGGTCACATGAAACCAAACGGAGCTACGTGCATTTTATTTTGCATTTACAGTTTTAACTTAAAAAAATTGGTTGTCTGTAAAGTCGGTTTACGGACGATAGTTTAACGTGACAACGTCATAACAAAACATTGATGAAATGATTGCATACTTTTATGAATAAAATTGAATAATTTTTATTGAATTATCACTATTTTGTATGGATACAAAGAAGGAGTAAAACGAAATGTACAATTTAATTGATAAATTTACTTTTATTTGCAGTCATTAATTCCAATATGTTTATTACTTTAACGAACAGATTATTTTAACTAGATAACTTTTATACATGTTTGCTATTTAACTTCTTCCAATCTGTGTTATTCTGTTAAGGATAGGACGATGATAGGAAAAGTAGGAAACGAATGGGAGTGTTTCAAGTTTAATGTGCCTCGAAAAAGTCAAATCAATGGTTGTTCCAATCGAGTGGAAGAGAGATAGATGCGGCGCAAGCGTACAATGAGCATAACGGGACAAAGCGTAACGGGACAAGTGCGTAACAGGACAATGAGTCATCCTTTTTCGTGCGTGTAGCCGGCGTTCTTCGATTTATTAGACGTTGTCACGTCAAAAATTGTGTGAGAATACATATCAAGATTTAAGGATGTGGTAACTACAGTATTTGATTTAAGAATCATTTTGTAATTTCTTTCGAATACTAATGTAATCTATTTTTTCTATGATACATTATTTACTTCACGTAGGTATAGAAGCTACCAACCCGCGGTAAAGTTTACTAATAGGCTGCCTTTCTATTAAATATCCTTAATTTGACATGCAGTGTAACACTTGGGTCAACGGCAGTCATTTAGTTGTAAATCATACGAATTCCACGTAGATCGGTGAAATACAGAGATGGTGTCTTAACACATGTGGCAGCCATGTTGTAAGTGTGCGATTGTGGAGTCTAGCTTGATGCTCAAATTTAAAGCAAAATATTAGGCTCGCCGAGAAATTTTAAAAATGTTTGTGTACAACACGTGTTATTTGGGGGGGGGGGGGGAGGGGGGTCGTGGCGAATTCCTACCATACAGCTGTTTCACTCTCAAAAGGGAAGGAATATTCATAGTTTAAAAAAAGATACGTTAGAAATCTTTATAATATTGATCTATAAAGCATCATATAAATCCATTATCCGTTTTCATGGCATTTCTTTCGCTCTAGCAACAACACACAATGCCTGCACTTGCTTCGTCCAAATACATTTTTATACCAGCGATTGGGAGTTTGGCGGTGTGGCGCGTTCTCCATCCGCGCCGCGCAACCGCACTACGGCGCCTTTCGAGTCACCTAATGTACAAGAAGCCTAAAAAGTCAAACGCTTCGACTATTTAAAATTCTATGGTCTCTTATACCGTCATTTAATAGTTTCAAACAACTTATCATGAAAGGAAACTTCAAAACACGAATTTGAGTTTTATATCATAAATATACCCTAACAAATAAAACAAATTAAATTTGGGCTCGGGAGAGGCTATCGCCCCCTGCATAACCCCCTCCCCCCGGCAACCTAACGTAACTTTGCAGCCATGCAGTTTTCAATATTTTAAACAAACGTTAAAGCATTTAAACATAATGTTTGATTGTTTCGTATTGAAAAATAAATAATTTTAGACGTAATACGGTTAATATTCCCAGCAACAAACGACTACAAAAAAAATTACCAACATTTACTTTCGAAAATTTAACGACTTAAAGGTCGTTAGGTTGCCTCTAAATGTCACATAGTTCTCGCATTTCCAAAGTAAATAAGATCATTAGTTGTTGCATGGAGCTGCCACTATTTACCTTTCTTGCTTTGTGTGGCTCAAACTTCTGGCGAACGAAGTCCAGGCAGTCCATCGTTGCCCCATCCTTAGAACAAGGAGGGAGATGTAGTAGTGCGACTCTCGCAGTGGAATGTAAGGCCAAGTTTTGTGCGACATGTGACGCTACCTGTTGGGTGGGCCCATAACTACTAGCAAAAATAACTCTGTCTTGAAGTTCAAAACTAGTGTGTTAGCTTTATAATGTTAATTTAACTACTTGACCACTAATTGCTTAGTAATGGAGATTTAAGCTGTGCGAAAAACACTCAGTGATGTTTTGTAATAATAAAAAATGCATTTTTTTATAAAAATGAGTTGGAGATGAAAATTTCTGGTATGCCACACCACAAAATATGTGGCTACTAAAATAAAGTGAAATAATTTTCATTTAGCTTATGCATTACTTATCACAATCAATGTAGCTATGTTAAAATATATATTATGAGAGCTACTATTTAGCGGGTGGGCCCAAAACTATTTAAAACTCTAGGTCTCGGTCTCGGCAGTTAGTTTCCTCCCCCATGGTTCCTTCCTCGCAGTCAACAGCTGGTAGATACTTCCCATGCCAGGTTGTGGGATGCGTCCCTTCCTCGAGACGGTTGAAGGTCGCGCCACTAGGATGCAGCGGCCCTGGCTGACCCCACCTCCCAGCTCCGCCGCTGTTCTGTCCCGCAGTTCGCCACACTTGGGCAGACGAGACTGCTTACCGCGGATAGCAGTGATGACGTCACCGAGCCGGCCAGTGGTCCGCGCACTGCTATTGGTTATGAACAGTCACCCTAGGATTAAATAAATAATGGGAGCGCGTACTTATTTACGCGCGTTAGAAGTTATAATTACTTGGCGTGGTAAAAAAAACTTAACTTTAATTTTGCATGTTTATAATTAATGGGAAGAAAATAATAAAAGTATTGGAGTAATATTATAAATACGTTTGGTAAAGTATAAATTCAATCCAAATAAATAGGTAGTCAATTACAGCATAAAAAAAAGTATAATACTAAAATAATAGAGGTAAACTTTAATAAATATTGATAAAAAAATGCGTGCGTGTACTTGTGTACGCGCGTGAGAAGTTATACTTCTTTGGTATCATTAAAAAATAGTTTTTAGTTTCATGCAAAAAATTTAATTACAATAAAATAATAAAAGGGCTGGAAAAAGATAGTCAACACAGTCAATAAAGTTCAGTTTAAATTTGAAAAATTAAATAAATAAAAATTTGAGAATAATAAATATATATGACATAATTTGTACTAGATATTATAATATTCTTAATTTTAAATATATATTATTGATTATTTAATATTTTAAAAGAAAATAAATGAATATAATAATTCAAAAATTAATTTAAGTTTATTCATTTTTTAAATATTTATTATTTTCTTAATTTAATATTCACTTTTCATTTTTATCAAAACGTTTTCATAAAGTTTGTTTATTTATTTTTATAAATATGTATTATTTTTTTCAATTTAATAATTATTAAAAATTAATATCTTTATTTGACGTCTATTTTAATTTTTATCACATTTTTTTATTAAATGTTTTATTAAATTTATTTCTTTAATTTTTAAATATTAAATAACCAATAATAAAAATTTATCATTAATAATTTAAAAATATTTAGTATTAATTATATTAAATAATAATATTTCCATTTATATCAATAAATAATACATACGGATAGTTAACCTCAATTATATTGGAGCACTTGAAAAAGCATTTAACGATGGCTTAGAATGAAAACCTTGTATCTCATAAAATGCAAATTTTACAGCAGAGACAAAAAACCATGCTACTGATATACGTAGTTTATTTTTTTTCCCGATAGAAAGCAGTAGGATGCACATTTTATTTCTTTCAGCCAAACTTTTTGTGAGATACGAGGTTTTCCAGCCAAAAACATAAAAAAACGTATTTTCGTCCAAAAATTGAGATACGAGGTTTTCATTCTAAGCCATCGATAAGCACAATTTATTTTACTAATATTTACGAATAGTAAATAATATTAATCAAAATATTCAATTTATATCACTAATGAATATAATTTATTAGCACATATATAAGTCGCACTTGTATGAAACTAAAACACGTGTTGTGAATGTAGAAACTAGAAACATGTGGATAAATATTATAAATATGAAAACAATGATCAGAAGCGACGAGCGTGTCAACATGCGCGACTAAGAGAGGTTCTATTTCTATTTTGTTGGTAGCTTTTTTTCGAGACATAATGATTGGTTTAGCGGGCAGATTCAACCTGTTAATTTTGTGTTACAGTGATGCGCGCGCATCTTAAAATTTCACTCATTTTTTTCATAACGCGCCTAAAGAAGTATAAATTCAATAAATATGTTTACTATAATTGTTTAGTTATAATTATTTATTTGATAATAAAATAATTTGTAATGAAAATAAATTAAACATACGGGAACATAACCTCACAAACACTCCCATGAAAACTGCTTGGAGACTACTCCCTGCCAGCGAAAATGGGAGCTTATACAAAGGGGAACATAACCTCACTTAAATAAATACACTTTAAAATACACGTGAAAAAAGTATAAAAATACAATTTCTACCATTAATATTCATAATATATATCTTGTGAATGATATGGAGCAGTATTCAATATCAACGCTGAAGTACGAGTTTATGATTTAAAACCACATAAATAATTATTATTTGTATGTAACCTTTTTTTTCATCCTGTGTAAAATTTTGTTGCGTGGTGCGCGCGCATCGTGAACATTAACTTTATCATTCTTTTGTTTTTTGTAAATGCGTCTAAAGAAGAACAACATGAATACCTGGGATGGTGTGTCCGCCCCCCGCGGATGGTCAGACCACAAACCTTCGGTGAGCCAAGAGGTGGCACAGCCCGGGGGAGAGATGCTCACACCCCCAGAGACGACGGCTAGACAGTCCTCGTCGGCACTGGCCAGGGACGATGACGTCGTCGTCTGTACAAGTTACAGCGCACGTAGTCCCTCGCGTCTGGGCCTTCCACAAGATCTTTCCCGCTGAATTACACCCTCGTATCATCTTATCGGAAGGACACAATATTTTTTTCTAGCTTTGGGTTACCAGAATGACTTGCGCATGTAGTATTTTAATGCGCACACACAACAGATAAACATTTTTGCCGCCACTGTAGGGGTGAAACAGTACGTTGTATTTACTAATACTACTGCATCCTGCCAATTGGAAACTTGAACACTGTCGCCATACGTATCCACGTTATTCTGCCGTTTTAACCGTCTGCTTTGTGTGCTCTGCCGAAAACAAAATAAAACGGAGCAAACTTGTGTTTGTTTGTGGGGGGAGGGGGAGGGTAGGTGTGCGGGCGGACTAGTGGGTAAATAATAGCGCGGGTTTAAATTTCGAGCAAATATTCACGCTCGTGTTTAAATTGTCGTCTCTTGTCGGTGGTTCGTTGCGAGCTGGAGCGATGCTGGGTGCGTGGTTTCGGCCGCAGTAATGCTGGCATTTCAAACGGAAGTAGTATGACGGAGAGGGCGGGACAAGTGGCGAATTAGTCGTGTGTTCTTCCGGGCCAGCCTGGCGACCGCACGCGACCCCCCCCCCCCCCCCCCCGTTTCCCCCTCTCCCACAAGCGATACGAAACTCGATGACGCTGCCGAAATAACGCCTCGTCGCAGTAACGGAGCAATTTCGCAGCCGACCATGTTCGGCGTCCCCCTCCCTTCCCCCCTCACGGACACGCACGCACTGTCCGTGTCTCCTAATTGGAATGTAATCCGATACTTTGATATGGAACTTGTTATTAATTCCACTCCCAGCTGCGCGCCGAGGCTGGACCATGGCCGCAGCGGGAGGCTGTGCAATTATCCGGCTGTGGCGCGCGCGATGAGGTTTTTTTTTTATGCAATATCGCAACTCTGCCACAGCAGTAAAAGGTGCACCTTGAATCGTAATGTTACTTCACGGAGATTTTGGCTTCGCCTTTTCGATTTTTGTTTTTTCAGATCAATTTTCTATCTGACTAGCTGCAGTATCCGGCGTCACCCGAGCTGAACACAGGGTGAAGGGGATTTTTTTTTTTTTTTTTTTTCGAAATCGGATGTAGACAGTAATTTTTTTGCACTAAGCGGACGGGTCTCACCAAGGAGAAGGATAGGAAGTTGCAAAACCTTACTAAATGGCCGTGTGGCGGACATTAAGAAATGACACCCATTCACTGTTCGTATGTCTACATGACCTGTGATTTTCTCTAACCATCCAGAACGGATAACAGGAAATGTCATGGTGGCTTGTTGACACTAGGAAATCCTTTTCTACAAAGGAGCGTTTTTTTATACAGACCAGTAACACTGGCAGCCTACCTATCAGGTGCAATAACTTGCTCACATCGGGAAGTATCAACAATAGCCTAGCTACAGGCGTCAAAACAAAAACATTAAAGTTACGAAGAGACAAAAATAGGGAAAGAAGACGTTGCGCTGTCAGGCACAACAAAGTTTAACTGCAAAAATAACAGGACAGGTAGACATACGCTATCACTGAATTTTCTGTAGGCCTTTTTACGATCTACAATTCTGTAGTACATAAATTTGATGTATCAGTCATGTATAAGTCAGCGTACGTTTTGTAAGCGCCCTAATAGTGTCTTTATACGACTTAATTACAAAACATTGTGATTTCTCTATACTACCTTTAATTTAATATGAATATATTATATACACAAACCTTCCGGAAGAAATTCTCAAAATGATGGCGACAACTTGATCAAAATCCATTGTGTAGTTTAGAAGTAGACAGTTGGGGATGGCGACTTTGTTGTATACCATTTTGAAAAGCTATACGGGAATACTTTTGTGCTCCTTTGACTTTTTCCTGCCTGGTAACAAAATATAGGGCAAATAGCCTACGATACATGAGCTGTTATTACCAATCAAGAGCCAGAGGTAGCACAATAGATTTTGACTGCAACAAGTAGTTTGACCAATAATCTAAAGCACATACTTAACACCAAAAGGAAGGTATAGTGCAACGTTCGTAATGTTAAATAGCCAATATAATCCACACCATGTATCTACTTACACAATTATCTTTGCTAATGAATTAGTAAACCTGAAGATGAAATTGCAGAATCTGTGTCCGCTTGTTTTTAACATTTAAAAAATAAGTACTATTAGTTGTAGCTATTAGTTTCATATGTATATAAACATTTTTTTTCAATGTTTTTGTTGCTTTAACTATTTTTCATTATTTTTAAAATGGGTCACACAGTATATTTTACATTGGACTTGCATCATGTTGCATGGTGCACGCGCGTTTATTCGCATAGTAATATTTGACCCACAGCGCATCTAAATTGTTAGATCCGTGTATCTCGACTAGACATCGAAAAGGCCTGCGTGTAGTTCCGTTACTCGAAGCCTTTCAGTGCATAAACAAGCTATTTTGACTCAACCATATTTCCAGTTTACCTCGTGTACCAAACTAACTCTCCTTTTGCAGGAAATGTACGTTGTAATATTTGAGTTGTCTTTGTTCTTTGATTTGGCATTTTAAAATCCGTTCTATATTTCAATTATTTATCCACGGAAAACGACAAGCAGTGTTTTCAGAGTTGATTAATGCCCTCGGCTCTCTTCATCTCCCTGCTTTGATGACGGCCGGCGCGCACGACAAAATAACCAGGCGGCGTGACGTCATCATGGGAGCTGGATAATGGGGTGGAGGACTCCCCACCCACGCGCGACGGCGACCGGTCAGACGCTATCGCTCTTTATCGGGGATTACCCATTGTCGGGCCCGCTTGATGAATCTATCGGATATTGGATTTATGGACTGTCCTGGCGGCCGGCAGGTTCGGACCGGGGAGTGGGGGTAATCCCGCCTGGCGGGCTGCGTGCGACGCTCGACCCGTGACGCGCGCCGACAGCGCCGCGACGCCGCGGCGGCCGCCCGGTGAAACAGAGCGCGTGACGCGCCAGGAATAGACGCCCAACGCTGCGCCTGCCATCCCTCGTGAAGTGAGCTCGCCTGCCGGAAGCGCGAACTCCGCCCCAAGATCCACTCAATCACACCAATATCACAAATTATAAGTGCTTGTTACTCAATAGCGCTCGAAACGCTGAACGGATTTCTATGAGATTTGGCTTACAGCTAGCTCATAGCCCACATATTACTTCGAAATTCCATCCCTAATGGAGTGAAAAAGGGGTAAATTAATTTTTATAACAGAAAATTATAGGGCAAGGACATACAAACGGTGAGTATGTGCCATTTCCATATGTCCGCCACACGGTCATATAGTAAGGTTTGGGAACTTCCAATATTTCTCGTTGGTGAGACACATCCGCTTAGTGGATCTCGCGGTGGCTTGCGATCTAACGGCGCTAATAACAGTTTAGTTTTGAACTTCGTCAATAGATTGCGTCGCCTTGAATTATACGCGCTATCGTTTGGTGCATGAAAACGTGACTGCCTAACATTTTATGTAGAGGTTTGTACTAAAACACGTTTTCACAAACTAAATACTTTAATTCAGGGGAAAAAAAAAAGTTCCTGTTCCTGCAGAATAGTATTAACAATGAACTCCGTAGCAACATAGACCAGGAAGTTTGTTATTAATTAATTTATATATATATATATATATATATATATATATATATATATATATGAAACTAGATGGCTCTGACAATCTTTGAAAACGCAGTTACTTAAATTCACGAGTCAATCTGAGGTGCTGTAAGTTTTCTTAGTGTCGATATATGGCGCTGGGCTACCATTCTAGGCACTAGAAAATTTATTTTGGGATAAGTTTGTTGTATCTCTTTTTCAAACAATGGACTTTGTATGTGTTTCAGATAAAGCTGAAATCCTAATTTTTTTCAATGTTTTTGCTATAGCTGTATCGTAAAAAACTGTAATACTTGCGATGGTCAAACTTGGTCTGATTATGGTCTAAACTCTAAAGTATAACAACAAATAATAAAATATGCCCAAGTGCGAGTCGGACTCGAGCTAAGCGTTGCATAGTGTGGAGGAGCGGAACCCTCGGTGTACTAGTCCCACTCGCACTTGACCCGGGTTTTTTTTTAGTTAAATTTAACTCTTAGGGGCCCGCCTCTTCGGGGGTGTATGTGTGTTAGTGAGGCGGGATGGTAAGTGCGACGCTCGCTGTGTTTCTAGCACGGTATACCTCTAAGCGCAAGGCTCGGAACTGGCGCGCAGTCTTCTCGTTGTCACTGGATAACTGTGAAATTTGAGCTGTGACCGTAACATTGTATGGCCGAGACATGAAGATAAATGTCTAATGCAAGTCCCTTAAGTGCTTTCAAGAATCTATACTGATTGTTTAACGCCTAAGAATTACTCTGAAAACATGTGTTTTGGCAATTTTAACTCTTCTAAAAATACAGTTTAAAAATTTAATCCGAAATAAAAAGTACTTTTAGGCCCTGGCCTCAGCGAACTCGTAAATGCTTTTCGTAAGCAGACCCCACTCGGATATCTTGAGTGGTTTTGAAATCGCGTTTTCCCTGAAGCTCTGTACACCGTACGTGTGCCCGGGTAGACGGGGGCCTTAAACCGCGGGGCGCAGCTAGTAGAACTATATTTAGACCCATTGTAAGGAGGATGTAGTACCAGGCGTCATTTATGATTACTTATCGAAAGAGACAAAATGGTCGTCATACTTTCGCCGGTGGTTAGTAGTGTGATAACGGTAATACTAATCATGTATTTAATTCTGAATTAAAATGCAGTTTGTTTGAAATTGTATTTAAATATATAGCACGTAATATTGGTGTTGAAAACTTTTTAGCTTTGTTACGGAAAAACTTAGTTATTCAAAAGAAAATATATATATCTAATCCTTATATCAAAACTGTAAACGTACCATATGTGTTCCTGATAGTTATCAGGCGTGCGTGCGTGATAAGAAGATATTATTTTGTCCGTGAAGGGGAGGCGAAGTAACGTGGAACAGGTTGGCTGTGCTGTCGTGCTGTCTGCGGTGACCTGTTCGGCGGTAGTGCAGCCGCGAGCTGGCGAGAGCAATAGTTCTGCTTTGATGTGCGACTCGGACACTTGGTTTAGTTGCCCGGTGAATGTCACTAGTTTTGCGAAGTGCGCATTTGGCAAGGTGGAATCAGGTGACTCCGACAAGGTCGACCCACAAGGCTTCCTTAAGCACATCTTCTCATCTGTATTAAGGTGGGCTCTCACACGCCATGTTAATGTTACGTCAAATCCCACTGTTATGTATTTTATTTTTTTGTTTTAAATAGTGTAAACAGATGACTAAACAACATTACTAAATTCCTTGCACGGAATTCTTGTGCTCTCTGATATTTAAGTTTGAATGTGTTCGTCTGTGCTATAGTCGTTGTGTTGTCCAGAATACCTGTTAATGTTCATAGTTGTGTTTATCTACTGACATAAGCTGATTTAGGCTTTTCTGTGGGTTTATGTTTTCATTTTTATTTCTTATTTTGCATCTATGAATTTTTTTCCCATGACAAACAGTGCAAAACTGCAATGGCGTATGTCCAAGAAATTGTATTAAATCTAAATCCACCATTCCATGACTCAACAGCAGCTGAAAAAGAGTAAACCCTATCGGCATGCTAAGAAAAACGTAAGAGGATATCACCATAAGCTATATATTGATAAGAAAATTTAGTTTGTCCTACTATTAGTATCTTCGCTAGCTTCCTATTTAGCATGTGTGTTGAACAATATGACAATAAAGCCTACTTTACTTCAATGTTTCGACGTAAGAAAGTGTGCTTGTTTGTAAAGGCATGGTATCAAAAAAAACAGCCTACTATTTTTTCTTCTTTTTCAAACAAACCTTGCTCACGCAATTCTATAGTGTGTATGACTATAACACTAAAACAATAATGTAATAAAAATGTAAATGTTCATTCAAAATCTGTAATCTCCGAAAGTTCTTCACCGATTGCATTGAAATCATGACGCAGCGTTGCATTCGAATACGCGCGTGTTTCTACATGCCTGTGTCACACCTGTGACAGGTAAAAATATAGATAATAATGTAGATAGGTAAAAATATAGAATTTTAATATTCTCGCTGCTTCAATTCGAATCTAATTCGTTTAAAATTGTGTTCTGTTGGATCACTTTCGATTTATGATTTACTTTTTATTTAATTATTTCGGATAAACGGTTTAGATTTGTTTCTCACATGAGTTCTAGAGTCGGCAAAGAAAACAATCTCTATATCTGTACAGACAATGGAACAACAAAAAAATATTGCATACCCACAAGAATTGTGGAATGAAACATATTAGAAATGTGTGCTTTCATTTTTCTTTCTTTTCCGTTTAACCAGACTGAGCTACGGCAACGCGTGGACGGTACAGCCAGTCTAGAATTAAGAAAAAATAAAATAAACTGCTATCACAGGTTAGGTGAATGAAAGCAGACTGGAGTATGACATTTCCCCCTGAAATTATTATCAGTTGGAAATTTCCATTACTTTTCTAGGATTTCAAGTCAAAGCCTTGGCTTTCCCTCGCTTTTTCCCTGACTTGTCTCTTGACCTTCCAGCGTGTGGCGAACTCCCTGGATTTGCTTGTGGGCTGCACCAAGTGATAGCCGTCAGCAGAGGCCGCATATCTGTAGGATTCGCAAAAAAAAAAAAAAGGGGGGGGGGAGGAGGCGTGGCCCGAAAGTTTTGTGCGTGGATTTTAACCGACACGAGTCATCTCTGGATACGGTGCCTGCATGTTGTACACTGCCCGTGGTTTGGCCTGCGTGCATGTAATAAGCGGGAAAACTTCGAAAAATACGGAAAGTGTTCCATGAGACAAGAGTTTGACATCAAACCCGTTTCGCAGTTATGGTTTTGCAAGTGCGGGAGGGGCCGCTCAGTGAGGGGTGTTGGGGGGGGGGGGTTAAATCTCCCAGGCTGGGCGACAGCCGCGGGCAAAGAGCGGGTCCTAGCGCCATTGTGCGCCTCGCTGTGTGGTGGTCGCCATTGTGCGCATCGCCCACCGCCCACCGCCCACACGTGTCAACTTGTCGCGACTTGTTCCGGCCTGGCGGGTCGCGGACCAGTGCTGCGCCCCGCCGGCCGGCGACAGTCGCTGTCCATTACCAGGCGTTCTTTCACCTCTTGTTCACCCTGGCGGTACGTCCAAGTCACAGGTCACAAGTCTGTTGCTGAAACGATCTCATTTGAAAACTTCAAAAGTGAAAATAAATGTGTTTTGTCTGAATGTGGTCACTAATTGTACTTCTTAAGCCTAGTCCAGGCTGTAAACAAATGTTTCGGAACATTGTTGAACATGTTCCCAAATAGTTTATAAACAGTTCCGAAACTTTGTTCCGGAACCGTTCCGAAACAATGTCCCGCGTCCAGACTTGAGTCAGTGTTTCTCCAGTTGTGAATAGTATGTCGAGTGAGGCTATTGCAGGAATTTGTGCTGCCAATTTATTTATTTTATTTAACAGGCGAAGGAATCGAAGAAAGAAAAGAAGGTGGTGGATACGAAAAGCACTAATGGAAGGCACATTTATGGCAATGACCTTGATGAGGGACCTAAAATTTGAAGATGGGGCAGGTTTCAGAAATTTTACTAGGATGTCCCAAAGTGATTTTGAAGAATTGTTAGTTATGATTGGAGGGAAAATATCCAGAAGAAATACTACATTAAGACAATCAATTCCAGAATCGATTAGGCTATCTGTCACACTTCGGTTTCTTACCAGCAGCGATTCCTATACAAGTCTTATGTACACATTCAAAATATCAAAGTAATCTATATCAGTAATTGTTCCTGAAGTGTGTGAGGCCCTCTTAACTTCATTAACACAATATGTGAAGGTAAGGAAACATTTATTTAAAAATTTATTTGAATTATTTACATATTATTTATTATCCATTTCCTTGAAAATCATTTACATATTGTTGGATCGCAGACATACCGTTACTTTTAATATTTATTCTGTCATTTACATGTTTGTGGCCTTTTGTACTTGATGGACTTGAACTTGGTGGATGTGGCATCCATTGGTGGGACCTAGAGGATAAATTACTGGATAGTCCTTACAGATTGCAACCATGCTCTGTTGAACCAGTTGCCACGACCAAAGGTGTGTAAGTAGGCTCATTTTTGTGGTGATTGTTGACTTGATTAATGTTCTGCGCATACCGGCCCATTGTCAAATTAAATAAAATGTTGTGTATATGATTCTTGGCTATAGAAACTTCAAAATCACTCCTACCACACCTTCGTAATTTATTTCCAAAATGTTCTCCATAAGTGGGGAAGTTGTCTCTTTTGGACACACTATCGGTGAGTGTTTTTATGCACTGATATGCTTCCTTAAAAGCTGCATCATCATTTTTTACCTTCTTAAGTGGCAATTTAGGTGTTCGAAATTCAGTGCTTTCTGAGCTTAAAACACTCCTTTCTCCACTATTGTCTTCAAGTTTATCAACGTCAACAGTATCGTTTTGATTTTCATCACTCAACACAACCTGGAAATAAAACATATAACTAGTTAAATAGCACAAATTTACATAATATTAATAATAAATCTATATGCTTTAAAGGTATTTTTTTTTCTTTTCAGATGCCAAAAATGAGTAATGAATGGAAAACAATTGCACAGAATTTCTCAAACAGATGGAATTTTCCCCACTGTATTGGAAGTATTGATGGGAAACATGTAAGAATAATTGCGCCTGAGCATAGTGGAAGTTTGTATTTCAATTATAAGGGTTCACACAGCATTGTACTGATGGCTGTTGCAGACGCGAATTACATCATCATATATGCATATGTAGGCTGTCAAGGACGGACTTCTGATGGTGGTGTGTTCAAACACACGTCACTTTACAAAGATATGCAAAAAGGAAAGTTACAGCTGCCAGCTGCAGAAGCCCTACAATCGAGAGAGAAACCTGTTCCTTTTGTTTTAGTTCCTTTTGTTTTAGTTGCTGATGATGCATTTGCATTATCAGATAACATTATGAAGCCATATCCTGGCCACAACCCTGGCCGTTCATCTCCAGATCGGGTATTTAACTATAGACTGAGCAGGGCAAGAAGAATAATTGAAAATGTATTTGGCATAATGAGTGCCAAGTTTAGGATTCTTCTCAATGCTATTTCTTTGCATCCCAACAAAGTTGAAATTATAACTTTGGCATGCATTTATTTACACAGTTTTTTGCGAATAAATGCACCTTCAAGGGCTTCATACTCGCCTCCTGGTACATTTTATTCGGAGGATTCTGACTATAATCTTATTCCCGGCACATGGAGGGCAGAAGTTGAGGACTCCAACCCCCTTATACCTTTACAGAATACACCCAGGAGGCCAATAACCGAAGCAGAGATATTCGTCATGAATTTCGGGATTATTTTATGTCTGCGGAAGGATTAGTTCCATGGCAATTTTCCTAATCATAATACCCCATAGATTTTGGTTGTTACAAATATGCTGATATTCTACAAAATAATGTAAACTGTAGTTTATTCACAGTAGTTGCACATAATATATATTATTGTACCTACATATAAGCAAATAAATGTAATTTTAAAATGTACAGTAGAAAAATAAATCGGGATAAGCGCTAGAAATTGTAGAATTTAATTTACGTCTTACATTTATATAATTATATATTTATATAAAAGTAAAAATTAACAGTAATAAAAATTATTATTTTACTACCTATATTTTTGTCGAAATAACGTCTTTGATAAATAACCCGGTTTCCGTTTCCACTGTACATACATTTTAATAAATATTTTTCACTTACCTCTTCTACTCCATTTCCATCAGTGCTTCGGGTCCTTTATGGTTCATCTCCTTGTAAAAGAAATAATAGTGGCTCATATCCAAACCAGCTGCACTTCTTCGGGGAACAGCCACTTTTCTTACTCTCTTATATTTTTTTTGCTCCCGTCGAAAATGGGATTTAAGCATGTGAATTTTCTTTTCTACTTCAGCGACAGTTATATCCAATTGCTGTGCAATTTTTTCAAACGCATCCCTCTTTTTATTTCTATTCTTATAATCACTACATGTGACTTCCCACAAACACGGGTTGCTATGCAACATTTCAATAAGTGTGATGGTTTTTTCTTGATTCCACATTGTAAAATCAAATAATAATAAACCACGAACGAATCACAATTATTATTATTACAGAAATCACCGTAAATTTACGGACATTTCATAAGTATTCGCCTCAAACAAACGAAGAGTTGTTCGTAATTTGAGACTGAAACTTTGAAGAAACTAAGTGGTATTATGAATTACGAATTCTGTTTGTTGGTGTAAATAGGACACGCACACTTGTGGAAATAATAATTTTGTGTTAGCAGTAGTCTTAAACAGTTTTTGAATATTTTGCTTGTATACTAAAGATTATTCTTGTAGGTTCAATTTTACGGTATGTAAACTCAACACCAGTAAATTTACGAATATTACCGTCAATTAATGAAGATCCCTGGATAATATGTAACCACAGTTCTCAGTACATTTAAGGTTAAATATTTAACTGTGTACATGTTATAAATGTTCAACAGCTAAATATCCTCATATTTTATTTTACGAAATATATATTATGAAAAAAATATATATCTATGGCTTTTCTAAAGCGGAATGAATGAAACATATTTATTTAACATTCATTAAGTTATGTAGTGTTCAGTTAATTTTGAATTCGCTTGCTTAGGTTTTAAATGTTGTAAATAATATAAGGATGTCTTAAATCTATTTTATACTTAAAGCGAAAAGTACGAAACCGACCATGAATAACATACAAAAGTTACTCTTTATATATATTCATTCCAATTTTTATCATTCTTACTCAAGGGGGTTTTAAATGTTAATTTAGTTACCTCGCTATATTTTACAATAGGGGAAGTAAGAAATCAGGCGTGGATACTACACACATAATATTTATCTACAATGAGTTCAACCATTTTAAATTTTAATTTATAAGAGGTGTAAAGGGCACTGTTTTAATGTTAAATATTATCTTAATTCACAAAATAAAATTAAAATATTTTTGTAATGTTACGAACATTTTATCTCTGATTTAATGAACAAAGGGATATGCCGTTTTTTGTTCTTAATCCTACTCGAGGGGAAATAAGTGGGTTAAAATGTAGGAGATAGTTTCATTACGTCTAAGAATGTTTTTATAATCCACTTATAAGGAAGATAAGAAGATTGTTTAATCAATTTTATTTTAAACAAATAAAGCGAATTTCTAATTGTTTAGAATTTAATTCCTATTAAAGAGTTAAAGGTAAAAGTAAGATTTTGTTTCGGTCTTAAATATAGCCAAATACAACTAAACGGGTAATGTGAAACTGTCATAATCCAAAGTATAAGAAAAATATGTGAGCTACATCATGTTTTTAAAACAATTCCAAATGTAGTGAAACAGTTGTAAGTTTTATTTTATGGAGGTTAAATTTATCTCCTAGCCCACTTAAAGAGGGGAGAAAATTATTGATAAATTTAAACTAAATAGGCTTGTATAAAACCACGTTATACGTTCTAGCTTAGATTGGTTGTGTTGTCTTATCCGTACATACGCCTGACCATTTCTTGAATTATTTAAGGATGTTGCTTATTACTTTTCGTACAATGCTTAAATATTTGAACTATCCTGAAATCTACGCGAGTGAAGCTGCTGGTGGTTAGCTGGATTTTCTTTAATAAAATACTTGCCATATTTAATAATAAAAAAATGGGCACATTGCTTGAATACTTTATTAATGTGGAAAACTATCCAAATAAAAATCTATTTTTTATAATTTTTTCGTGCATAATATATTTGATGCAATTCATTGTTTGTAAGCGATTTCAGGACCTCAGAAAATTTCAGTGCCTGTAAATACTTTCTACAGATAAACCCTAGCCTTATTGAGCCGATACAGCATTATTATATAATATAGTTAAATGTTATTAAAAAAAATAATTCCATGTCCATTGAGGTTAACAAGCGCGCGCTTTACCCTTAAATTGAAATATTTAATCTTCAGCTGGTCCACCCTCTTTAGCATGGAACTGTTTGGCCAGGTTGTAACTTGTGGCGTGCGCGCGCTCTTGTTGCAGCAAGATGAACAACCTGAACAACGCGCTCAACAGCATGAACAGCAACATGAACAGTCAGCAGGAGCAGCCCGACCCGGACTACATCAAGATGTTCGTGGGCCAGATCCCTCGCTCCATGGACGAGAACGACCTGCGCAAGATGTTCGAGGAGTTCGGCCGCGTGCACCAGATCAACGTGCTGCGAGACAAGGTCACCGGCCAGAGCAAAGGTAGGCCCTGCGCTGTCCGCTGCTTGCTGCACGATCCACGCAGTTGTCTTCGCGGCTGCTAATCTTTCCGTTGCTGTTTTCCATAAGTGGACACATGTATAGGTAACGGGTAATGCTATAGAAAGTAAACCTCAGTTTACCCGAGTTGACTTAGCATTGTCTAAGTTTGTTGGGTAAAGTTAGAATAATAACTTATATAAATTTTAAATCTGCGTTTACCCGTGTACACCTAGTTAGTTAGAAAAACCAAAAAGTTGATAAAATTTGGTTCCATTGATGTATTAACCTAACTTGCTAATATAACACCTAATATTAAACAGCCAGCGTTGGGGACACCCAGGTGTACACAGATAATTGTCAGATTCAAATTTATTTTAGTGATTATCCGGACTTAATCCTACAACCTTGGCTAACACTTTCTTCTAGCATTACCTTCAACATACACAGTACCTATACAGTTAATATAAAGCTGGCTCATCTTCACCGATACGCATGGAAAGGAAGCTTGAGTAAGAACAAAGCTATTTTGTAAATGTTGGCACGTTTCATTCGCATTTTTTCTATTTTTTCCCCCATTTGCAAAGGAATCGTTATTGGGTAATCACCGCGGTTTGTCTAACGGCAGAGCATAGCGCGAGGGATCGACTCTCGGTTCTCTGATGTCGACCGAGACCTGGAGAACTGACGTCCTCGCCGCATGCTGGAGGCCTGGCGCGAGTTGACACTCGGTGCGGTGAGTTGAGGTGAGTTGAGGTGAGTTGAGGCGACTCAACAGTGAGCTCCTGCGGGACACGGGCAGGAAGGAGTGCAGCAGCGAGGCACCTGTGGCCTGGCAGGTCCGCGCTCGCAGCCAGCGAGTTCCATCAGGAGCCCGAGAAGGAAGTGAAAACTTCAGTCAACTTCACATCTCTTGTTTCCTGCAAACTTTCATTTTTTTCTTACTTTTAATTTTGTACTTATATGGGTTTTTTTTCAGTTTTCAACATTTTGTTAAAATGTAGGTAATTAATAAATATCTAAAACATTACTGCTATTTTTGCTTACGTTCCAATAGGCCTTGACACATTAAACCAACGCATTCAGAAAACTGTTTACGGGTTACACGGTAATAGTTCTTATATTTATCATTAGAAAATTAATATTTAAGAGTGAATTCTCAGTGGGGGGTTTACGTTTCTTTAATAATAAAAAAACTGCTATTCGGAAGATTTTCATGGCACGATATTGCAATTATTTCGTATTTCATATAATCTGAATCAGATAATCTGAATCAGATTCTGAACTTACAAGGGGAGGGACTGAGTCGGGCCTTACCGACTTGGCTTGAACTGTTTGAGTAGAATCAGGTTCAGCGTTCTAAAATATCTCGCCTGAGTTGGCCCTAGGAAGAGAGAAAAAAACTCTTTAATCGTTTTAGAGTACATAGAGTTTGAGCGATAATGTTAACATATTTTCAAGTCAGCGGCGTGACGCAATGGTAGAGCGCATTGTCGGGCTATCCGCCTACTCGGGTTCGATACACACGGCAAAAGTTTTTTTAATTTTTTATAGCAATATTTAACTATTATTAACAGAATTTAAATATATATTAAACAGTTAAATTACGTGAGCTTAAATAACTTAAATCAACATATACTTAAAATTACCTATTTCAGTTTTTCGTAACAAGCTTTATGAATTGCATGAAACGTCAACATAATGATTAAAATTTGTTTATGTTACTTACTTTTGCTGATGACACACACCAAACGAACAGTCATATAAGTTATAGTTATATTTTGTTCATAGTTATATGTATATTTGGTTTTTGAGCTACCCAAAACTTTGGGATGTTATTTATTCCTAACGGTTTGATTTTTTAACTTCTTAATACATTTTAATAAAAGCTTTTTTACATTAAATTTAATAATCTATTGATCGTGTCATTATTCCAACCGAGGAATCCCAGGCTCATGACCTAGGTGCATTTTTTATTAAAATATATTATAATGTAATTAAATATATTTTATAATTTTCTAAATGTTTTCTTTTTTAATTGCGAATTTTCAATATGGCGTACGTGACTTAATATTTTAAAATGACGGAAAGTTCTAGAAAAAAATTACTGCTTTCACTTCAAAATCTAAGATGGCGGTCCGGGTAAAGATGACCGCCGTGACGTCACAATCCAAGATGGCAGACCGGCTCCGACTCCACAGCCACCAGCCTCTGCTGGGAGTCCCCTTTTTATACTACTCGAACCCCAAATTTGTATACGCGTCTAAAAAAATGTAAGGATTTAATAAAAAGTCATACAATAAATTTGAGATTTTCTTTGTCACCGAAAGTTAGTTTGCCGACAAAAGTTTTACATTGGCGTAACAAAGTTTCTTCGCAGACGTACTCGTTACGCACAGTATGAAAAAAAACAGCAAAATTTCTGTACTTAAATCAAAATCACTTCATAAACCTGAGGAGTGCTTTTCCAAAGAACAAAAATAGATATAAAGTCATAGTTCAATTATACGCAGCTACTTGACAGTCCATGCTACAAAGTTTAGTTTCTTAACCACTTAAAAAAAGCTAGAAATAAAAATACTTACTTGAGGAACAAAGTTTCTTAAAATAAATTTTATATTAAAGTTGCATACCTAGTGTGTACCACAGCAGATAAAAAAAAATAATGCCTCGTCACACTCATTTAAACACGATTATTTCCACACCACCAATTTGGTTTCTTACGAGTAAAACTTTGCATCAATTGACCAGTACGGAAGTCGCAAAACTTTTGCCATATTAAAGTTTGTGTTTTCTCACAACAGTTTTATTTAAATAAATTGACCTTAAAATAAAACTATTGCACGTTTTATAAAAAAAAAGTCTGCACCTGCGTTGAACTAAATTACGGACGAGTACATTTTTCTGAAAGTACTTCCTTTAACTGCCATTAAAATAAGTCTTATATTGGACTTTATGCAGTGTCATTTACAGTCCCGTTGACAGCGTGGGTTTTCACTCCCTTAGGCCTTCACCGTGGCATATGCAGAAAGCTGTCAGCACGTAGTTACAAATCCACAGCTCTAACTCGTCACGGGCATTCTTCCAAGTATTTCTCGGGAGTCACGCAGCGGCGAACCGCCACCTTCCGAACCGCCGCGCCAGTTGACTTCAGACTTCAGACTTCAGCTGGATCCGTGGCTTTTATGATTCTTCTGAAGTTTAATGGCATATACTACTCCACTATTCGTGATTTCCAGACTGACTTAATTGATTCTTTCATCCGGGGTTTGGGGATCATCTCTGTCATCTTTGAAAAGAAGTTCGACGCATTCCTTCCATCCTTTGTTTTCCTTAAGTCAGCTCCCAGGATAATTTCATTGTTCGCATTCCTCAATATTTGTCAACGTGGCTTCCTTTGTAGACTTTTCAACTCTTTCGCCTTTTATACAAATAAAAGTTATCGTATTTCTCTGGAAGTACATCAATTTCCTAACATCAGACATCATGACTTCCTTGCTTTCCTGAATTTACTATGTATGACTTTGTACAGTTTTTTTGTGTTTA